>NW_006198705.1:732732-770499 GCF_000334495.1 Tupaia belangeri chinensis
CAGGAATCTTTAAAGGACTGGAACAGACAAAGCAACATAACTGCACAGTACAGAGATGATACCAACGGCTACCTGCTTCATTGTCCCAAATCAGAAAACCACTTAACTCTATGATTTTACAGATGTAATTTACAAAAACAAAATGGAGACATAACCTTAAGTCTGACCTTTCCATTTTTTAAACTACATTTAATCTTAGCTTATTAACTAAGTAAAACACTGATCTGGAGACCAAGTAAGTTTTCCAAACCCCTGGATCCCTGCAGGCAGTAGCTTGTAAAGGAGACAGCAGCAGCTACCGCTCAGAGGTCATGCTGAAGACCGGATGAATTAGCATTGTCACTGATTTATGTGTCATGGCTGAATTCTCAGGATGCTGCAGGCACTGCCCGGAGTACACATTATGTATCATTTCATTTCATCCTTGCAGAGCTCACACTTTGCCAATTTCACTGCTCTGCTTGTTGACCAATGCTTTTTTTTTTTTTTTTGGAGAGATTTTTCACCGTAGGGTGCGTGCGCTTGCCAGACAGACAGAGAGAGACATAGAGACAGAAAGCGAGAAATCACCCCCCAGGGGGGATGGTCACGCCGCAATCCCTTCTCCTCCATTCTCCTCTCGAGATCTTGGGCACGCATGCACACGCGCCCGGCGTGAGTTTTAAGCCACTGGGTCGGGGACACGAACCGCGCAGTTGACTACGTGGGAGTCCAGCGACATAGCCATTACGCTAACTGCTGGTTCCCTTGACCAACGCTTTTGAAATTTTTTTAATCTTTCAGTCTAGGAAAATAGTGTGGAAGCAAACCAGTTACTCACAACTTGCACCTTTGGATGACTTTTTACAGCCTTTAAACACACTAAAAGAGAACCGTCTGTCATTTAAGTTATTATTTTATAAGTCACCAAGCTAACGGAATAGCTAAGCATCCATTACACTTGATGTTAGCTTCTTGGAACACTAAAGTAATAAGAAATAATTAACAAATACTTCTAATCTCTTTATTTCCCAACATCAAAACATTTTAAATATCAATACCTTCCTCAAAATATGCACCAAAAAAGAAGAAGAAAACAAATAAGTGTTTTAAATAAACAGCCAGGCCTCGCTTCTTGGCAGTTTTGTTTTTTGTACACAGGAGGCTTAGGAAAAGATGACAATAATCTAAAGAAGAGCTGACAGATAAAACTAAATAAAACAATGATCAAGTACAGATCTTACTAATATTTGACCTCATGTTTGATTACATTCCTTTCACAACAGTTTGTTTCAAAAATTCATTTAGAGTCTGAAACAGCTGTGAAAATGATCAGAAAAAAATCACAAGAGAAGAGTAAGATTGACTCAAAAATATAAGGAAATGTCATAAAACAGGAAGAAATGGGGCCAGCACATGCCAAGGAGTTTGAGGCGGCTGGACCGCGTGCATGGCCAACTCTGTGGTGTGAGTCCCAGGCCTGGCAGTTTGAAAATCATGCCAGGCACATGTGCATACATGCCCAAAGTTCCAAATGAGAATAGAAGAGAAGGGATTATGCCATGGCCATATTGCCTGAGGGGTGCTTTCTCTTGCCCTCTGTATTTGTTTTGTCTTTTTTTCTCTTTCTCTCTTACTCTCTCCTGGCAAGCACACGTGCCCTATATCAAACTAAAAAAGAAAAAGAAATGTAGTCATCATGGGCAATTTAGAAAATGGGGACAAACTAAATGGAGAAAATGAATGTTTCTTTTTTTCCAAAGCAAGAAAAATGAGGGGTCAGAAAGGAGCCCGGTGATAAAACTGCTGCTCTGCAAATCTGACCTGCATTGGAAGGTTCTCCATTTGTATCCACAGACCTCACTGAGGACGCTGGACATGCGTATGCCCACGACCCAGGGCTGGCTGAGGCCAGGGCACGGTTGTGGTTTCAAAACCCTGTTGGAGGTACCAGCTCTCAGTCTGTCTGTCTGTCTGTATCTCTCTTTTTCTATCTCTTGCTTCTGGGAGAAATAAAGATAGAAACTTTACAAATGCAATGAGGGGTCAGCAGATGGCAAAATGGAACTGGGGGTAGACCATGGCATGAAGACCCTGTTAGGGTTGCCTGTCTGTCTCTCTCTCCTATGAAAAAGAGAAAAAGAGACTTTTAAAAGTGAGACAGACCCACCTACACAGAGATGAAAAGAATTTAAGACATACTGCTAGGTGACAAGGGGCAAATTACCGAGAGCACATACGGAGCAAGGACACTGGCAGCCCCACTCCGCTGGAGCGCACGAGCCCGCCTCCCACCTCCTACCTTGATGTCCTTAATGAAAACCAGCAAGTGAGACTTACAGAGAGGAACTCGTAAGACTTTTCCCCGAAGAGCCTGTTGGCCGTCCTCAGCAAGTACTGCGCGTCAGGCTTGTTCAATGCACTGAGAAGCTGCTGGAAGCCCTGGTGGATGTCTACACCTCCATTGTCACTTTCATTAAAAGAAAGCGCCTAAAATGAAAAACAGAATAAAAATACACAACTTCAGTGTGCTACGACTTCAGGAAATGGGTACACCACCAAACTCAGCCTAACAAGTGTGCAGATCCCCGCTACAGCTTAGAAGATCCACCTGATGAAAGGCGGAAGGTCTTGAAAGCTCCCTCCAAGTCTCTGTTCTTCTTGTTACAAGTTCAAGCAGAAATGCCCCAGCATGGACCCAAGCACTTCATGCTTACTACTTGCACTGTGGCTGCAAACACGGCTGCCAGTTGGTCCTCCCAGCCCTGCCTGTGCAGGTGGCTCCTGACCCCAGAAGGTGCAGACTCTTTCCTGCTGCTGGATCGGTGCTACTTACACACCCCTGGCCGGATTTGGGAACTGCTGTTGTTCAGGAGCTGCAGCGTGCCCCTCCCCACACACACCTCCTCCCATGGACTGAGTTTTGTCCCCCACCCCAAATCTACAGTCCCGACTCCCAACATCTCTGAATATAACCGTAATCGAAGATAGGATCCTCAGAGGGTGATCAAGTTAAAGTACAGTCTTCAGGATGGGCCCTAATCCAATATGACTCGTGTCCTTTTAGGAAGAAATTAAGACTGACACACACAGAGGGACAACACAGAGGACAAAGGGAGATGATGGCCATTTATAAGCTAAGGAGAGGGACTTCAGGAGAAACTGGCCCTGGACACACCTTAATCTCAGACTTCCAGTCTTCAGAACTGTGAGAAATAAATGCCTTTATTTTAAACTGCTCCATGTAGGTTCTGCTACAGCAGAGTCCTAGCAAACTAATACACTGCCACTATGTTTTTAGTTTTTAGGGTCTTTTTTTGGAGAGGTTTTTGCTATAGGGCATGTGTGCTTGCCAGAAAGACAGAGAAACAGAAAGCGAGAAATCATCCCCCAGGGAGGATGGCCACACTGGAATCCCTTCTCCATTCTCCTCTTAAAATCTTGGGCACGCACACACACGTGCCCAGCATGAGTCTAAGCCACCAGGTCTAGGACTTGAACCATGTTTAACTACATGGGAGTCCAGCAACATAGCCATTGAGCCAATTGCTAGTCCCATTGCTACAATGTTTTAAAAGAAAGTATCCGCTGCAGTTATCCCTCCCTGTCTCACTGCTGTATGCTCGAGAAGAGAAAGTGGAGTAGCGGGTGTGCAGATAATTTGACTCTTTAGTTTACAAATCCTGCTTTCCAGGGAACAATACCTGAGGAGCTACATCAGAAGAGCCTCAGTTCCTGGTTCACTCCTGTTACTCCTGGACTTCTAGCATGAGCCTGACCCCACAATGAGAGTTTGGGGTTCTGGGAAGGGAAGGGGGCCTCGGCAGATGACAGCAGTCATGGGTGGCCCTGGTGAGCCATGCCTTCAGGGTCCATGCCTTTGCTCAGTCCCTCTCGGGCTCTAGCCAGTGGGGCCTTAGTAAGCAGGACACAGGCAGAGACTTGAGCACCTGCACTCCAACCTGCCCTCCTGGGCCGCTCCTCCTGGAACTCAGCTATTGAGCCTCAGGGACCCTGGGCTGCTCTGCCAAAGAGGCGTGTGTGGGAAGCTCGAGCCAAAAAGGCCACAGAGAAGAGGTGAGAGGCACCCTGGCTGAGCCTCTGACACAAGGGACCCTCCGGCACTCAGTGGGCAGATGCACCACCAGATCCACCGAAATCAGCAAACAGGAAATTGTCACCCTGTTGCTAACTATTGGGGTGTGGCTACTCCTCAACAAATAAGTGAAATACTACTTCATTTTTGACGGACAAATACCATTCTTCCGAGGTCCTCAGTTAAATAAGAAAATTTCTAAGCATGGAAAAACAGCTGATAACATCCAAAGGACAGCACAAGACTGCATCTGAACCACGTGACTTCACAGCTACTCATGGACAGCTAAGCCACACAGTGAACTACCCAGTCCTTGGAATGCAGTGCCACCCTCCTTCCCCAACAGAGCAGGGGGATCCTCCCAAGGTGCTCAGGCAGCAGTAACATATCTTCCCTGTAACTCTCCATCCACTCCCCTACAGCACCGTATTCTTGCCTGTAGCTACATCTACACCCCTACGATGCCGGCAAAACTCTGTGCAGAGAACAATCCCTTTGGGATCTGAAATATGAGGGACCCGCTACGATCAGCAATGTCCAACATTTACTGCTGTCTTTCGACGGTGTTCCATACCTTAGTCATCTGGGCTGCGGTGTTTCCCTGGGCTCCCATGAGAACCATGGCCAGGCAGGAGGACAGGCTCACAGGCGAGAAAAACACATTCCTTGAGTTGTCTTCACACAGCACTTTTAAAAGATTTACGGCAAAGGTGCCATTGGCTTTTGATAGAGAATCCATGATGGCGAGCCTGGGACGACAAGTTCTAAATCAGTATCACATAAACCCAAACACACACGTCTACTTATGTTCACTCTCCTCATGAAGTTACCATGGATGCTTTGCTTCAGAGAGCAAATACACACACACACACACACGTGACTCTGAGTATCTATGGGGCTCTCAAAATTATTTTGCATTTGTATCATTAGGTGAAAAACTATACATTTATTTTATTGGGTTGTTGGGAGAATCATGACATGTTAATGCATCATGATTTTCCCAAAGACCTAATAGTATGGTCCAGTTTGGTAGCAAATCCTATCAGCACACTTGCCCCAGAGCCAGAAAAGCCAGAAAAGGCATGCACTTCCTGGGAGCGGGACTACAGAAGGTCTACTGGCATGTTTCCATGTCTATAATCTCATGCGTTATATGGGCTTATATGTGTCGTTTCATTCGGAGGGGAGGGGGGGTCATCAAAAATTCATGGAAAATGTATTATAAGCAAAAACTATGCATAAATTTCAACTTTTTTTTACTCCAAATTAATCTCATCCTTTAACTCCAAGAACTTTTAAAGGGCTCTTATAATGTAAAAATCTTTCAAAGTGATAAAGTGATAAATTCGCTTGCAAAGTTACATCAGAAAAAGACAAATGTTCTCGTGACGTGTGAGAGAGGACCCCATTGTAGGGTAACCTAAGGCCTTAAAATAAAAGCCAAGCCTGCCAGGAGTGAGGTGTATGCAGGAGAGCCTTACAGCCAGCTCCTTTGGACCCTCAGTTCTTCTAGGCAACGTGTGGCAAAGCCTAAAATCAGGGCAGGTCTCAAGGATCTTCTGCTGCCTGCATCCACCTAAAGGTACAGGCTCAGAGCTTGGAGTTCTGTTTAAATCCTGGTGTACAGGACATTGGGCAGCCCTAGTTGTGTGGCACGGTCAGCAATAGGAATACTTCTGGGCAGCAGGGTGCGGGGAAGGACAGACGGAGTTTAAGGCTGGTAGGAACCATAGAATTATGAAATGGTAAAGCACAGTAGGACTTTAGAGACACCCATTTTATGAGACCAGCAGTTAGCATAATGGCTATGTCGCCGGACTCCCATGTAGTCAACCATGGTTTGAGTCCCAGACCTAATGGCTTAAACTCACGCCGTGTGTCAGGGACCCTGGGCTGCTCTGCCAAAGAGGCGTGTGTGGGAAGCTCGAGCCAAAAAGGCCACAGAGAAGAGGTGAGAGGCACCCTGGCTGAGCCTCTGACACAAGGGACCCTCCGGCACTCAGTGGGCAGATGCACCACCAGATCCACCGAAATCAGCAAACAGGAAATTGTCACCCTGTTGCTAACTATTGGGGTGTGGCTACTCCTCAACAAATAAGTGAAATACTACTTCATTTTTGACGGACAAATACCATTCTTCCGAGGTCCTCAGTTAAATAAGAAAATTTCTAAGCATGGAAAAACAGCTGATAACATCCAAAGGACAGCACAAGACTGCATCTGAACCACGTGACTTCACAGCTACTCATGGACAGCTAAGCCACACAGTGAACTACCCAGTCCTTGGAATGCAGTGCCACCCTCCTTCCCCAACAGAGCAGGGGGATCCTCCCAAGGTGCTCAGGCAGCAGTAACATATCTTCCCTGTAACTCTCCATCCACTCCCCTACAGCACCGTATTCTTGCCTGTAGCTACATCTACACCCCTACGATGCCGGCAAAACTCTGTGCAGAGAACAATCCCTTTGGGATCTGAAATATGAGGGACCCGCTACGATCAGCAATGTCCAACATTTACTGCTGTCTTTCGACGGTGTTCCATACCTTAGTCATCTGGGCTGCGGTGTTTCCCTGGGCTCCCATGAGAACCATGGCCAGGCAGGAGGACAGGCTCACAGGCGAGAAAAACACATTCCTTGAGTTGTCTTCACACAGCACTTTTAAAAGATTTACGGCAAAGGTGCCATTGGCTTTTGATAGAGAATCCATGATGGCGAGCCTGGGACGACAAGTTCTAAATCAGTATCACATAAACCCAAACACACACGTCTACTTATGTTCACTCTCCTCATGAAGTTACCATGGATGCTTTGCTTCAGAGAGCAAATACACACACACACACACACGTGACTCTGAGTATCTATGGGGCTCTCAAAATTATTTTGCATTTGTATCATTAGGTGAAAAACTATACATTTATTTTATTGGGTTGTTGGGAGAATCATGACATGTTAATGCATCATGATTTTCCCAAAGACCTAATAGTATGGTCCAGTTTGGTAGCAAATCCTATCAGCACACTTGCCCCAGAGCCAGAAAAGCCAGAAAAGGCATGCACTTCCTGGGAGCGGGACTACAGAAGGTCTACTGGCATGTTTCCATGTCTATAATCTCATGCGTTATATGGGCTTATATGTGTCGTTTCATTCGGAGGGGAGGGGGGGTCATCAAAAATTCATGGAAAATGTATTATAAGCAAAAACTATGCATAAATTTCAACTTTTTTTTACTCCAAATTAATCTCATCCTTTAACTCCAAGAACTTTTAAAGGGCTCTTATAATGTAAAAATCTTTCAAAGTGATAAAGTGATAAATTCGCTTGCAAAGTTACATCAGAAAAAGACAAATGTTCTCGTGACGTGTGAGAGAGGACCCCATTGTAGGGTAACCTAAGGCCTTAAAATAAAAGCCAAGCCTGCCAGGAGTGAGGTGTATGCAGGAGAGCCTTACAGCCAGCTCCTTTGGACCCTCAGTTCTTCTAGGCAACGTGTGGCAAAGCCTAAAATCAGGGCAGGTCTCAAGGATCTTCTGCTGCCTGCATCCACCTAAAGGTACAGGCTCAGAGCTTGGAGTTCTGTTTAAATCCTGGTGTACAGGACATTGGGCAGCCCTAGTTGTGTGGCACGGTCAGCAATAGGAATACTTCTGGGCAGCAGGGTGCGGGGAAGGACAGACGGAGTTTAAGGCTGGTAGGAACCATAGAATTATGAAATGGTAAAGCACAGTAGGACTTTAGAGACACCCATTTTATGAGACCAGCAGTTAGCATAATGGCTATGTCGCCGGACTCCCATGTAGTCAACCATGGTTTGAGTCCCAGACCTAATGGCTTAAACTCACGCCGTGTGTGTGTACTTGCATGCCCAAGATCCTCAGAGGAGAATGGAGAAGAAGGGATTGCTGTGTGGCCATCCCCCCTGGGGGGGGGTGATTTCTTGCTTTCTGTCTCTCTATCTATCTCTGTCTTTTTGGCGAACACGCATGCCCGATAGCAAAAACCTCTCCCCCAAAAAAAGAGAGAGAGAGAGACCCATTTTACAACTGGGAATGTGAAGTTCACAGATGTGAAGGGATCATCTCAAGCTAAGGAGACCATAGCTACCTCAGAGACAAGGCTCTGCCTCCGACCACTGCTCAATGCTCTGGCCTCCTATCAAGGTCAGAGGACAAGAGGCAAAGGGCACAGTCAGGGAAGCTGCAGACAGAGAGAGTGCCTGGGAAGTGGGGCCTGGCCTCTCTATCGTCCTGCAAAACTATGTTACCAAATCAGTATTTCCAGGTCCGAGAAGTCATGCATGCTGAGAAAGTCATGATGACTCACCTGCACAGAGGGCGGGAGCCCTCAGAACAAGGAAAAGGGGAAGGAAAGGTGCGTATTTTCAGAGTGGACAGGAGGGGTAGAGGCTACCCAACCAAAGGACCAAAGATCCCAGTGATGAATTAACCCAGGCTTCACTAGCACGCCTCTACATCTATAGCGGTGGTGTTCCCTTATAGGAGGAGACTCCAAAAAAAAAATTAGTAAAAAATCAAATTAAAGTACAAGTTTGGGCCAGCTGGTGGCATGGTGGTTAAGGCAGCGGGACTCCCACATGGCCAAATCACAATTCAGTTCCCAGACCCAGCAGCTTGAAAGTCACACCAGGGGCATGGCAGGCATGCCCAAAATTGTGAGAGGAGACTGGAGGAGAAGGTATTGAGGTATAGCCATCCCCCCTGGAGGGGGTTATTTCTCATTTTCTCTCTCTCTCTCTCTCTCTCTCTCTCTCTCTCTCTCTCTCTGGTGAGCTCATGACCTCAACAGCAAAAACAAAACAAACAAAAAACAATCTCCTCTACTCAAAAACAAGAGAGTGAGGCTGCCAGTCCATACTCATTGCCCATCCCAGCTACTTCTAACACTGAGTGCTCAATCTTTTTGGAGCCAAGTACAATAAGGGAAATAAGATCTCAGCCAAACACCAAACTTCAGAGTCTTGCAACCTGATGACTCTCCTTCACATGAAGTGTCGCTGAGTTTTCCTCTACCTGAGATTTATGGCTATGTTCTGTCACGTAACTTGGCTCCAAGTCTTTTAATCTAATTTCTAGGCCTTTAGGTTGGTTCATAGATACTATGCTTGTTAGTTTAGGAACCTGTAATAACCAATTCTTTTTTTCTGTAGCAGAAAAATGTTGCAGTGCAAACATTCCAAATTCTTTATTACAGGAAAAGTTGGTCACAATCAAAATAGAATCTTTTGTGCCAGCCCTGACTGAACCAAGCCAGGGAAGGGCATGAAGGAAGTCTTTTTCTCACACTGATAACAACCATCACAAGGACTCTGTCAGAATTATAGCCTTGCACAAAGACCACTGCAGTCTGACCCAAAGGACTACCTCTGTGAGGACACCTGCCCTGATGCTACCTGTCCTACTAGTACAAGTGACATCAACCATCATGCCAATAACAAAATATAGCATCAGTTCACCCTTGTTATTAATCCTTAAACAATTATCTCACCTACTTGTGGCTTTGCCTTTAAAACCTGCCTGAGGAATATAAGACCTTGGCGAGCACATCCTGGGCAACCTGAGTGTGTTCATCCAGGTTGCATGCCAGGTGCAGTCCTCACACATATGCTCAGGTAAACTCCTTGTTTCACATACTTTGACTAGTTTACCTTTTCAGGCTGACAGTGCCTTTCTCAGCTTTCTCGCGTTTGCCTTCTCTGAGCTTCTTAATGGACACAGGGCTTTGTACCAACAATATATTTCAACTAACCAATGTTTGTTTTCTTCTTGGTACTCACATTGTCCTATCTTGGCTAGTGGGGATCTCTTTAAATTGGCTACTTGATCTCCAGATGTTGATTTTAATCATCCTTGGTTTAAAGTTACAATACAGTCAGCTGGGACTATTTCTAATTTTTTCTAGTCCCAAGATTCAGTATCAGCCCTCCCCTTGGTTTCCTTTAATGGAGAACCAGAAAGTGTAAAATCTGTTGAGTATGGGGGCCGATGGAAAATACTGCTGCTGTTGGGCACATCAGTGACAAAAATGAAACAGATTATTTCTTTTTTTTAAGATCCTCATGTGCCATGCTATAAATTAGATTTTAATTTAAAGTTTTGATACCCTCAGCTCTTCTGAAATATAATTGAATTTACAAGTATCAGCCAGGCTGGAATTCTATTAATCTTCTCTTTCATTATATGAAGATACTTCAAAAAGTTTGGAAAAAATAGAATTAATGTACTTTATTTTAGTGCAAAAGTAAATCAGAAATGCATACATAGTTTTTTCTTTTCTTCTCTTATTTTTTCTTTTCTTTTCTTTCTTTCTTTCTTTCTTTTTTTTTTTATTTGCTATCAGCACATACCCAGGTTGGAGAGAGACAGAGGAAAAGTGAGAATCATTCACCCTAGGGGCAATGGTCATGCAATAATCTCTTCTCCTCCATTCTTCTCTTGGGATTTTGGGCCTGCAACCACATTTGCCTGTGTGTTTTTCAAACCTCTGGGTCCAGGACTTGCACAGTCAGCCAGGTGGGATCCAGCTGCCTTAACCACCATAAACCACTCACCCACAGCCTACATAGTTTTTTCACAATACACATTTTCCATTAATTTTTTTTTCTTTTTTTTTTTTTTTTTTGAGATATTTTTGCTATAGGGCATGTGCATTTGCCAGAAAGACAGAGACAGAGAGACAAAGCAAGAAATCACCCCCCAGGGGGGATAGCCACACTGCAATTCCTTCTCCTCCATTCTCTCAGGGTCTTGGACATGCACACACATGGACCCAGCGTGAGTATAGGCTACCAGGTCCAGGACTTGAACTGTAGTCGACTACGTGAGAATCCAACGACATAGCCATTATGCCAATGCCAGTCCATTCATTAATTTTCTGAAGGTCCTTTGGACATCAGTGTTGCACTACCAGTGTTTATCAGTCATAATACTGGCACGATTCCACTTTGGACCCATTGTTTTTTAGTGTGCTGAGATTTTTTTATTCATGCCTCTAACTCTGTGAGTCATGGCTTCATCACTTTCCAGACTCCAGCTTTACTGTTGAGAAGTCTGACATTCTGACCCACTTTATTGCCCACTCTTCAGAAGCTTATAACATCTTATCCTGATGTCACAATAAGGGGTCCTTCTGTGGCCCAGTGCCTTCATTTTGCTGGGACCTTTCTACCTAGCCTTCCCACTCGGGGAAAATTGTTTAAGGCTCTTGCTCATTTCCTCCACACTGACTCTCTTCTCTTTTACTGTATCTCCTACTAGCCAGGTACTACGACTCTTGAATCATCCATTATCTGGGACTTCTCAACCTTCATGTTGTGGTACATACACAAAATGCTATTTGTATGGCTCTTTGGGGGCAAAGCTCCTTGTTGCAGAGGTGACTAGCAGAGAGCTCAAGAGCTCCAGGCCCCTGAATCTCTGCACCGCCCAGCTGCCCTGGGATGGAAGGGTCTGTACCTTAACAGGCCCCTTATCCCACCCAGCCAGTGGGTCTGCTAGCCTTTCTTCTCTCTTACACTTTCCAGCACATCAGTATTCTGTTTCATTTTTTAAAATGTCTATCCTCTTATTATTAATTTTTTGGGGGGGAGAGGTTTTTGCTATAGGGCATGTATGCTCACCAGAAAGACAGAGACAGAGAGACAGAAAGCGAGAAATCACCCCCCAGGGGGGTGATTTAGAATTTAGAATTTCAGTATTTCCATAGTCAGCGTACCTCACCAAACACTTTTCATCATTGATGATTTTCCATACTTTGCATCTGTACCAACACATATTCAGAAAATAATCAACCATAAATCTGGGCCCAAAATGTTAGTAAATTTTCTATGTAACTTTCAATCACATCTTCAAGTCACACCTGCTTCCACAGACACTGCAGAAAGGTAATCCCTGCCCCACATGTTGGGCCTTTAGCCCTCCTCAAGTTGGGACTTGTTTTTTTATGGCTGAACAGTATTCCATGGAGTGTATGTGCCACTCTTTTTCAATCCATTCATCTGTTTATGGACACTCGGGTTGGTTCCATGTCTTAGCAATCGTGAATAATGCCACAATAAATATAGATGTGCAAGTGCTTTTCTGAATGAGCATTCCCCTATCCTTTGGGTAGTTATCCAGGAGTAAAACTGCTGGATCATTTGGTAGTTCTATGAGAAACCACCATATTGTCTCCACAGTGGTTGGACCAATTTGCATTCCCATCAACAAGGTAGGAGAGTTTCCCTTTCACCACATCCCTGGCAGCACTTGTCATTTTTTGTTATTTTAATCTTTGCCATTGTGACTGGAGTTAGGTGGAATCTCATTGTAGTTTTGATCTGCATCTCCCTTATGATAAGGGATGTTGAGCATTTCTTCATATGATTTTTGGCTGTTCGTTTGTCTTCCTTGGAGAGTTGTTTATTCAGCCCATTTTCTCAATTTTTAATTGGGTTAATCATTTTCTTCCAGGTAAGCCACTTGAGTTCCCTGTGTATTCTGGTTATCAGTCCCTTATCTGAGGCACAGTTTACAAAAACTCTCGCCCATTCTGAGGGCTGTCAATTCATACTAATTACTGTGTCCTTTGCTGTGCAGAAACGTCTTAATCCGATATAGTCCCACTTGTCTATTATGGGGATTATTGCCTGTGTTTTGGTGATCTTGCTTCAGAAGTCTTTGCCTACCCCAATGTCCCCCAGAGTTTTCTCAGTGTTTTCCACCAGTAATTTTATACTTTCAGGTCTTAGGTTCAGATCTTTGATCCACTTTGAATTGATTTTTGTTAATGGTGACAGGTAGAGGTTCAGATTCATCGTTCTGCAGGTGGATACCCAGTTTTTCCAACTCCATTTGCTAAAGATGTTTTCCTTTTCCCACTGGATTGACTGGTACCCTTTGCCAAAGATCAATTGGCTATGTGTTTTGGGGTTTATTTCTGAGTTCTCTACTCTGTTTCATTGGTCCTCAATGCATGCTTTTGTATCAATACTATTCTGTTTTGACTATCACAGCTTTTTTGTTACATATTTTGGGGTTAGGAAGTGAGATGTCACCCACTCCACTCTTTTTGCGTAGGATTGCTTTGGCAATACAGGTTTCTTATGACTCCAGATGAATTCTATGATTGTCTTTTTTAGATCTGTGAAGACTGTCTCTTGTAATTTTATAGGGATTGCCTTAAACATATGGATTAATTTGGGTAGGATTGTTATTTTTTATTATATTAATTTCTTCATTCCTGGAACATGGGATATCCTTCCACTTTGTGTCTTTTTCATTTTCTTTTAAGATTTTCATTGTTTTCCTTATAGAGGTCTTTGAATTTCTTTTATTCCTAGGTATTTTAGACTTTCTGTGGCTATGGTAAATGGGATTATTTTCATCAGTTCTGTCTCTGTCTGCTTGTTGTTTGTATATAGAAATGCTATATAGATTCTTGTAGGTTAATTTTGTATCCTGCCACTTTACTGTGTGAATTTATTACTTGAGAAGTTTTTTCATGGATATTATTGGGTCTTCTATGTGTAAAATCATGTCATCTGAAAACAGATAGCATTTCAATGCTTCATTCCCTATTGGAATGCCTTTTATTTTATTCTCTTGTCTGATCACGTTGGCTAGAATTTCCAGTACTATATTGAATAGGAGAGGAGAGAGTGGGCAGCCTTGTCTTGTACCAGTTTTTACTGAAAACACTTTCAGCATTTTCCCATTCAGTATGATGTTAGCTATAGGTTTTTAATAGATGGATTTTATTATGCTGAGAAATGATCCTTCTATGCCAATTTTACTGAGAGTCTAAATCATGAAGGAATGTTGTATTTTGCCCAATGCTTTTTTGCATCAATTGAAATGATCATATGGTTTTTATCTTTCATTCAGTTTATATGGTGTGTTGTGTATATGGTTTTGAAAATGTTGAACCATCCTTGAATGCCTGAATTAAGCCTACCTGGTTGTGATGAATAATAATCTTTTTTATATGCTGTTGGATATGGTTTGCAAGTATCTTGAGAATTATTGCATCTACATTCATCAGCAATATAGGTCTGTAGTTTTCCTTTTTTGTCATTTCCTTATCCATTTTATGAATGTGGGTAATGATAGGCTCATAGAATGAATTTGAAAGGGTTGCTTCCTTTTGGATCTCTAGAAATAGTCTGAGTAGAATTGGGGCTTACTTCTTCTTTAAAAGTTTGGGAAAATTCAGAATTGAAGCCACGAATGTTCTAAATTCTTTTCTGACATTTCAGTAATATCTTCTAATATTTCCCTTGGTGGAGACATATTTCACTTGGTTCTCTCATCCTTAAGGCTGTTCTCTGAGTTTTAGTCATTTGGTAATGTATTTACTTTTGGCTCATTTCTCTGAGAAGTATTCTGTAACTGTGAGCTTGTGTGTTTTCCTTTACTGTGAAATAATTCAGTGCTATTTTCTCCTTTCTACTGTCTTTTTCAATGTTGTAATCACACGGGGAGTTTTGAATTCAGATTTATGAAGTGGAGTTTCTTCTTACAACCAGTTCAGTGAGGATTGAATAATTCTTTGAGTCTCACAGTATTCAGATGTTTGGTGACTATACACCTAGAGCTCTCTAGTCAGTGGGTAAGAGCCAAGCAGTAAAATGAGAAAGTGTGATTAAAGAAAACAAAAGTAGAAAGCAGAAATAGGAAGAAAAGGCAAAGAAAAAGGAAGGAAAGAAGAAAACAAAAAGAACAGAAAGAAGCAGAAAGTGCGTCACAGAAAATAAAATTATGTTAAAAATGAAAACTCCGTGGAGCCCTTGTGTGCTTGCAAACAGGGCAGAAGAAGTAGCGGTCAAGATGCCTAGAACTGTTCTGTCCCATGTGAGGGAAGGAGGACAAATTAGCAAAAAAAAGACACAGGGGAAGGAAAGCTGTTTTTTTTTTTTTTTAAATTATAAAGTTATAAAAGATGGGAAACAACAGGATAGAGAGGGATTTTAACCTACTTTACTAAGGCCTATGACCTGGAAATGAGGAGGCCCAGGCTGGCGGCTTCACAGCAGTGAAGGTGGATGCAGGAAAGTGTAGGACAGGCAGAGATGGAGATGCCTGAAACTGTTCTGCTGGTCCCGTTCTTAAGAGCTCTTTACATGTTAGCATTTTTAGTCTTTTGTGATATTAGCCATATTTCACCCCAGATTTTTTTTTTTTTTACTCTTTTGAGTCCTGCAGTTATATCATTTCAAATAGGGATAAATGTACTTTCCTGTGATCCTCATCTCTAATTGTTTTCTCTTATTTGATTGCTTTGGTTAACACCTCCAATAGTGAAAATCACCTAACCCCTCGTGTTATTAATATTTACAAAATACATTAAGAAGGTGAACATGAGAAGCCAGTATGGCTTCACAAAAGAACAAGTCTTTCCCAACCTCGTTTGCTTTTTCTAAAAATAGGTTTGCTCTACTTTGGCAGAAAGGCCTAAAGAGGGGTTCTGCAATCTGGTATTCTCTACCATCCTGCGTGAACTTAAATTAAAGAATTGTTTCCAAATTACGTATGTTCATTGTTCTAGGCTCAGCATCTTTCTAGAAAGACTTCTCTTGCATAAAATAGTTTAATGTGTGTTTATCACATTTCATGGCATAATATCCTAACGTGCATCTACTGAAAAACAGAATGGAAACCAAAAGAGTAATTAGATTTTTAAAAATTAATAATGTGAGTACAGAATTGGAAAACTACTTTTGATGTGGGCAGCTGCACTGAGGCAGCTGTACTGAGGCCTGTCCATGCCAGAGCTCTCCTGACTACTCCTCTGTGGTGTGGAGATGTCCGGAACTCACAGTAGCCCAAGGCCAACAGCTATTGACACTCCCCAGGCCTCTGTGAATTCACTGCCTCTCCCCCTTTAAAATGATAAAAACCACCTGAGGCCTTGGAAAGACAGACACCCTGCTTACCTAACCCTTTCTTCTCTAAAGTAAACTTTGAAGTTCTTCTTCCTGATAAGATACCCTAACCCTGCTGGAGCTCCCCCTTCCCCTGAATTCCATAATAAAAGACTGTGCTTAACCCTCACAGGGGGCCTGAGCTCCAGAATGTTAACTATTTGTATCTGCAATAAAGAGTATTCCTATTTCTCTGGAGTGCTGTGTTTTTGTCCCAGAGGTCTGTTTTCCCCACAACATTCGCTGCTTTGGCTGGGAAGTGAAAATCATATTGGTCCTTTGAGCCACTGATCCCAGGGTGCTCCCTGCACTGCGGTGTGGAGGGATAGGGGCACCCCTGACTTGTTTGACGGGATCCCTCAGCCAGGATGCCCACCTGAAGGGCGAGCATTCCTGGATTATCAAGCTCCAGTTGGAGAGAAGGACCGAGTCTTACTCTGGACCTGGATGCATCACCTATGGTCAACTCTGGTAATCTGGTAAACCCCGGAGATCTGAGTCTATCAGTTAGCCCACTCAGTGAGTGGAAGAGGGGAGTTATACACTCTCCTTCAGTCGCGGGACCGGCAGTCTGGACTCATCTGTTTCTGGTTGGTCTGTGACCAATTCTGGTAATTTGGTATTTTCTGTAGAGTCCATCAGTCAGCCATTCAGTAGAGTGGAAGAGGAGATTTGAACACTTTCCTTTGGTCGCAGGACTGGCAGTCAGGACTCATTTGTCTTTGGGTTGGTGATGCCTGAATGGTTTTCCCTGGGGATGGGGGGACACCCATCCTTTGTGTTACCACCTCATTCCCAGGAGGGGGGGACACAGGGCTTTCCCTGTAGAAGTGGGTAGACAGAGTAGATGTCAGGTTGCAATTTTTGGCCTTGGAAACTGGGACACGAGTTCCTCTCAACTGTGATGAAAGACGTCCTCCCAGAGCCCATCTTGACTTTCCTACAGAGGCTTACCCCGCAGAGCAAAACCTGCCCATGCTGCCTGGGAAAGGAGAGGGCAGGCATTAATCTCTCTACCTAGACTGCCTGTTCCCACTTTCTTCTCCACTCCACTCGTCTGCCACAGGAGTACTTCCTTTGGCTCCAGAGTATCAGCCACTGGAGAGCCAAGAAGAGGGACCCCAGAGAGAAACCACTGTGATCTTCCTAATTACAGCCCTTGGTCAAGGTCCCCCGAGAAAGTTCAACAAACTTATCGCCTGCATGGTCTGGCCCTATAAGCAATCCCCCTGGGAGAACTCTGAGCGGCTTCCAAACCTCTGGACTAAGACTCGCCCCCAGGAGCAGCAGTTCCTCCAGAGTCTGCTAATTGAGCACTTCCTCCAACCAGTGATCTCCCGTGTCTTTTGGGAAGTACAGACATTTAATCACTGGAAAAGTCAGAGAAATTCGGGGCACAATGGGAAATCCTCAGTCCAAATCTTCCAAGCCCACTGTGCTGGATTGTAAACTGACTAACTTTAAGAAAGGTTTCTCTGGGGATTATGAAGTTAAGTTAAAAACGGAGCAATGTGAGGGACTCACGGCAGCTCGGCCTGCCCAGGGAAGAGGCCACCACCTTCCCGAACTCTGCACCCAGAATCTGCCATCTCCACTGTCACCCAGCGAGCTACTGAAGCCCAGGGCAACCTCACTCTCCAGATGCCCTTGCGGGAAACCCGAGGGCCACCCCAGTTAGGCACAGGTTGGGTTATTACGGAAAGCAGTGCGACTTTATATTACCAGTCTTTTACCACCACCGACTTGCTTAATTGGAAACACCACACACCCTGTACTCAGAACAACCCCAGGCAGTGATAGAACTTATGGGATCTATGATCCAAACCCATCAGCCCACTTGGGATGACTGCCACCAGCGCCTCCTCTCTTTACTTAATACAGAGGAACAACATAAAGTCCCTACAGCAGCAAAGACATGGTGGCAAGAGCATGCCCCCAATGACGCAGTAGATGCCGAGGCTTGAGCCAGAATTGCCTTTCTGAGTGAAAAAGCTTAACTGGGATTTTCACACTGAGGACGGCCACAACCGTCTTAATAAATACAGAGAGGCGCTCTTGTAGGGGGTGAAGGCCGGTACAGAAAAGCCTACCGACATGACAAAAACAACAGAAATCATTCAAAAGGCAAATAAGCCACCAGGGCAGTTTTATGAGAGGCTTTGCGAAGCTTTCTGGACCTATACTCTGTTTAATCCGGAGAGCCCTGAAAGCCAGAAAATGTTGCATTCATAGCACAGTCAGCTCTTGACATCTGCAGAAAGCCCCAGAAACAGAATGGGTTTGCTGGAATGAATGTCACCCAACTCCCAGGGATTGTTAATTGATAGTTCAAAAACTGAGACTAAAAAAGAAAAAAAAGAGAGAGAGAGAAACAAAAACAAAAACAAAAAAACCCTACCTATTGGGGCACAAAGCAGAAAGCAGCCCTGCTCAGGGCTGCAGGCAGCAGGAGGCTTAGCTGCTTTAACTGTCAGCCCTACCAAAATCCTGGCTGTGGAGACGCCCTGAGAGGAGGAATGATGAAGTTTTCTCTGCACCTGGTGGAGACGATAAGGCACTCTCGTCACTTGTTAAAGACTTCTTGCTGTCTGGACAAAGGGGAACCTGCCAGGAATGGCAATCAACCACTCACCTCTAGTGGTTGAGCTGACACTTCCGGCACAGCCTGTACACCTCCACCAGTACCCTAGGCTGGCTATAAAACAAAACAAAACAAAACCAAACATTGACCAGATCAAAGAAGCTGGGATCCTAGTAGAGTGCCAGTCCCCCTGGAACACTCCCTTCCTCCCTGTAACAAAGGGACCTCTGGCGATTGTCAGCCAGTTCAGGACTTGCAAGCTGTGATGGTCTGCTCAGAAAGCTGAACTCTGGACATTAATCCAAGCCTTGTGATTAGATTAGAGGGTAAGCATCTACACAGACTCATGCTATGCATTTGCTACCCTGCATGTTTAATGGGGCATTATACAGAGAGAGAAGCCTCCTCTCGGCAGAGGGAAAGACAATCAAAAACAAGGAGAAAATCTGACAGCTATTAGAGGCTTTCTGTGATCCAAAACAAGTGACAATCATCCACTTCAGAGAACACTGGAGGGGGAAGACCCCACCACCCTGGGAAATCAACTGGCAGACCCAGCAACCAAAGCCGTAGCCAATCAGGGCCCAACCGCTCTGGCAAAAACGTTGCCACTCACAAGCCTCCCAAAAGCTCCCCACCCCACCCCCACCACCTCTGACAAACATCACTGGGCAAAATCAAGAGGGAGCAACCCTGAAAGAAGATAGATAATAAAGATTGCCAGATAAGAGAATACACATACCTCGGTCTCTGGGATACTCGGTAAAGCAGCACCACGAGTTGACTCACTGGGGAAAAATTAACCTAGAGAACATGTTGGGCTGAAACTACTTTCTGAGTTGCCTACCGTCATTGTGTGCAACTGTGAGCATGCGATGTGAGACCTGTGCCAGAAATAACCCTGCCCAGGACCCAGCACAGCCAGCTGGAATACAAGTCAGTGGGCTGACTCCCCTGGAATTACTGGAGACAGATTTCTCAGAAGTGTGGCCATGCCGGGGCTATAAATACTTACTAATCCTGGTCTGCACTTACTCAGGCTGAATGGAGGCCTTCCCTACCTGAACTGAAAAGGCCAGAGAAGTCACTCGAGACCTTTTGAAGAAAGTTATATCCCAGTTTGGACTTCCTCTTATGATTGGGTCAGACAACTGCCTTTGTCACAGAAGTTATACAGGGAGTAGCCAAGGCTTTGGGCATTAAATGGAAGCTCCACATAGTTTACTGACCTCAGAGCTCTGAGAGAATTGAACAAATGAATCGCACTCTCAAGCCTACCCTGGCTAAGCTCTGTCAAGACACAGGATGGGTGGATGTTCTCCCACTGGCCCTGTTCTGGGTTGGATGTACACCCCAAAATCATAGTTACTCTCCTTTTGAGATTCTGTTTGGCTGGTCACTTCCTTTAATAGCTCAGACCCGAACAGCTGACATCGGATGGAATAAACTTTGTAAGTAACCTGACATATCTCTCATGCCGATTTTAATATCTTATCTTTGTCTGGTGTTGGCCAATCTGGCTATGGTGTGCCTTGTGGAGAATCTTCTTGGGTTGATTCTATTTGTAATCCTAATTATTTCTTGAGTCTGGCTATTTGAATGCCTCTCTAGGTTTGGAAAGTTTTCTGCCAGGATTTTATGGAATAAATTATTGATGCCCTTAGTATTTTCTTCTTCTTCTGGGATTCTAATTAATAGTTTTTTGGGCACTTGATAGTATCTAGTATTTTTTGTATATTTTCTTGGTTATTTTCTGAGTCTTTCTGATCATTTTTTCTAGATCAGAGGTATTGTATTGTCTTCTACATTCGAGATTTGATCTTCTGGATGATCTAGCCTACTTCTAATACTTTCGAGGGAGGTTTTAATTTCCTGTATTGCATTTTACATCTCTAACAATTCTGTTTGATTCTTTTTCCTGGTGTCTATTTCTTCTTTCAAATCACAAAAGGACTTCCTCATCTCCTGGATCTCGTTGTCTGTTTTCTCTTGCATCTTATTTAGTTTGGTCACTACATATATTCTGAATTGCTTTTCTGACACTTCCACAAGTTCCATTGTGTTGTCTGTGGCTGATGAGGCAGAAGTGGGCAGTGGGCAGGCATCTGAATAGACCTCTGACCTGCTGATCCCCAGGAAAGCAGGAAGGCAAGCAAGAGAGAAGACAGAGTTCTTTTTGGTCTGAGTCACTGTCCTCTGGGACTTCTATAGCCCTCTATTCTCTTGCTAAATGTAGAAAAGTGCAAGCAGCATCACTTTTGTCTCCCTGGGCCTGGTGGGGAGGGAGGGGTGACCCACAGCAAGGGGAGCTGTCCCCCCACAGTGACGACATGGGGTCCATGCGGGAGGCAGCTAAGGAGCAGAGCTCCCCTGCCAGTGTGACCACAGACTGCAGAAGGAGGTTGGGAGTTTCAGATGCTAGAAAACCAGCTCCTAGATGAGCACACAGAATGGAGGTTCTTAAAACAGGATTCCACAATCAGGACTGTTATTTCTGAACTGTTGTCACACAACTGGTAAGGTCACTTGGGTGTGAGGCACAAGAGGAGTGTCAGAGGGAAAGATGGCAGCAGGAAAAAAAGAGAAGGGCTGCATGCGGGGATCCTCACGGGGAGGAAAACCGGCCAGCAAACAGGATCCCATTGGTCTGTTGCTCCCTGATGAAAAACAGGAAGGGGCGATCGGCTTTGAAGATGAGTGTAAAGCTGCTTAAGCCAAACGTCACCATGGTGTCAGTGGCCGCCGAGGCCTCGGTGCCCTCCTCGTTGACCTCCACAAAGGACTTGTGCACGACCTTGGACAGGAACAGGTCTCTCCTGGACGACATTCCGGAGAAGTCTGCGCTGCCCTGCTCGAAGGCGTCGGTCATGCCCAGCCTGCGGAGGACGGCCCCCATGTCGTAATTTTCCTCCAGCTTAAACCTAGGGAGGAAAACCTCCACTTCTTTTTCATGCATCTTATCTTCCCTGGTCCAATCTAAGAATTTCTCGTAAGTAATTTTTTTTTCCACCTGAAATAAGAGAGTTGGTTATGCATTTATTTATTTTGCCATGAACAAAAGAGATAAAGAGAGAAAAGGAGAAACAGAAAGCACCCGCTACAGGGTCTGCACACTGCAGTCCACTCCTGGTCCTGGCCAGCCTGGGTCATAGACTCCTGCCTGCCCAGTGTTCTCAGGGAGGTCTCTGGGCAGGAACTGGGAACCTTCCCACCTTTACCACTGCCCACACGTGCAGATTTTAGACCCAGGACAGTGCTGTCCACCAGGGCCATCTGCCAGGATCTGGGTGTTCTACACAGGGCAGCTCAGCACGGCCTGGTCAGAGTGGCGCTAGGCCCACACAGCTCACCGGAACAAGGGACTTGGAGAGCTGCTAGAGACGCCCTAGGGCAGCTCCCTCCCGTCCCTGCAGGATTGTCCCTTGGAGCTCGTTACCGTTTTCAGGTCAGTGTTTTCATTTGGAAGCATGATGACCATGTTCAGCTCCTGGCCGACATAGGGCAGCACCAGGATTGTGGTGGATATTTCTCTTACATGGGTCATTTTAAAAGTCGATTTCATATACATCATTTGCACAGGTTTTACTACATCCTAGAAAGGAAACAGTTAAGCATTAAATCAAATCAAGACCCACCGTGCCCACTTGACAGAGCCAGCCATTCTCAGCCCCTAGAAGCACCTTCTTTTCTCAGCGTCCAGAACACCCCTGCTGGCCACTCTCTGACAGCTTGTCTTCCCTACCACAACTTTCAAATACTAGAGCACCCTGTGCTTGTCTTTGCTGATCTCATTCATCTCATGGCTTTATTTTTAATGTTAATTATTTATTTATGTTTGCCACAGGGCATCTGTCCTCACTGGAGAAAGAGAGAGAGACAGTGAAAGAGGAAGTGAGAGATCACCTTATGGTGGATGGCCACACAGTAATCCCTTCTCCATTCTCCTTTCAGGAATTCGGGCACACAAGAGCTTGCACCCAGGATGGTTTTCAGGCTGCTGGGTTTAGAACTTGAACCCTGGTTGGCCATTTGGGAGACGAGCACCTTCATCACTACGCTACCTACTGACCTCTATTTGTTTAGTTTTTAAATTACCAGAGGGTGTGTGTACACTCACCAAACAGACAAAAGGAGAAAGCACCCTCCAATGGAGCATGCTCATGACGCCATCCCTTCTCCATCATTTATGCATCGTATCATGATGTTGGCATGCTTACACAAGTGCCTGGCATGGTTGTCATGTTGCCAGGCCCAGGAATGTACGATCCAGTTCCCTCAACCACTGGGCTGTGGGACCAGCCCCACGACTTTAAACACCTGAGGCAGTGGCTGGCTTTGGCCTGCAGGCTGCAGTAGCTGATCCCTGCCTTAGACAATTTCTCCCTGCGTGTCTCCAGGGCCCAAGGCTCTACTCTTGTAATACATAAGGATCTAAGCTCAGTAACTGGGTAACTCACCAAATATATGATTGTGTAATATATGAACTAAGATGAAAATCTCCTATCAGGCCAGCTTCTGGGGTAGCTTGACAGCCTGCAGTGCTGGCGGCCACAGGAACAATGCAGCTTGAATCCCTGACCTGCTTGGCCTGAAAACTCACTGGGTCCCTGTCTACATGCCCAGGATCCTAGTGGGCTGAAAGACTAGAGGAAGGGGATTGTAATCGTCTATCTATCCTGGTGATAATCTGTAACAAGGACAGCTCATTTCAGAATGAAGCTCAACAAGAAATACATTTCTTGAGAAACTGAAGGTTCATGCTCAAATCAGCCCGGTTAGGTCAAATCTAACTCAGGGTCAGTGGTCAAGAATGCACTGCAGGACTAGCAGTTAGCATAATGGCTATGTCGCTGGACTCCCATGTAGCTGAACACGGGTCCAGTCCTGAACCTGGTGACTTAAACTCACGCCGGGCACGTGTGCGTGTGTGCCCAAGATCCCGAGAGGAGAACGGAGGAGAAGGGATTGTGGCATGGCCATCCCCCTGGGGGGAGGTTTCTCGCTTTTTTCTCTCTGTCTCTGTCTTTCTGGCGAGCACACACATCCTATAGCAAAAACCTCTCCAAAAAAAAGAAAAAAAAAAAAAGAATACACTGCAATGAGTCCAGCTTGTCTGTTTTGGCATATGTGCAAAAATCTCTATAATTAAAGATAAGCAAAAGGGGAACTGAATTCTGTGAGAGAAGGCTAAATAACATTTTCCAAGTTTGAGCTGGCTAAACTCTGTGCTTATCCTATGTACATGTCTCTTCGTGTGCTTGCCTTTAAATATAACCTGTACTTACATTATGCTGACTCTCAAAACAAGACAAGAACAGTTACTGGGTCAGTATTTACTGAGCACCAACAATATGCAAGGCACCAGTATGACAGCCGTCTCTCAGTCAGCCTTCATTAGTCCTTCAATTCCTGCAATGTCCCATGGAGGCCAGCAAGGGTGCCGTGACTGGTTAAAGTAGGGGTATAGACACCCCCAAAGAGGGCTGTCCTCAGAGGCTTCAGAAGGGATGTCACTGGAAAGAAAGGAGTGTGTAGGAACTGATGGGAATGAAGAGAGAGAAATGGGGGGATGTGACAGGATTAGGTCCACAAAGAGCCTACCTGTGGTTTGAATGTGTCCCCAAAAACCATGTGTTCAATTTGGCGAGCCATTTTTAACAGCATTTAGGGCGAAGATGTCATCTGATGTGGTAAAAGGTGGGGCCTCTGGGAAGTGATGAGGCACCGAGGTGGGGCCCCCATGACTGAGTCCTGGTTTCAAGGAGAAGGAGTGGGACAGGCAGAGGCACGCTCTGCTCTACTCAAGGTTCTGCCCTCCACCATATTTGGATCAAGAAAGACGTCCCTCACCAGATGCAGTCCCTGGACCATGAACCTGCAGACATAAGTTGAATAAACCTCTATTTTCATGAAGTACCCAGACTCGGGGAATTCTGTCATCAGCAACAGAACAGACTAGAGCGAGCCTCTACACCACGCTTTGGAGTTTGGACTTTATCTCGAAGTCCTGAGAAGCCATGAAGGAGCTTAAGTAAGCCTGAGGGCTACACCATCAAGACTGCCCATGTAGATGGAACATACCAGCACGGCACGGCGGTGACAGCACAGGCAGCCGCAGGAGTGTGTGTCCACCTGTGACGACACACGAAAGAATGGGAAGGTGAGAGAAAGGCCCCAGGCTGGGGGAGGGGAGGCCCAGTGCTGGGGTTCCCAAGGCTGCATAAGCACAGGTGGCCTCCTCATGTTGGAAACCAGCGGATCACCAACCTCCTTTGCTGTCGCACGATACTCACCTTGCTGACTTTGAATGGCCTCTCCCTGGTACTCTCTCTCTCGAACTGCTTTTCCCAGTTTCCTTTGAAGTAGATGGTATTGACCAGAACTAGTTTAGTCAGTGAACTCACTGAATCTGGAGACAGCAATTCTGTAATTTTACCTGAAAGGAGAAAGATTGGAAGAACCAGTTAACTAAAAGAATCTGCTGATAGACGCACTAGGGATGATAGTCAGATGGACCGTCTCCTTGAGTAGTAAAGTACGTGGATAAAGGATTTCACTGTCCTCCAAATATAAAGAGATTTCTGTCCCTAAAGCAAAGTGACAAAAATACATAAAATGAACAAGTAGGGACCAGAAAATAGCATGATAGTTATATTACTGGACTCCCAAATAGTCAACTGCAGTCTGAGTCCCAGACCTATTGGCTTAAACTCACGCTGGGCGCATGTGTGTACGTTCCCAAGATCCCAAGAGAAGAATGGAGGAGAAAGGATTGCAGCATGTCCATCTCTTCTGGGAGTGATTTCTTACTTTCCTTCTCTCTGTCACTCTCTGTCTCTCCATCTTCCTCTGTCAAACGCGTGCACCCTATAGCAAAAATTGCTCTAGCAATAAAAAAAAAATGAATGAATAGGTGTTTCCACATATTCATAACATGTGTGACAGAAAAAGGTGTCTAGCACAGATGACTTAAAACAGGAACTTAAGGACTATGAAAAGACAATATTATGGAACTGGATGGTTGCACGGTGGTAAAATTGACACTCTGCAAAGTTGACCCACTGGGGAAGGTTCCAGGTTCATAGCCAGAGACCTCCCTGAGTAGGCAAGGCATGTGTGTGCCCATGATCTGGGGCTGACTCGGGCTACAGGTGGATCATGGTATCAAGACCCTTTAGGGTCCCTCCCCCTCATGGAAGAAAGACACAACTAATCTTTAAAATATAAAAAAAGATCATAAGATGTCTTTTACAAGTTTCAAGAGTTTAAATTAAGAGCTGCAGGTAGACAAGGCATGGCTAAGTGTCTTGTAATAAGGTGCGAAAACTATACAACTAAAGTGTACCATGAAGGAAAATAGCCCAGACCTGTCCTGTGACAAATTTTCTTTATACCATTTGTAAAAAGGAAAGACTATACTAATGTTAACAAAAACAAAAGAAAACAAACAAAAACATTAAAGTGTGGATTGTTCTGGAAGAAGTGTACCAAATATCCAGAGACATCACACATTCATTGATGAGACCGGGAGAACACTGGAGAAAATGTCATTGACTGACACTTCAGAAGCAAACTTTCGAAGCTCACTGTTATTCAGAGGAAAATAAAGATCCCGTTTACCTTTGACAGTCTTGTGAAGGAACTGACAATAAGACTGATTAAACTACTACTAAAAATAGAAAGAAAACATTTTTCACCTTCTGTCTTTTTCTCTACCCAAGTGTTGATGTGTTTTCTGGACTCCTCTGTAGCATTCATAAAATCAAGCTCTTCCATCTCTGATTCGTAGAATTTGCAGCAAACAATCTTTAAAGGACTGGAACAGACAAAGCAACATAACTACACAGTACAGAGATGATACCAACGGCTACCTGCTTCATTGTCCCAAATCAGAAAATTAATTAACTTTATGATTTTACAGATGTGGTTTATAAAAACAAAATGAAGACATAACCTTAAGTCTGACCTTTCAGTTTTTCAGTTACATTTAATTTTAGTTTATTAACTAAGTAAAACACTGATCTGGATACCAAATAAGTTTTCCAGGAACCAGCAGTTAGTGTAATGGCTATGTTGCTGGACTCCCACGTAGTCGACCACAGTTCGCGTCCCGGACCCGGTGGCTTAAACTCATGCCGAGCGCGTGTGCGTGCGTGCCCAAGATCCCGAGAGAAGAATGGAGGAGAAGGGATTGCAGCGTGGTCATCCCCCCTGGGGGGTGATTTCTCGCTTTCTATCTCTCTGTCCCTCTCTCTCTCTGTCTGGCGAGTGCACACGCCCTATAGCAAAAACCTCTACAAAAAACAAACAAATAAGTTTTCCAGACCATTGGATCCTCTAAGGGAGCAGTTTATAAAGGCGACAGCAGCAGCTACACCTCAGAGGTCATGCTGAAGACTAGATGAATTATTTGCATTATCACTATTGTAAGTATCATGACCAAATTCTCCTGATGTTGCAGGCACTGCCTAGACTAAACATCAAGGATGTTTCATCTTTGCATAGTACATACTTTGCCAATTTCACTCTTCTGCTTGTTGATCAATGCCTTTGAATTTTTTTTTTTTTAATCTTTCAGTCTAGGAAAATAGTGTGGACGCAAACCAGTTACTCACAACTTCCACCTTTGGATGACTTTTTACAACTTTTAAACACACTGGACAAACAACAGTCTGTTATTTAAGTTACTATTTTACAAGCAACAACTAGCCCAATAAAGGAATAGCTGATCATCTATTTCAATTGATGTTACATTCTTGGAACACGAAAATAATACGAACCGATTAACAAATATTTGGAATCTCTTTATTTCCCAATATCAAAACAGTTTAAATAGCAATACCTTCACAAAATAGCCACCAAAAAAAAGAAGGAAAAACAAATAAATGTTTTAGAATAATAGTCCTTGATTTTGGGAGTTTTGTTTTTCTTCCACAGGAGGCTTAGGAGAAGATAACAGTGATCTAGAAAGTAGCTACGACAGTTAAAAAATAAATAAAACAATTGTCAAGTGCAAATCTTACCTCCTGTTTGATTACATTAATTTCACAGCAATTTGTTTTAGAAATTCATTTGGTCTGAAATAGGTTTGAAAATGATAAAATAGAAATCATAAGGAAAGAGTACAATTGACACAAACATATAAGGAATTCTCATAACATAGTAAGAAAAGGGCCCAGTATATGGCAGAAGGTTGAGGCAGGTGGATCGTACATGGCCAACTCTTGTTGGAGCCCCAGGCCTGGCAACTTGAAAATCATGCCAGGCACATGTATATACATGCCCCAGATTCTAAGACCAGAATGAAGGAGAAGTGTTACAGCATGGCCATACTCCTTGATCCCAAGATCCACCCTGAGGGGTGCTTTCTTTTGCTCTCTGTTTTTGTTTTCTCTCTCTTCCATTCTCGCTTTCTGTCTCGTTCTATCCTGGCAAGCACACATGCTCAATAGCAAACTAAAAAATAAAAAAACAATGTAGTCATTGTAGATAATTTAGAAAATGTGGATGAAGTAAATGAAGAAAATAAATGTTAAAAGAAAAAGAAGACAATGGGACCAGCAGTTAGTGTAATGACTATGTCGCTGAACTCCATGTAGTTGACTGCGGTTTGAGTCCTGGACCCGGTGGCTTAAACTCACGCTGGGTGCGTGTGCGTGTGTGCCCAAGATCCCGAGAGGAGAATGGAGGAGAAGGGAGTGTGTCATGGCCATCCCCTCTGGGGGGTGATTTCTCACTTTCTATCTCTGTCTCTCTCTCTCTTTCTGGTGAGCGCACGTGCCCTATAGCAAAAACCTTTCCAAAAAAAAAAGAAGAAGAAAAATGAGGAGTCAGAAGGGAGCCCAGTGATAAAACTGGTGCTATGCAAGGTTGAGTCACATTGGAAGGTTCTCTGTTTGTATCTATAGACCTCCCTGAGTATGCTGGGCATGTGTGCATCCATGTCCCAGGCTGAGGTCAGGGGTAGGTCGTAGTATAAAAACTCTGTTGGGGATGCTAGCTTTCTGTCTCTCTGTCTGTTTCTCTCTTTCTATCCCTTGCTCCTAGGAGAAATAGAGGAATAAACTTCACAAATGCAATGAGGTGCCAGGAGATGGCATAGCGAAACTGGAGGTAGATCATGGCAGGCATGTAGTCCGTGTTGGGGTTGCCCGTCTATCTCTCTCCAGTGATTTTTGAAAATGAGAAAGATCCACCTACACAGAGATAAAGAAAATTTAAGACATACTGGTAGGTGAAGACAGGCAAATTGCTGAGAGCACATACGGAGCAAGGACACTGGCAGCCCCACTCCGCTGGAGCGCACGAGCCCGCCTCCCACCTCCTACCTTGATGTCCTTAATGAAAACCAGCAAGTGAGACTTACAGAGAGGAACTCGTAAGACTTTTCCCCGAAGAGCCTGTTGGCCGTCCTCAGCAAGTACTGCGCGTCAGGCTTGTTCAATGCACTGAGAAGCTGCTGGAAACCCTGGTGGACGTCCACACCTCCATTGTCACTTTCATCAAAAGAAAGCGCCTAAAATGAAAAACAGAATAAAAATACACAACTTCAGTGTGCCCTAACTTCAGGAACTGGATACACCACCAAACTCAGCCTAACAGGTGTACAGATCCCTGCTATAACTTAAAAGATCACCTGATCTAAGATGAAAGGTCTTGAAAGCTCCCTCCCTGGCCTCCCTCCTTGTTGTTACAGGGATGAGCAGAAATGCCCTAACACAAACCCAGGCTCTTCACACTCACTACTTGCACTATGGTTGCAAATACGGCTGCCAATCAGACCTCCCAGCTCTGCCTACGAAGGTGGCTTCTGACCCCAGAAGGTGCAGTCTGTCCCCTGCTACTGGATCTAGGCTACTTACACACCCCTGGCCAGACTTTGGAACTGCAGTGGTTCAATGACTGCAATATACACCGCTCCCCATATCTCCTCCTACGGGCTGAGTTGTGCCCCCCATCTCAGATCTACACATTGAAGTCCCAACTCCCAATATCTCAGAATATGACCTTAATTGGAGACAGGGTCCTCAAAGGATAATCGAGTTAAACTGCAGTCGTCGGGGTGGGCCCTAATCCACTATGACTGGTGTCCTTTAAGAAGTAGAGATTAGGACAGACACACAAAGACACAGAGGAATGACCGTGTGAGGACACAGAGAGAAGACAGCCATCTACAAGCCAAGGACGGGGCTTCAGGAGAAACCGGCCCTGGACACACCTTGACCTCAGACTTCCAGCCTTCAGAACTGTGAGAAATAAACTCCCATGTTTTAGACCGCCCCGTGTAAGATCTTCTATAGCAGTCCTAGCAAACTAATACACCGGCACCATGTTTTTAAAGAAAGTATTCGCTGCAGTTATTCCTCCCTGTCTCACTGCAGTATATTCAAGAAGGAGAAAGAAGGGGGGCAGATAATTTGTTCCTTTCGTTCACAAATCCTGGTTCCCAGGAACAATACTCAAGGAGCTGCATTGAAAGAGCCTGAATTCCTGGATCACTCCTGTTTCTCCTGGACTTCTAACCCAAGCCTTACTCCATAATGAAATGAGAATTCGGGGTCCTGGGAAAAGAAGGGGACCTTACATGTGAGAGGCTGAGAACCATTAGGGATCTGGAGGCAGATGACAGCAGTCATGGGTGGCCCTGGTGAGCCATACCGTCAGGGTCCATGCCTTAGTTCAGTCCCTCTCAGTCCCTAATACCCAGTGGGGCTTTAGCAAGCAGGAGACAGGCGGAGACTTGAGCACCTGCCCTCCAACCTGCCCTCCTGGGCCGCTCCTCCTGGAACTCAGTTATTGAGCCTCATGATCCTGGGCTGCTCTGCCAAAGAGGCGTGTGTGGGAGGCCCGAGAAGAAAAGGCCACACAGAAGAGGCGAGAGGCACCCTGGTTGAGCCTCTGCCACACAACGGACCCTCCGGCACCCAGTGACAGATGCACCATCAGATCTGCCAAAATCAGCCAACAGGAAATTGTCATCTTAAGCTGTTAGCTGTTGGGATGTGGTTACTCCTCAACAAATAAGTGAAATACTTCATTTTTGGTGGACAAGAACCATTCTTATGAGGTTTTTACACTTAAATGAGAAACTTTCAAAGCATGGAAAAGCAATCGACAAGACTGCATGTGAACCATGTGACTTCACAGCTACTTATAAAGTCATGGACAGCTAAGCCATGCGGTGAACTACCCAGTCCTCAGAATCCAGCACCACCCTCCTTCCACAACAGAGGTGGAGCTCGTCCCAATGTACTCATGCAGGAATAGTGTATCTTCCCTGTAACTCCATCCACACCCCTACAATGCCCACACAACTGTGTACAGAGAACAATCCCTTTGGGATGTGAAATGTGCGGGACCAGCTAGAATCAACAATGCACAACATTTATTGCTGCCCTGCAATGGTGTTCCATACCTTAGCCATCTGGGCTGCGGTGTTTCCCTGGGCTCCCATGAGAACCATGGCCAGGCAGGAGGAGAGGCTCACAGGTGAGAAAAACACATTCCTTGAGTTGTCTTCACACAGCACTTTTAAAAGATTTAAGGCAAAGGTGCCATTGGCTTTTGATAGAGAATCCATGATGGCGAGCCTGGGACGACAAGTTCTAAATCAGTATCACATAAACCCAGGCACACGCGTCTACTGCATGTTTATTCTCCTCCTCATTAAGTTACCATGGATACTTTGGTTCAGGAGCAAATAAACACACACACACACACACACACACACACATACACGACTCAGTGTCTTTGAGGCTCTCAAAATGATGTTGCGTTGCTATTATTAAGTTAAAAATCTGAACATTTATTATATTGGGCCTTTTGAGAAAGTCATGATGTAGTTTTGCATAGAAAAAGACCTAATAGTATGGTCCAATTTGGTCGAGACTCCTGTCAGCACACTTAGGCCAGAGCCAGAAAAAGCATGCGGGGGGCACATAGGACTCTCCCTAGGCACTTCCTGGGAGCAGGACTACAGAAGGTCTACTGGCATATTTCCGCGTCTATACCCTTGTGCATTGTATGTGCTTACATGTGTTGTTTCATTCAAGACGGTCATCAAAAATTCCTAGAAAATGTATTATAAATGAAAACTATGCATAGATTTCAACGTTATTGAAATCATCTCATCCTTTAATTCCAAGAACTTTTTGAAGTGCTCTCATAATGTAAAAATCATTCAGAGTGATACATTTGCTTGCAAAGTTACAGCAGAAAGGACAAATGTCCTGTGAGAGAGGACCCCATTTTAGGGTAACCTTAAGCCTTAAAATAAAAGTCAAGCCTCACACATAGGTGTACGTAGGAGAGCCTTACAATCAGCACCTTTGGGTCCTCGGTTCTTCTAGGCAACTTTTGCTTGTGGCAAAGCCCAAAATCAGAGCGGGCTCCGAGGACCTTCTGCTGTCTGGGGCATGCGTTCCTCCCCTTTGTTCTGGACCTTGGGGTGCTGGCCCATGCCCTCACAGTGCCCTCACACACAAACCCAGCTCAGGGCAGCAGGGACCTGCTCACCTCCACCTGCAGGTACATGCTCAGAGCTCAGAGCTCTGTGTAAGTCCTGGTATGCAGGGCATTCGGCAGTCCCAACAGCCCTGGCAAGGTCGGGAACAGGAATACAGCTGGGCAGTAGGGTGTGGGGAAGGGCAGGAGTATTTCAAGGCTGGTAGGAACCATTTACGAAATGTTAAAGAACAGTAGGACTTTAGAGACACCCATTACAACCAGGAATGTGAAGATCACAGATGTGAAGGGATATTCCCAAGCTAAGGAGCCCACAGCTAGCTCAGAGCCAACACTCTGCCTCCGACCACTGCTTAGCACCAATGCTCTGCCCTCCCACCAAAGGTCAGAGGACAAGAGGCAAAGGGTGCAGTCAGGGAAGCTGCAGACAGAGCAGAGTGCCTGGGAAGCAGGGCCTGGCCTCTCTATAGTCCTGCAAAAATATTTACCAAATCAGTATTTCCAAGTCAGGGAACTCATACATGCTGAGAAAGTCCTGATGACACCTGAGCAGAGGGTGGGAGACCACAGAACAAGGAAAAGGGGAAACAAGGGTGGATATTTTCACAGAGTGGACAGGACTGGGGAGAGGCTACCCAACCAAACAGCTGGAGATCCCAGTGATGGATTAACCCAGGCTTCTCTAAGCACACCTCTACGTCTATAGCTGTGGTGTTCCTTCATAGGAAGGGACTCCAAAAGAAAAGTTTGTAAAAAATCAAATTAAAGTGCAAGTTTGGGCCAGCTGGTGGCTTGGGGGTTAAGGCAGCTGGACTCCCACATGGTGACCGCAGTTCAGGTCCCAGACCCAGCAGCCTGAAAGTCATGCTGGGGCATGTGCAGGTGTACCCCAAATCACAAGGGGAGACTGGAGGACAAAGGATTGAGGTATGGCCATCCCCACTGGGGTGATTTCTCCCTTTCCCTCTCTCCCTATATCTCTCTGTCTCTGTCTGGTGAGCTCATGACCCTATAGTAAAAACTAAAAAAAAAAAAAAAATTAAAGCAATTTTTCCTCAACAAGAGGGTAAGGCTGTCAGTCCATAGTCATTGTCCAACCCAGCTACTTTTAACACGGAGCGCTCAATCTTTTTGGAGCCAAGTATAATCAGGGAAGCAAGACTTCAACAAACACCAAACTTCAGGGTCTTGTAACCTGATGTCTCTCCTTCAGATGAAGTGTCACTGAGTTTTCTTCCATCTGAGATTCATGGCTGTGTTCTATCATGTAACTTGGTTCCAGGTCTTTTACTTTAATTTTTAGGCCTTTAGGTTGGTACATAGACACTATGCTTGTTAGTTTAGGAACCTATAATAACCAGTTTTTTTTTTCTGTAGCATTGCAAATGCAGTGTAAACATTATAAATTCTTTAGCACAGGAAAAGTTGGTCGTAATCAAAATACAATCTTTTGTGTCAACCCTGACTGAACCAATCTGACCCAAGGGACTGCCTCTGTGAAGACATCTGCCGTGACACTACCTGTCCCACTGATACAAGTGACACCAACAATCATACCAATAACAAAAGATGGCATCAATTGACCCTTGTTACTTATCCGTAAACAATGATCCCTCTCTCTTGTTTTGACTTTAAACCTCCTTGAGGAGTATAAGACCTTGGCGAGCACATCCTGGGCAACCTGAGTGTGTTCATCCAGGTTGCATGCCAGGTGCAGTCCTCACACATATGCTCAGGTAAACTCCTTGTTTCACATACTTTGACTAGTTTACCTTTTTAGGCTGACAGTGCCTTTCTCAAATTTCTTGTGTACCTTCTCTAAACATCTTAATGGACTCAGGGCTTTGTACCAACAATATACTTCAGCTAAAGGATGTTTGTTTCCTTCCTGGTGCTCAAATTATCCTAACTTGACAGGATTCTCTTTCAATTGGTTTGTCACCAGATGTTGATTTTAAAGACCGTTGTGTTAAAGCAACAATTAAATCTTACAGGACTATTTCTACTTTATCTAGGCCCAAGACTTCGGTATCAGCCCTCCCCCTGGTTCCTTTTAATGGAGAACTTAAAGTGTAAAATCTGTTGAGTATTGAGGCTGATGGGAAATACTGCTGCTGTTGTTGGGCACATCAGTGACAAAAACAGAACATATATTTCCTTTGTTTAAGACTTTCATGCATCATACTACAATTTAGATTTTAATTTAAAGTTCTGATACACTCAGCTCTCCTGAAATATAATTTCACTTATGGCTTTTATCCAGGCTGCAATTCTACTACTCTTTTCTTTCCTTATATGAAGATACTTCAAAAAGTTAAGAAACAGTAGAATGAATGTAGTTTTTTTTAGTACAAAAATAAATCAGAAATAAATGCATAGTTTTTTCTTTTCTTCTCTTGTTTTTTGGTGTTTTTTGTTTGTTTGTTTGGTTGGTTGGTTTTTGGTTTTTGTTTTTCTTATCCTTAAATTTGCTTTTGGCACATGCACAGATTGGAGAGAGACAGAGAAAAAGTGAGAAGCACCCATCCCAGGGGGAAGGGCCATGCAGTAATCCCTTCTCCTCCATTCTTCTCTTAGGATTTTGGGTTGCAACCACATGTGCCTATGTGTTTTTCGAACTGCTGGGCCCAGGACTTGAATTGTACAGTCAGCTATGTGGGATCCAGCCGCCTTCACCACCACCTGTCACCCACCCACCACCTACATAGTTTTTTCACAATTCACATTTTCCATTAATTTTCTGAAGATCCCGTGGACATCAGTGTTGCACTAACCAGTGTTTATCAGCCACATTACTGGCACGATTCCACGTTGGACCCATGTTCTTTAGTGTGCTGAGATATTTTATTCATACTTCTGACTCATGGCTGCATCGCTTTCTGGACTCCAGGTTTGCTGCTGAGAAGTCTGGCATTCTGACCCACTTCCCATCTACTTCCCCACTCCATTGCCCACTCTTTAGAAGCTTACGACATCTTATCCTTATTCCCGATGTCACAATGAGGGGTCCTTCTGTGGCCCAATGCCTTCATTTTGCTGGGCCCTTTCCTAGCCATTCAAGAGAATTTCCTTCCCACTCTGGGAAAAATGTTTAAGGCTCTTGCTCATCTCCTCCAGATTCACTCACTTCTTTCTTACTGTATCTCCTACTAGTCTTGGATCAACCATTATCTGGGACTGCTCAACATTCTTCATGTTGTGGTACATACACAAAATGCTATTTGTATGGCTCCTTGTGGCAAATATCCTTGCTGCAAAGGTGACTAGCAGAGTGCTCAAGAGCTCCAGGCCCCCCAGGGACTAGCAGTTAGCGTAATGGCTATGTCGCTGGATTCCCATGTAGTCGACCACGGTTCACATCCTGGACCCGGTGGCTTAAAACTCATACTGGGCTCGTGTGTGTGCGTGTGTGCCCAAGATCCCAAGAGGAGAATGGAGGAGAAGGGATTGTGGTGTGGCCATCCCCCCTGGGGGGTGATTTCTTGCTTTCTGTCTCTCTGTCTCTCTCTCTGTCTGGTGAGCGCACACGCCCTATGGCAAAAACATCTTCAAAAAAGAAAAAAGAGCTCCAGGCCCCTGAATCTCTGCACCCTGAACCCCCCAACTGCCCTGAGATGGAAGAATCTGTACCTTAACTGGCCCTTTATTCCACTCAAACAATGCCTCTGCTAGCCTTTCTTCTCTCTTTCACATTTCACCACCTCAATATTTTGTTTCATTTTTAAAAATATCTACCCTTTTATTTATTATTATTATTTTTTGTGTGTGGAAAGGTTTTTGCTATAGGGTGCGTGCGCTCGCCAGAAAGACAGAGAGAGAGGTAGAGAGACAGAAAGCAAGAAATCACCCCCCAGGGGGGATGGCCACACCACAATCCCTTCTCCTCCATTCTCCTCTCGGGATCCTGGGCACGCACGCACACGCACCCGGTGTGAGTTTAAGTCACCAGGTCCGGGACTTGAACCGTGGTCGGCTACATGGGAGTCCAGTGACATAGTCATTACACCAACTGCTGGTCCTTATTTTCTTAGTTTTTAAGGTTTTTGCCACAGGGCTTGTAGGCTCGCCAGAGACAATGAAAGAGAAAGTGAAAAATCAACCCTGAAGAGATAGCCACACCACAATGTCTTCTCCATTTTCCTTCTGGAACTTTGTGTACACACACACACACACACACACACACACACACACACGTGCTTGGTGTGATTTTCATGCAGCCAGTTCCGGGACTCAAACCATGATCCTCTCATTTCAGCTCAGTATCTCCCCCTCCCACAGTGCCTGGAGGATCCTGAGTTCCAGCATCAGTTCCTGTAGAGGTGAGACCTGACTTCCTACTGGGTGGCTGGGCAGGGAAGGGAGGAGGCTTGTCTGGTTGCTAGGGTAGGGGTGGCGTCTGATTTTAGCAGCCTTTCAAGGCCCATTCTGCACCCCTGCATGTCACCCCTGCCTTTCCAGGTTCTCGCGCCTCCAATGTTGAGGCTGCAGGCTCCTTCCTCTGTCCACTTTCTCCCTTCCAGAAATTTACTGGCATCTCTTCACTGTTTGTCTCCTCCCTCGTTTTCTGTGTTATTCAGTTTAATGCTTCAAAAACTTTCCTGACTATTTTTAGCTGGCTTTTCCAAGAGAAAGAAGATAAACACCATGGTCACGAATATGCAATAACTATTTTTATGAGAATGAAAAAAACAACTGAATGTTTAAAAGCCATTTCTTCACTATTATCTGGTTTCTCTTTAATTGATTTATTTTGCCCGGGGACCCATGCATTCATCAGAGAGACAGAGACGGGAGCGGGGGAGGGAGTCGTACTCCCCAAGGGGATGTAATCACATTGCAATCCTGTCTTCTCCATTTCTCCACTTGTCATGATTTTGAGCACACATGCACATATTCCCAGTATGTTTTTCAAGGCAGGGTAGGATTTAACCTCAGGGTTGGCTATGTGGAATCAGGCTCTCTTTAATTTAATTTAATGTATTTATTTATTTATTTATTTAGGAGAGGTTTTTGCTATAAGGCGTGTGCACTCGCCAGACAGACAGAGAGAGACAGAGAGACAGAAAGCGTGAAATCACCCCCCAGGAGGGATGGCCATGCCACAATCCCTTCTCCTCCAGTCTCCTCTCGGGATCTTGGGCACGCACGCACACGCGCCCGGTGTGAATTTTAAGCCACAGGGTCCAGGACACGAACCGCAGTCGACTACATGGGAGTCCAGCGACATAGCCATTATGCTAACTGCTGGTCCCAATTATATATATATATATTTTTTATCATCATCATTTTTTTTTTTTTAACCAGAGCAAGAGAGAGAAAGGGAAAGGCTGCGAGGTCTGTGATTACACTGCAGTCAGCCGTGTGGGAATCCAGAACCTTTACCATCACGCCACCTGCCAGCCCCTGGATCCCGCTCTCTGAACCACTAGGCCACAGAGTTGTCCCACCTCATTTCTCTTTTAACTGTGAACTATGTGCCCATTTATTAAAATCCTTTTGTCCTGAAATGTGAATTTGAAAATAATCTGCCACCCTTACATACTCATAAAACAATTTCCATATCCCTTTGCAATAATAAGTAAATCCTGAAAAATAAACCTAAATGTAAAGTTGACTACTCACTAAGATATTCCAAAAATTAAAAAAATATATAAATGATCTAGTGACAGTTTTATATTGGGGTTTTCTCTTATCCATTCAGTGAACGTGTAGTATAAAAGTGTGTGTATAT
>NW_006198705.1:770683-793502 GCF_000334495.1 Tupaia belangeri chinensis
CCGCGGTCGACTACGTGGGAGTCCAGCGACAGCCATTACGCTAACTGCTGGTTCCCTAAAAATGTATATTTTACAGATCACACTGTAAACTCAGCATAGATCAATGGCTTTTCACATACTGATTTTCTTAGTTGCAATAAATCAAATAGTGAAGTATAGATAAACATACTGATAACTACGTGGGAGTCCAGCGACAGCCATTACGCTAACTGCTGGTTCCCTAAAAATGTATATTTTACAGATCACACTGTAAACTCAGCATAGATCAATGGCTTTTCACATACTGATTTTCTTAGTTGCAATAAATCAAATAGTGAAGTATAGATAAACATACAGATATATAATATATATATATATATACACACACACACATAAATGCAAAGGGTCCTCAAAAAGCTCCTAGAAATTTAGTATTATCAAAACTATTAACATGGATTTCAAAATATTTTGCACCAAAGTAAATTCATAGTTGAATTGCATTTTTCCACAAACTTTTAAAAGTCCCCTCATATCCACACACTAACACATACACACACACACACACACACACATATATATATATATATACACATGCACATTTATAGTGCAAATTCATTATAAATTTTAAAATTATTTACTGCTTTAAAAATAGTATATTTCTTAAAATATTTATACACAGAGAACTGAATATTATGATTTTACTAATGAGTAACTTTATAAACCTCTTTATAAACTCTGACAAATCCATCCTATTATTTTCTTTCCCTGTAGCCTTCATAGCAACTTGAAGCAGTTAATGTTTATAATGGATTTTACTGAACAGATCAAGTCTTAATAATTTATTAAAGTGTCACTAATTGTGCTTCTGGACTATTTCAACTAAGGATCCCTTAATTTCCTACAAAATTTAACTATTTAAAGATTGGTTTAATGGAAACTTGGGCTCCTGCATTTTCCTCTTGTTTTCTTGTACAATGTGCATGTTTGTGTGTGTGTGTGTGTGTGTGTGTGTGTGTGTGAGATATGTAAACAGGAATTATTCATTATTTTCTTGTATCATCTTTTTATTTTATTTATTTATTTTTTTTCATTTAAGGTACATCTTTTTGCCTCAGAAGGACAGAGAGCCCCACCAAGGAGGTGCGGTCACATGACAGTCCTTCCTCCTCCATCCCTCCCTCCTATCAGGACCGTGAGCACACACGTGCCCAGTGAGTTTCCCAGCGGCTGGGGTGGGACCCACCTCCAGTACACAGCACTTAGCCCCTGCGCTGTGGGGCCGGCCCTCATGTTCTCTTCTGACATCCTGGCCTAATCCCAGATCCAGCAAACTCGGAAAGGAAAGGGGTGGTCTTCCCTGGGAACATCGCAACATCCACTTGGGTGTCCTTATTATCAAATATACAGAAAAGGATGTTGAGGCTGGCAGGTGGTGCGGTGGTTAGGGCGCCAGACTTCCACATGGCTGACTACAGCTTAAGTCCTGGGCCTGGAAGCTTACTGCTCACTTTCTGTTTGTCTCTCCCTGGTCAAATGAAAAAGAACCAATAATAAATAAAATTAAATACGTAATTCTTCAAAAAAAAAAAGGAATGTAAATTCTGTTCATCCTAATCTCCCTGCGCTGTAACCGGTCTGCACTAACTGTAATATTGCCCTTAGGAAATTTTATAGACTCCATTGCCCTGGCCAGTTAGGACCAGGAGTGAACTTTCTCTGTGACAGCATCAAGCCACAGGAATGCGCTTAGTTACTCAAGGGTAGTCATGAAACCCCAGAAACCCCACACCTACTGACAGCACCAACACCAGCCAAACCCCAAGACCTGAATCCAGGGTTACCTAACACACCAAGTCTCACCACACCAGCCCTGAGGACAGCAGGGAGGGCGGGCAGCCCAGGCACACAGTCCCCTCCTCAGGGGCAAGCGCCCTGGCTGTCTCTCCCCAGGGCAGAAGTGCGGAACCTGACCTAGCCTCACCTCCATGTGGGCGCTCCTGACCCACAGGAATATTGATTTTCCATAACTTCGTTTTCCGAAATTGAGTTTTAGAGGAAAGCGGGTGGAGGGTGGGATGGAGGGTGGAGGGAGTGGACCGGCCTGGACTCAGTGGCCCGGGCAGTAGGAGGCAGCTGATCTGCAGGGCTGGAGGCACAGGGATTAGGGGACCTTAAACAGCTGGGGGGCACCCACGATCCTGCCTAGCGGGATGGCGTGGGGACAGGAATCCCAGCCGACCAGCCTGCCTCTCTCTCTCTCTCTCTCTCTCTCTCTCAAGAAATAAAAAAAAGAAAAACAGAAACTAAGGTAAATGTCAATTTCATCTAGCACACAAACCCCAAATGTGCCCGAGTGCTCTCTGAAGACACCAAATCCTGTAAGATTTTGCCCGAGGTGAGTTTACTAAAGGCCGATCTGCCCCAAGAGCTGAAGCGAACCTCAGGATGACCTCCGCAGGTTTGAGCCACTACGGAAGCGGGGCGGGGGGCAGAATTTGCCACACTCAGGAGTGCAGGACAGGCCCGGGTGGGCACGGACTTGGGCACTGCGGAAGCCCCCTGGACACGACCCTCGGCGCTCTCGGCCCTCCAGCCCTTTGTGGTTCCTGGGTTCGGTCACCTGCAGCCGGGGACCTGAGGGCGATCACCTGTGGCCTGGCGAGCAGGGAACAGCTCAGGAGGGTTGGTGCAGCGCCCAGCCTGGCTGATTGCCTCGTCTTGGACCAAGACCTGCACGCCCGCGCTCAGCGGAGTCACCGGCCGCCCCGGGCCATGCACAACTACGGGGCTGGTTCCAGTTGCTGCTGCCGCCCCAGAGAGCAAGGGAAGAACCCAGCCTGGGCGCACACCTGCGTGCCCGCCCGCTGGGACCGTGGGGCCACGCCCCAACTCTCCAGACTCCAGCTCCCTGGGCGTCTCCGATCTCCCCTCCTAGCCTCTTATCCCTTCTTGTCGCCGACTACCCCTGCCAGTCTATTTTCCCTGCCTGTGGCCGGTAACCCCTCCCAGCCTCTGGGACTGCTGGTCCCTGGCCACCCACACCTATTACACTCAGGTCCTAACGCGTCGCAGGCCACCCCTTACATCCTCTTGTCTTTGCGTGTCACCGGCCCTCCCTCCCAGCATCACGTCCCAACTGGTCCGCAGTTGCCTCTAGTACGGATAACCGCCCCCAGCCCGCCCTGCGTGTCCAAGCAGGAGCCACAACAGACACTTACCCGGAGTCTCTGTGCAGCAACCCAGAGCAGGCAGAGGCTGGACCAAAGCTTAGGAGCCGCCTTGGGCCTCTAATACCCGTGGGCGGGAGCACTGGAGCCCTGGAAAGACAGCCCGCAGCCCAGAGGGGAAGCGCTTCTGGAAGCAGTCTCTTTGGGTGAGTCTAACCCCGCCCCGAAGATGACTCACACTAAGGCTGCCTTCTGGAGTTTTATATCTGTGACCTGCATACGGCCCCACTGGCGTGTTTACCAGGAATTATGGCCTCAGAAAGCAGAAAAGTGCTCCTGCTCCGTGGTCGTACCCAGCTCAGTGCAGACAGACATGTAAGATGGGCATGGTCCTGGCATTCACTGCGGAGTTCAAAACCGTGCAGGATCTGGAGGCCCAGAAGAGTTAGAGCCCAGAGTGCTGGAACAGGTGGGAACCTCTGGGCTGTCCTCTTAGAGCCTGCTCAGAACAGAAAGGTCTGCAGACGCTGGTGGGGTAGGGGGAATGTTAGCCAGATTTAAAAAATTGAATTAAGTTTATGAAAACAAACTGTTCACTGTCTCTCGCATCCTTACCCCAAGCCGATTTCTCAGCATGGGCAGTATTGATGCATGAACTGCATAATCCTGGCTCTTGGGGGCGGGAATGGGGTGGGCTTCCGGCTGTCTTGACATTACAGACTGTGAACAGCATCGGGCCTCTCTACCAAGCAGATTTCAGTAGCAAACCAGCTCCCAACCCAGAGACGCCTTTTAATTTTATCTTTAGAGTGGTGAAGCATACAGGAACACTCCGCTAGCTTAATTCCACTTCCATCCTTTCCCAATCCTTTTGCTTATTTTTTTGAAGCGTATTTATTTTATTCATGATACCCAATCCTTTTGCTTATTTTTTTTAAAGCGTATTTATTTTATTCATGATAGAGGCTGCTCGTCTGTGTGAGAGAGAGTGAGAGACAGAGAGGAGCAATTTGGACAGGGTCCCCACATGCAGAAATCTTCTCATCTAGCCTCCAGCTTGTCTTCAGGCCCACCCAGGGACGCGAACTGAGGTCAGCCCTGTGGCTTCCAGCACTGCAGTTTACTCTGCTGCCAACTGCACCACCAGCCTATGCCTCTGAGGCTTTCACTGCACTTTTATCAGCTTCAGGTTGATCCTTGCAGCTGATTTTTTGCAAAATAAATAATGTATATGCTTATACACTAATTATTATTTCACCCTTCTTATCAAAAGGATAGCATTCTATGTATTCCTTGTTGATAGTTCTGTAATCTTTTGCTTAATATATTGTGGAAATCCATGTAATTTGTGACATAGAGATCGTCCTTATTCTTTTCTCCTGGCCCGGCAGTATTCCTCTGTGTATCATTTGGAAGGTTTCTAATCATGTCATTACAATGAACACTGCTGTAAATAATCTAGTCAGCACTTCTCAAACCTCAGTGCAAATCACCTTGAGGATAGTGTCAGATGCAGATCCCAGTTCATGAGATCTGGAGGCTGGGCATTTCTCTCAAACTCCCACGTGGGGGACCAGTAGTTAGCATAATGGCTATGTCGCTGGACTCCCACGTAGTAGACTGCGGTTCGCGTCCTTGACCCAGTGGCTTAAAACTCATGCCGGGCATGTGTGCGTGTGTGCCCAAGATCCCGAGAGGGGAATGGAGGAGAAGGGATTGCGGCGTGGCCATCCCCCCTGGGGGGTGATTTCTCGCTTTCTGTCTCTCTGTTTCTCTCTGTCTGGCACCCTATAGCAAAAACCTCTCCAAAAAATAAATAAATAAAAACTCCCACGTGGCTGATCCTGCAAGAAGTTAATGCAAGTACTATTTTGTATTCAGAGCGACATATCCACTAATCCAGATTGCTAAATTCCTGGCCAAAAGGTTTGTCAGTTATCATCAAGTTTTCTGACACAAAGGTCGTTATTTTGTCGTCTCACCTTTCTTCCCAGTTTCACTAACAGTGACTGTCAAACTTGTGGAGATAATATCTCAGTGTAGTTCTAGTTAGTGAGGTCAAACATATTTTTTATATATTTAAAAGCTACAATGTCCTGTTTAAGGACAGTCTGGGAAGCACCCCAAACCCCTATCCATGCACCATCCAACTCCCACTACATGCTCTGCTCCTGGACTTCTTGCAAAGAGCTTGGCTTCTTCCCGGTGTTTTCTGGGACTGAAGCAAAAAACCCGCCATGCTGGGCCAGCCCCGCAGTGCTTAAGCACTGTGCATTGGGAGCTGGATTCCACATGGCCTGTTTGAGTGCCTCCCCTGGCAGCTTGAAAAACACACCAGGACCTTGTATACGTGCACCCCAAATCCTGATGGGCAGGAGAAATGGAGGAAAAAGGATTGTGGTGTGGTCATGTCACATTGGGAAGTTCTCTCTCTCTCTCTCATCTGATGAGCACATGTGCCCTGTGATAATTAATTTAATTTTAATTAGGAAAAACATAATAAAAATAAACTGATTTGTGTCAAACAAGGTTTAAGAGTGCTTGTGAAATAATTAGGTGAAGCTGTCAGGTAGAAATAAGGAGAAAGGGAGAGATTTACTTCAATTGTTAAATGAGGCCGTGGGAAGGGTACATTGACCCTGCAGAACTTGTGTATCAACACAGCGTCTGCCTGATGACAGAAGTCCAGATGATACCAACAGACATTTTTAAAAGGCAGCTGGAAAAAGAGCACGTGGCAAAGAGGGCTGAGAAGGAGGTGACAGAGAGGAACAGTGATGAGGGACCAGACCCATAGCGTGAGCAGCTGGTGCTGAACTAAGAGGCCAGCTCTCACTTCCACGTCAGTGATGACCAGCGGGACGGCAGGTGGGATAAACATCAGACTGAGTGAGATAGATACAGAAAGAGAGAGAGAGAGAGAGATGGAGACACCTGTCTTAGAAATCTCAAGAAACATAGCTGTGTGGAATGAGAGAGCGGAAGAGAGAGTGCTTAGAGCTGGAGGTGGGATAGAGGGAAGATAGTGTTTTAAGGACACAATACTTTATTTAGCATGTCATTTGCCTTCTAAGTAGTGACAATCAAAATAGTTAATAAAATAATAGGCAATTCAAAAGTCATCTGATTTAAAAGAGAATCGAAGGGCCAGGCAGTGGTGCAGCAGTAATGCAACTGTATGCACATGGAAAGGTCCTGAGTTCACATCCTGGGACCTCCCTGATCATGCCGGGTGTGTGCATACCCATGACAATCTAGCAAGACTAGGGTCAAGAGGTAATTGTCTTTCTATCGTTCTCTGAAGAAACAATAAAATAAATTTAAAAACAAAGGAAAACATAAACAGAAAAGCAGATTGTATTTTCAGTACAGCGGTGAAGCAAGGTCACACTGCCTATATTTTTTTGAAAAGTTCTATTGATTCATTTATTTACTTTCACATTTATTCACTGTACATCTTTACAGCATACAAAATGGATTTTGCCACCTGAATACACTGCAAATCAGTCTAGTCAAAGACATGACCGTGTGCATTGTCATCAGCAGACAATATTCTATTTTCATGTCCATTCGATGTTTTGTCCTTTTTTCCTCTTGATTTTCTCCTTCCTCCCCCATTGTCCACTCTTCTCCTGCTATATAGTTTGCTATTATATATATATATATATAATTTTTTTAATTTCAAGAAAAGTATTTTTAGCTTTAATGAATCAAAATGAAAAAAATAAATGGGGACCAGCAGGTGGCATGGTGGTTAAGGTGTTGGACACTCCCACATGGCCGACCACGGTTCGAGTCCCAGACCTGGCGGCTTCCTTTCTCCCTTTCCCTCTCTGTGTGTGTGTGTGTGTGTGTGTGTGTGTGTGTGTGTGTTTCTCTCTGGTCAAATGAAAAGAAATGAATGAATGAATGATTAAAATTAAACCATTATTTTTTTAAAAATCAGATAGCTTGTGAAGGTAAAATGTTTCCTTAAGACTTAATGCCAGGAAAAAGGTTAGGAGTCTGTTCAAACAGTAGGCAGACACTAAAAACACACAAAAAACAAATATGGACAGAGCTAACTTCTAGTAACAGGTGCACAGTAATATTCTTTTGAAACATTTTTTTTCCTCTGTTCCCCCTTTACCAAATAGAAGTATAAACTAACTTACTTGCAAAAAGAAAAACAAGTTTAGTCTCAATTTGGTCTGTTCTTTGCACAAAGCCCCATAAGAATACTGATTGATTGAGTTGGCTCTGTTGGACCCTTTTATAAGGAACTTCGGATTAGACTCTTTAACAAGCCTCCCAAGGCTACTGGGCCATGTCAGGAATTTACCATCTGCCTGTGCCTTTAAGTACCTAAAAATTTTTTTTTGTTTTGTTTTCTTTTTGTTTGTTTGTTTTTGGAGAGGCTTTTGCTGTAGGGCGCGTGCACTCCCAGACAGACAGAGAGATAGAAAGCGAGAAATCACCCCCCAGGGGGGATGGTCACGCCGCAATCCCTTCTCCTCCATTCTCCTCTCAGGATCTTGGGCACGCATGCACATGTGCCTGGGGTGAGTTTAAGCCACCGGGTCCGGGACTGGAACCGCAGTCTACTACGTGGGAGTCCAGCGATATAGCCATTACACTAACTGCTGGTCCCATGGTGAGGGGTTTTTATTTGGGTCAGGAAGGGCTTTGTCCAGACTTTTTCTAGGTGAGGCTTGGGCATGCATTCCCCTCCGGGTGGAAGGGGCGTGACGCTGGGTAGGTCCGATTATTTTCCTAATTTTGGAGTGGGTACCAAGGTCAGAAGGTTTTTTGTTTTTGTTTTTGTCTAGAAGCATTGGGCTATAAAAATCATCGTCTTATCCTCTTCCCGGAATGTGGTGGGGACTGGGAAAAGCCTTTTTTTAGGTCTAGGTCAGTCACTGAGCCACAGCTGCAGGAGGTCTCTCTGGAGCAAGCAGCATAGCTACTTTATCACCATCTCAAAACGAAGTCATTTTGGGGAACCAGCAGTTAGCGTAATGGCTATGTCGCTGGACTCCCACGTAGTCGACTGCGGTTCACGTCCCGGACCCGGTGGCTTAAAACTCACGCCGGGCGCGTGTGCGTGCGTGCCCAAGATCCCGAGAGGAGAATGGAGGAGAAGGGATTGCAGCGTGACCATCCCCTCTGGGGGGTGATTTCTCGCTTTCTGTCTCTATGTCTCTCTCTGTCTGTCTGGCGAGCGCACGCGCCCTACAGTGAAAATCTCTCCAAAAAAAAAAAAAAAAACACAAAGTCATTTTGTGATTCCATTTTGGGCCCATACCCCAACTATAATTTTTGGGTCCCTGTCTCTCACCTCACCTCCTTACTGCGCGTTTCTTTCTGACCCAGTCAGATAACTGGATCCAATCCAGTTAATGTCCTAATCTAATCGAATCCTGGACCCAGTCCAGCTTGTTGCGACTCCAAACCTAGTTTGGACCAGAATTTGTTCACATAAAACTCAGAGAGCTCTAAATGCAAATCCATGGAGCTTAAATCTGAGAGAGAACTTACCCACGATCCCCACTTGCCACAAGAGAGCAATGGACATCATACGGTCCCACAGATACCTCGCTTGGTCACTTGCTATTCCTGGGGGTCACTGGGAAGCTCTACTTCAGATCCTGCTCCTGACACCAAAACTGTTCAAAGAAAAATTAACTGGGACCAGCAGTTAGCGTAATGGCTATGTCGCTGAACTCCTATGTAGTCGACCACAGTTTGAGTCCTGGACCCGGTGGCTTAAACTCACGTCGGGCGCGTGTGCATGCATGCCCAAGATCCCAAGAGGAGAACGGAGGAGAAGGGACTGCGGCGTGGGCATTCCCCCTGGGGGGTGATTTCTCGCTTTGTCTCTCTGTCTTTCTCTTTCTGGCGAGCCCACACGCCCTATAGCAAAAAAACCTCTCCCAAAAAAGGAAAAAAAAAAAGATCGTTAAGGGAACCCCATGATGTTTCATTTTACTCTGAAATACTAATATGGGGAGTTGGGGACAAGAAACACCGAATTAATTTCCTATTCACCTAGAATGACGAAGCCTATTCTTACTTTCCTTCACAGCTAGGGATGAAATGAAAAGTGAGACTCTAGAAACCCAGGAAGAACTGTTTGTCATTGGTGCTGATTCTATTTTCTCTTATTTCCATAACTTGATCTGCCAGAGGCCAGCGGGTGGTGTGGAGGGTAAGGCACTGGTTCCCACATGCTTGACAGCATGGTTCGAGTCCCGGATCCGATGCTTTGCGAATCACACCAGATGAGCTTCATTCTCACCCTCCCACCTCTGGCAAGCACACACGCCCTATAGAAAACAATATAGAAATAACCTGACCCCCTCCAAAAACTCCGGATACAAATACGGTCACATCTCATTCGTTTGAATAGCTCAGGGCACAATACCAGATCAGCAGAATGTTTTGCCATTTTCTTCTTGAGGATAGGTTCCTACTGAAATATCCTAGAATAAAGTATCATTGAATTGACACTTTTATGAAAAACTTACATTTTACAGACCTAGGGAATGAGGGATTCCAGGACCAAGCAGAGAGCGACTTGGCTCAGTCCACATCTATGATTTCTCCTCACTGCCACAAGGGGGTGCTGCAGCATCACAGTCACGCTAGATCACAAGGCATCTGCCAAGGCTCCCTGCATCGCAGTTCTGATCTGAAAACCGAAAACCGCCCCAGGAAGCTGGACTCACAAGACCAGGTTAGGCTGTTCCTGCTGGCGATCTCGGGGTGTGAGAGCATCTGAGAGAGGCCATGTTCCCACCCCTGAATCAGCACACAGACAACCCCACTGCACAGACAACTGCACCCTAACACGGGGAGAGGCATCTTAGGTGAGGAAAAGAAAAAACACCCGCGTTTTCGAGTGAAAGTCCCAACAAGCAACACGGTACACGGTCAACAGCTGCAGGCGTTTTCTTTAGGAACGTTATGAACACGGGGAGCCTTTATTCGCCTATAGCTTGGTGAAGGGCCACCCAGGACCCCCGAGTCAAGGCATAGAGTTTGGGGAAGGGTCTTTGTGGGCTGCCAGATGACACAAGAGCACAAACTGCTCTCCAGTGCGTGCCCTCTCCTGCAAACACAGCTCTGGGTCCAAGACTTATGGCTCTTTTTATTTTTATTTTTGGAGATTTCTGCTATAGGGCACGTGTACTCGCCAGAGAGAGAGAAACAGAGAGACAGAAAGCGAGAAATCACCCCCCAGGGGGGATGGCCACGCCGCAATCCTTTCTCCTTCATTCTCCTCTCGGGATCTTGGGCACACACGCACACACGCCTGGCATGAGTTTTAAGCCACCAGGTCCAGGACGTGAACCTCAGTTGACTACATGGGAGTCCAGCAACATAGCCATGACGCTAACTGCTGGTCCCACGGTTCTTTTTATTTTTAACAGAATTTTTCTTTTGGTACACAGACAGCTTCCTCAATTTCCCCTATGGTGGCATCTCGCAAAACCATAGTACAATAGCACAACCAGGATGTTCACACTAACACACTAACACCGTCAGATCCAGAATACTTCCATCCCTCCCATTGCCTCTTTAAAATTTCTCTTTTTTTTTTTTTTTTAGTATTTTGCTATAGAGTGAGAGTGTTTGCCAGAGACAGAGAGACAGAGAGTGGGAAAGTGAGAAATCGCTCCCCAAGGGGAATGGCCACACTGCGGTCCCTTCTCTTCATTCTCCTCCTGTCTGCTGGTAGATGGACAGGCATGTTTCTCAAGCCTCCCCTCACCCCCAATCCCTCGTCTGGGCTCCAAGGCCCATGTTGGACCCGGTGCCTTAGCCTCCACGCACCCGCTGGCGGTAGGTTGCTTTTTAATAGTGAACCCCACTTTCCTCCCTAGCACCTGCCAAGCACTAATCTATTCATTTCTACAGTCTGTCCTTTCAAGAAGCGAATCTCAGTGCACATGGCCCTTTGGGATTTCCCTATAACTCTGAGCAGGCCGTTGGGGCGTCAATAGCTAGTAACACGTCATGGACCTTCATTCTGTAGCCTGGACCCCCGCCAAGGACACGGGGGAGGAAGTCACAGGGCAAGTGAGCATCCCCTCCTGACAGCCCGACGCTTCAGCCCGGTTTCCACCTCCTTGGAAGAGACCTGCTCCAACATCAGAGGGGAGCACCTGGGGAGCTGGGCCTGGGGTAGAGGAGAGGGCGGGGTCTAAAGACGGACAGGGGCGGGGCCCGGCGGGTACTTGAGAGCGCAGGTGCAGTGCAGCGGGCTGGAGGGGAGGTTCCCCATGCGGGTGGGCGGAACAGGGCTCCAGAGCAGAGGAAGGCTGGGGGCAGGAGCGGGGCGGGGCCTGGGAGCGGGATGTAGGTGGGTCTCAGGCTCTGGAGGCAGGACCCAGGGGTCTGCACAGAGCAAGGCGTGGGCGTGGGCGGGGCCTGGGCGGAGCCTGAGAGGGTCGGAGGCGAAACCCCCCGCCCTCCCTCCGCGCGGGCTGGCGCTGCCGAGGGTGAGTGGGTGCCCGGCACCCGGCCTGGGAGGGACCGTTCCCCGACTGCGGCCGACAGGTCTGGGGGGTCGGCCTGCCGGGGGCTGAGCCACGTGGGCCCCGGCCTCGCGCCCGCCCAGCCCGGTTCCGAAGTGGGTCTTCCCGGTAGGTCTCACCGAGCGCCACCGCACGTGAGCCGGTGCCGAGTGTGCAGCACGAGTCCTCCCCCTCACCTGCCCTCGGCCCTGCCCTGCGGAGCAGGTGCTGCGGTTGTCACAGCCACAAGAGGAAGCCGCCCAGGGTCAGGGCTTGTCCGAGGGGAGCCAGTGCCTGAGCCCCGGAATGTCCCCTTGCCCTGAGAGCAGCGGGGTCACTGTACTTTGTCTGCTTTGGTCGGGGACAGTGTGGAGTCCGGAAATGGCAGCCCCTTTAACCTTTTATCCGAAATCTCAGTCATAGCCATGCATGAAAAGGAATGTGTATTATGTAATACAGGCTCCTAGCCGTGCTGTGTGTCGTTCTGGACAAAAATGGAAATAACCAAAGTGCCCGGGAGTAGAGAATGGGCACAAAAGAGCAGGAGACAATGGCGAGCCGACAGTGAAATGCTATCTGGCTGTTAGGGTGACCCACGTGGACCTGAGGCGTGGGAAGAGGCGGGAAATACCCAGTGAAAACAGATAGAGTAGCTATTGGATGTTTATTAAGATGAAATAATACATACATCAGAAATAGCGCCCATTCTGTGTGGTCTGTAGAGTGGGATACCACAGGGCCTTTGTGCCTGTAGACTTGGGTAAGTACCTAGACTCTAACAAAGGAGAAAACTATTAACCCTGTGGATGGGGCCCTATGGAAGATGCTGAAGGGAAGAGTCTTTGCCTGTGAGTCAGCAACTGGGGTGGAGGCTTTTCTCTACCATTTTGAACTAGTTGCTTACTTGTTGGGCCTCAGTTTCTTTCTCTTTATTTTTTTTGGGGGGGGTGTTTTGCTATAGGGTGCGTGCGCTCGCCAGACAGAGAGAGACATAGAGACAGAAAGCGAGAAATCACCCCCCAGAGGGGATGGTCATGCCGCAATCCCTTCTCCTCCATTCTCCTCTCGGGATCTTGGGCATGCACGCACACGCACCCGGCGTGAGTTTTAAGCCACCGGGTCTGGGATGCGAACCACAGTTGACTACGTGGGAGTCCAGCGACATAGCCATTATGCTAACTGCTGGTTCCCGGCCTCAGTTTCTTTTTAAAATTTAAAAAATAACTTTACATTTCAATTGTGCTATTACTGTCGTTACTATTTAAGTTGCAGTAAGACACGTGCAGTTACCAGAGAGGAAGAGAGGGAAAGCAAGCAGCCAAGTTTGGGACTCACACTGCAGTTGGCCACGTGGGAGTTCAGCACTTTAACCCCCATGCCACCTGCTGGCTTCAGGCCTTAGTTTCTTACTCTGTGGCCCTAGGAGAATTGGAGGAGACGGGGAGTCACATACTCAAATGCTGGGCGTGTGTTATAAATATGTAACTGGGACAAGCAAGGCAATAGGGAGTGGTGAGGCTTGTGGACTCTGAAGAATGCTTGCTCTGCTCCGTGGGGTTAAAATGAAAGCATTGCTCCGAGCCGCGTATCTTTGGGCCCTTTGGGACTCCCAGGATAAGGTGTTGCAGAGTCTGCAGTGACACTGGTAACCATTCCTGGGATGCAGGGCCCACACGGTAAATCAGGTCCTATCACTGTCCTGCTTAAGAGGCTTTCTGTTAGGCTTAGAATAAAATCCTGGCCCCTGCCCTAGGAGGGGCTAACCCTTACTCACCTCTCTGACTGCATTTGCTACTTCCTAGCTCTTCTTTAACCACGGTGCAGCCACACAGACTTTCTTCCTGTTTCTGTAACCTTCCAGGTCAACTCCCATTTCAGGCCCCTGCTTGCAATTCCTCCGCGTGGACCTCTGTACCCTCCCCACCCCTCCAGATCCTTGCAGGGCTGATTCCATATCACCATTGACTGTCTCTGCTTATAGACACCTTCCCCTTCCTGGACCATCTGTCTAAAATCACCAGCATACCCCTGCTGTTTCCGCCACAAAGTACTTTATTGCCTTATTACTATTAATTATGATCATCGCTAGTACTTACCCCCGTCTGTAACTCTGTGGTTGCTTTCTTTGCCTGCTTGTTTATGGTTTATTGCCTCCCCACACCAGAGCATAAGAGGAATGAGAGAGGCGATATGTGATCCCCAAGGTGGCAGGTCCCTAACGTGTTCAGTCAGTGCTGAAGTGAGTGGGAAAGAACTCACACTCCCCTTTGGCACGAAGGGGTGTTAGGAGTGATCGGAGCTGTTTTCTCCCTCTCTGCAGTGACAGCACCCTGCTTGGTAAGTCCTAAGCCTGCCCACCACTCTGCTCTTAAAAGCCTTTTTTCTTTTCAAAAATCCACAGGGCACCCAGCCTGGGGTGGAGCCACTCCCTGCACCGACCTCACTTCTTGGCAGTGTTCTGCTGAGCTTAGTTCATCCACACACTCGCCTCTAACTGTAACCCTCACACTCTCTTACAGCCTCTTCCAGCCCCCGCCCCCCCCGGGGGGATGGCCATGCCTCAATACCTTCTCCATTCTCCTCTCGGAATCTTGGGCACATACACACATGTGCCCGGCATGAGTTTAAGCCACCGGGTCCAGGACTCAAACCACGGTCGACTACATGGGAGTCCAGTGACATAGCCATTAGGCTAACTGCTGGTCCCAGGACTCTTGATTTACTGGGTCAGTGGCCTTTGCCATATGGGAAGGAGATAAGTGATGCTGGCCTCATAAGGAGGAACTTAAATACAGCATTCTCAGCCAGGAAGGGGAGAAGTGGGCAGCCCTTAAAATATCTATAACCTTTCGATTTTGCAAAATGATTTTTCTCATTTGGGCCATTTCTTGATTTAATAAAGACGTTTTGTCTGGGGAAGCAGCAGTTAGTGTAATGGCTATGTCACTGGACTACCACGTAGTCGACTGCGGTTCACATCCCAGACCCGGTGGCTTAAAACTCATGCCGGGCGCGTGTGCGTGCGTGCCCAAGATCCCAAGAGGAGAATGGAGGAGAAGGGATTGCGGCATGGCCATCCCCTCTGGGGGGTGATTTCTCGCTTTCTGTCTCTATGTCTCTCTCTGTCTGTCTGGCGAGCGCACATGCCCTATAGCGAAAACCTCTCCCCAAAAAAAAGACATTTTGTCTGGAATCATTCAAAGCTGAGGCAATGAATTTGGCTAATCCCTGCATCTTGCAGTAAGAACATGGAAACGGGTCATTCCCTCCAAACCAGGCCGCGTGCACCTGGCTTTTTATGCTGTCTCACACAGTTCTCCAGAGAACTGGCAAACAAGCAGATGGCCTTTGGCAGGTCCCCCAGCACTGGTCTGACCCCTTGTATTCGGAGCCGGAATTCCCCTGTGGTGGTGGTTTTATCTGGTCTTGGAGCACATCCACCCTGAGCTTGCATGCAGGTGTAGAGGACGTGCATATGAGGAATGGAAGAAGCGGAAGTCGGCCGGTTTGTAAATACACGCTGGTTTGTTTTACTCAGACTGTTTATTCTCTCCATCTGTTGCTCATACTTCTAAAGTGAGATGGATTATTGTTGATGAGTGTGCTGTCCACCCCCATGACTACCAGAACCAAACTGATCGCTTACTGTTGCAGGGCTTGTACAGGCAGTCCAGGCTCCCAGATGAAAGCTCCTTGGTTAACGACCAGGCTGCCACAGTAAGAGCTCCTCGGTTAACGACCAAGTTTGCGGGTCATTGGGCGCGTTGGTCGATAACCGAGGAGCTCAAAGGCAGATGACTTGTGGTGTGTTGTGGCACCATAGGGTATGTATTTTTCAATAGTTGTCACACACCATCACCCTAGAATAATGGAATTCTATCCATGTGAAAATATCTATTAGGTAAGTGCCAGAAAGCAACAAGATACCCCACCACCCAATAATAGAAATGTGGCATAATCATTTTTATTTATTCAGAATACTACTATTGGGAACCAGCAGTTAGCGTAATGGCTATGTCGCTGGACTCCCACGTAGTCGACCGCGGTTCGTGTCCCGGACCCGGTGGCTTAAAACTCACGCCGGGCGCGTGTGCGTGCGTGCCCAAGATCCCGAGAGGAGAATGGAGGAGAAGGGATTGCGGCATGACCATCCCCCCCTGGGGGGTGATTTCTCGCTTTCTGTCTCTATGTCTCTCTCTGTCTGGCGAGCGCACGCGCCCTACAGTGAAAATCTCTCCAAAAAAAAAAAAAAAAAGAATACTACTATGGATGCACAATAAAGTACGAATAAACGAAATATGTAGGTTTGTGTGATCGCGAATGCTTCGCGTAGTGATACTAAGTGACTGAGAATGAGACAAAGACTGGGGAGTCCTGAGACTCACAGACTGAGAAAGGGAATTCCCTGCGCTGGAGAGTTGGTCCTAAGTCCCAGTGGCCATTAAACAGGTAGGTTGTTAAGTGAGGCGTGACTGTATATGGTTTCTTCCACGTAAAGCCTCCAATCAGCCCCACAGCCACACAAGTCAGAGGGCGACATTGGCCGGTCCCTGGTCTCTGGGCGTAGGCAAGATCCCTGAGTTTCCTGAGGGGGGAAGCACTTGGCAGAGGAGTAAACTGCCCGTCTTTAGGCAAAGCCTTCAGAGAAGTAAGAGGACAGAATTCACCTGCTTACTCACATTGTCCTTGGGGGTCCCTGCTAAAACCCAGTCTCACCAGAGTTGCTTTTGTGAAAAATCCTTTTTTTGAGGGGACCAGCAGTTAGCGTAATGGCTATGTCGCTGGACTCCCACGTAGCCGACCACAGTTCGCATCCCGGACCCGGTGGCTTAGAACTCACACCGGGCGTGTGTGTGTGCGTGCCCAAGATCCCGAGAGGAGAATGGAGGAGAAGGGATTGTGGCGTGACCATCCCCCATGGGGGGTGATTTCTCGCTTTCTGTCTCTATGTCTCTCTCTGTCTGTCTGGCGAGCACATGCGCCCTATAGTGAAAACTTCTCCAAAAAAAAGAAAAAAAAAATCCTTTTTTCGAAATTAATCATTTAATTTTATTTATTATTATTATTATTTTTAATTTACCATAGGGCACATGCGCTCACCAGAGAGAGACAGAGAGAGGGGAATTGAGATAGCAAGCTGCCAGGTCCAGGTCTCGAATCACATTGGGCTGTGTGGGAGTCCAGTACCTTAACCACCACACCACCTGCCCAACTCGTGTGAAATTCTTAGGGGCCCGTAAGGTGCTAAGCATCTATAACATGTTTCATTCCCAATTCCCCGATAATAACATCTCGTTATTCTTCCATGGTGGTATAGCATACAGGAGGTCGAACATCCCCTTTGTTAGGCCAGGCCATTCTAATAGTGACCCGTATCCAGGGCGCCGAGTCCATGAAATGCCCACGGTTGTCCGCTGAAACCCGGGAGTATAGGCATTGCCTCAAGACCAGCCAAGCAGTGATTGAAGCCATTTTCGATGTTTATGTACCATTTAACATAATTTGGTCCCCTCCAGTGACCCATAATCAAAAGTAGCCAGATGACCAGTCCCTCTTTATTTTTTTTAACTTGATTATTATTATTTTCCAGTTTGATCAGAGAGAGACAGAGACAGAGAGAAAGTGAGAAAGCAAGACACCAGGTCCAGGACTCGATCCATGGTTGCCCCATGTGGGAGTCCAGTGCCCCCAACCACCATGCCACCTGCCAGTCGCAGCCCAGTCCCTGTTAAGACTTCTGTTTGAACTGAGTAGCAAGCTCAGCTAACCACTGCCAGATAATCTCTGAGTGGTGGGTATCGCTTCCCGGTTGTGCCCAGGTACTCTAGTAGTTTGGGTGAGGGAAACAGTTTGCAGCTCCTCATCTTCCAAAATAAAAGCCTCATTGGAGGAGCGTCATTGTCATGGGTCCCCGTGTTTGGGATTCCGGTCCTCCCGAGAGAGAATGATGTGGATCTTAGAAGTAGTAAGGGTCGTCACTGCATTTTTTTTCAGCCTTACAAGTTATCAACTCAATGTACTCTTCCTGAAACTATGTATTTTTTTAAGAATTATTTCCTTTAATTTTATTTATTTATTTAAATTTGACCAGAAAGGGACAGAGAGAGAGAGAGAACGAGAGAGGAAAAATGAGAAAGCAAGCCACCAGGTCTGGGGCTCGAACTGCAGTCGATTATGTGGGAGTCCAGTGCCCTTCACCACGCCACCTGCTGGTCCCTAAAACGGTATTTTGTTGGCAAAAGTTCTGAATTAGTGAAGTTGGCAGCTCTAAAGGATCTTTTTCTTTTTCTTTTTCTTTTTTTTTTTTTTTTGGGAGAGATTTTTGCTATAGAGCGTGTGTGCTCGCCAGACAGACAGAGAGAGACAGAGAGACAGAAAGCGAGAAATCACCCCCCAGAGGGGATGGTCATGCCGCAGTCCCTTCTCCTCCATTCTCCTCTCGGGATCTTGGGCACGCACGCACACGCGCCCGGCGTGAGTTTTAAGCCACCGGGTCCGGGATGCAAACCGCGGTCAACCACGTGGGAGTCCAGCGACATAGCCATTATGCTAACTGCTGGTTCCTGCTAAAGGATCCTTTTCTAATGCCAGAGCCTCTTTGGCTTTTTTTCTAGTTCCTTCCTTGGCCTATCATTTCCTCTTGCCTCAGTTGTGTGACACGTGGCAACAGCCAGGTGACCGCCACTGTAACTTGCTTACTTTCCTTCCTGCACTTCTGTTTCCCCACGGCTTCCATAAGGGCTTTTAGCTAGTCCTTGGGCATGTTTAGAGCATTCTTGTAATCACGTAATCTGAAGTGCTTACAAAACCTACCTAGGTCCCTCCCCACAAGGAGGCAGCGGGCCCGCCTGGGATTTAATGGGCTTCTCTCTCTTGATTCATTTTTGTTCTCCTGGCTGACTCACCAGTTTGCTCAATGGGTCTCTGTGACCAAAAAAAAAAAATAAGGAAATAGGCAACTCCATAAAGATTTTTTTTCAAATTTTATATTAGAGGGTAAGTTCCAAAATGGGAGAATCAGCAGAGATGGATTCCCATACATGCACAGCTTCAGACTCTGCCTCATCCCACAGGGATCTGGAACTTCTAAAGCAGATGAACTCTAGGGGCAAACTCGGGAGGATGAATGTTCCCCGGGGAACATGGCTGCCTCATGCTCAAGGTCAGGGGAAGAAATAGGGCTGCTCTGGGTCAAAGATCATCGGCCTTTGTATTGTTAGAGGCCAGTCGCTCATAATTCAGTTAAAGAGTTTGAGTGTCTCGGGTGAGAATTTAACTTAAGCAGAGACTCCTTCTCGGGGATGGTAAAAGATTGTTCTAGGGACAGCAAAAGGGTGAAGGGCCCCCAAAGATGGAGTCAGTTTGGTTGGCCCGTACACCAGTGGTATTGAGTGACTTTTCATGAATTTATTGGATATCATGAATTATTTGCATATCTTTTTTGGAAAATTGTCTATTTTTGGATCAGGTTTGGTGTTTTTTGGGTTGTGGTTGAATGTTATCTGAGCTGGATTATTTTGGTTTTTTGACTTTTTTTTTTTTTTTTTGTAAGAGAGATTTTTGCTATAGGGCACATGCACTTGCCAGACAGACAGAAAGTGAGAAATCACCCCCCCACACACACCTCCTGAGGATGGCCATGCCGCAATCCCTTCTCCATTCTCCTCTTGGGATTTTGGGCATGCACACACATGTGCCCGGCGTGAGTTTTAAGCCACTGGGTCCAGGACTTGAACCGCAGTTGACTATATGGGAGTCCAGCGACATAACCATTACACCATCTGCTGGCCCCTGAGCCATTTTTCTCTGGCAGCAGGAGTGGGTTCGTTGGAAGCACATTGTTCTTACTAGAATGAAGCAGTCATTTGAAGAAGGTTAGCCAGGTCTTTCTGGTGCCTTTGAGGCGCTCTGAGAAGAACTCACATTCTTCCATTGCCTTAGGTGGCACCCACTATAGACAGGTACCAGTTCTCTTCCTGTTCTTGACCATGCTGTGGCTTTGTAGATGAGGAGGGTGAACACGGAGGGGAGAAGGGCCTTGCCGTAGATCCCACAGTTACTAATTGCAGAGTCGGAATCTGGACCAAGTTTGTCTGCACGGAAATCTCCCTACAGAAACTTTTGAGACCCTTAGTTGGAAACCAGGTCTACACCAGGTCCCTTACAGCAACTCTCCTCGGCTTCCCCAATACTGGCCTAGGAGAGCAGGCAACCAGAAGCCATCTGGTGGCTTATAACCCCTCTGTGTCATCTGTTCAGCCAAAGGGGAGGCAGACAGGCTAAGGAGGTCCAACCGCTTCTTCTCATCTGGGGCTCACTTCCCAGGACCTCTTCTCTGTGGTTGCCTCCACAAAAGTGCTGAGTCCTCTCACAAGGGGAAAAAAAAAACAGCATTGGTTTTAGCATTCTGCATGACGTGTCCCCTGAGGCCTAAATCTCCAGAGGATTCCTTGCCTGTCTTAAGAAGCCTTTTTTCCTGACTCATTTGCATAACCTTCTGGGAGCCCAGCACCTCCAACCTCTCCTCCCCTCTCCCCACTTCCCTGGTTTCATTTTCTCTCTCAGGTTGTTGGACTCACAGAGGAGACCGAGAGCACCCGAAGGCCCCAGCCGCCTCCCTGAGTCAGCGAGAAAGACCCCATCTTCCTACAACATGGCAGGTAAGGACATGCTCTGAGGGAGTTAGACTTTTGATCAGAAATGAATTCCTTGTTATAAAAAAATCCAAGCAACACGGGGAGTGTGTAAAACATGTTTTATGTGTAAGATGGATCACTATTTGGAATTATCTTTCTTTGCCTTATTTTTTTTAATTGTTGGAGAGCGAGAAAGAGACTTTTGACAGGACCTAGTCTGGTGTCACACCCTCCTGCCTCAGCCTCCCAGTTAAGGAGGATTACAAGGCTGTGCACCACACCCAGCTTGTTTAGCTTAGTCCGGGAATCAAACCCCCAATGCAGCCCCAGCTTCATGTAGTGACACGCTACCCCTTGTGCTACCGTGACTGGGCTTCTAATTTGTTTTATTGTCTATTTCAACTCCCTGCAGGGAATACATTCATCCAAAGTAAGACCAAGCTCATCCCATCTTTTTTTTTTTTTTTTGGAGAGGTTTTTGCCATAGTGTGCGTGCACTCGCCAGAAAGAGAGAGACAGAGAGACAGAAAGCGAGAAATCACCCCCCAAGAGGGATGGCCATGCCACAGTCCCTTCTCCTCCGTTCTCCTCTCGGGATCTTGGGCACACACGCGCTTGGCATGAGTTTAAGCCACTGGGTCCGGGACTCGAACCGTGGTCGACTATATGGGAGTCCAGCAACATAGCCATTATGCTAACTGCTGGTCCCCCCATCTTCACTCTGCCTCCAATCTCTGAAATCATTCCTAGGGCAGAGTAGGTGCTCAAAAAAATCATCGCTGAGTGAATGAGCACTGGAAGAAACCATGTTTGAAGTATGATTGCATCTTTACTTTTGCACCTGCTTATCACACGTGTAGATGTACGCACATATGTACACACACAATTTTGCAACATTTTTCCCCCACGCAACAATATAACATGGAAATCCCTTCATTTTTTTCTGTTCTTTTTTTTTTCCACATTGTTTTATTTCATTTACATTCAATCATATTACTTAGCTTACAAAATGAATATTTCAACAGGTGAACATTTCTCCCTAGTCCAGTTGATAAAACTATAAAATACCTTCAACAGATAATACTACATTTCTTTGTCCCAGGAAATCCTTTCATTCTAGAAAACCCAAATTCACCTTATTCTATACGTTATAGTGTAGATTAGGCTTTGGGGGACTGCTGACATTTTGGGCCAGATGGTCATCTGTTATGGGGTGCCCTCCTATGCAGTGCAGAATATTCATCACTGCCCCTAGTTGCCGGGAGCCCCCCTCCCCCCCGTCAGAGCTGACACCCGTCATTGTGGGTATTTCGTTTGTGTTCATAGTCCAGTTAGACCCCAGAGGTGTGTTCTTTTATATCACACGAGTCTAAGAAAGTAACATGAAACTGTTAATTATTAATCCAACTTATGAAATTTAACCTTTGTGCTCGGTTCAGCCGAATGCCCCTGAAGCTGTTTATTTTAAACCAACATGTGGTCCTACTGGCGGAGAAACACGTAAACCAAGACCTTAACATTTTAGTCATACGTGTTACCCAGGACTAGTTAAATTAATAACTCACTCCGCTGCCCCCAGAAGAAATCGCACAGAATCTTCTGAGAGAGGAAAACGCTGCTCCAGGCACTGACGATGCCGCTGGCACCGGTACAGCCCGGCTCTTCGGAGAGTCCCTTTGCCATCAGCACCACCATAAACGACAGGCTCCTTGTCGTGCTGCCTTCCCCATGGGGCCGAGGAGTCTGATTTTTTATGTTTTGTTTGTGTCCGATTCAGTGGATCTCAAGGAGAGAGCAGAGCTGGGCCAGACAGCAAGGTGCCCAGAGCCAGTGCCTGCCAATGTGAGGTTGGCAGGGAAGAGTCATTCCAGTAGTTCTGCATTGTTCCTTTTGATTTTAGGGGGGAGGATCGAAACTTCTCATGGAGGGTAATCAAGTTAGAACAGGCTTCTTTTTTTTTTTTTTTTTTTTTTTTTTCACAAGGCACATGTATGTGTGCCAAAGAGAGAAAGAGGCAGGGAGGAAGCACCCCCAACTGGGCCTTGTCACGCCACCATCCTTTTCTCTCCATTTCTCCGTCTTGTCAGGATCTGGGGAACACATGTACACATACCTGGCATATTGCCACCAGGGCTGGGATGCAGGCCATGTTGGCCCAGTGGGTCCAGCGCCCTCTGTACACTGTTTAACCACTGAGCTCTAGGCCGGACCTTAGCATAGGTTTTTAAAGGATTCAGTGGTATTGGTTTTGAGGTGACGTCATTTGGCCCTTTGTATTTTGCATACTAGTGAATTTACATTGATGAGCTACGATCTGTCTTGATTCAAAATTGTTTATTATTTTAAAGCTGTCAGGCCAGGTGGTGGCACAGTGGTAATGTAGCCAGACCCACATGGGAGAGGTCTTGGGTTCATGTCCTGGGACCCCTCTGAACACGCTGGGCTTGTGTATGTGTGTGTGGTAATGTGGGCCGGCCGAGACTAGGGGTGGATCATGGCATGAAGACCTTGTTAGAGCTGCCTGTCTCTGTCTCTTTTT
>NW_006198705.1:794005-818053 GCF_000334495.1 Tupaia belangeri chinensis
TGCGTGGGGGTACTAAAGGTAGAACAGGTTTTTTTTTTTTTTTTTTTTTTTTTTTTTCACAGAGGCACATGTATGTGTGCCAAAGAGAGAAAGAGGCAGGGAGGAAGCACCCCCAACTGGGCCTTGTCACGCCACCATCCTTTTCTCTCCATTTCTCCGTCTTGTCAGGATCTGGGGAACACATGTACACATACCTGGCATATTGCCACCAGGGCTGGGATGCAGGCCATGTTGGCCCAGTGGGTCCAGCGCCCTCTGTACACTGTTTAACCACTGAGCTCTAGGCCGGACCTTAGCATAGGTTTTTAAAGGATTCAGTGGTATTGGTTTTGAGGTGACGTCATTTGGCCCTTTGTATTTTGCATACTAGTGAATTTACATTGATGAGCTACGATCTGTCTTGATTCAAAATTGTTTATTATTTTAAAGCTGTCAGGCCAGGTGGTGGCACAGTGGTAATGTAGCCAGACCCACATGGGAGAGGTCTTGGGTTCATGTCCTGGGACCCCTCTGAACACGCTGGGCTTGTGTATGTGTGTGTGGTAATGTGGGCCGGCCGAGACTAGGGGTGGATCATGGCATGAAGACCTTGTTAGAGCTGCCTGTCTCTGTCTCTTTTTATCTTGGTTTCCCTTTCATGAAGACATAAATAAACTTTAAAAAAAATAAGTCTGCCTCCCAAGGAAAAGTTTAGTCGTTCTTGGGGCTAGCAAATGGTATCAAAGTTAAGGTGGCTGGATCCTACGTGGCTGACTGCATCGTTTGAGTCCTGGACCCCAAGGCTTGAAAAACATGCCAGGTGTGTGTATGTGTGTGCCTGCCCAAGATCCTAAGAAAAAAATGGAAAAGGGATTGCAGCATGGCCATCCCCCCTGGGGGGGTGATTTCTCATTCTCTCTCTCTCTCTCTCTCTCTCTCTCTCTTTCTCCCTCTAGCAAGCACACATGCCCTATATCAAAGTAAAAAAAAAAATTGGTAGTTGGTAGTTCTCGGTTTCTATTGCAATGATGCACCAAAACATTTTTTAATCATTATTTTTCATTTTTATTTTATTATTAAGTTTTAAAAAATTTGCCATAGGACTCATGCACGTCACCAGAGAAAGAAAAAGAGAGAGGGAAAGTGAGAAAGCAAGCCTCCAGGTCTGGGACTCAGCAGTCCACCACCTGTGAGTCCAACGCCTTAACTACCACGCCACCTGCTGGCCCCCAGATACACCTAAACTTTTCACTCTGAGTCTTCAGCAAACTTTGACAAAGAGGAATTGCTCTTCGAGAGGAATCCTGTCTCCTCCTGCTGCAGGTAAGAAAGTGCTCATCGTCTACGCTCACCAAGAGCCCAAGTCTTTCAATGGGTCCTTGAAGAAAGTGGCCGTGGACGAGTTGAAGAAGCAGGGCTGCATAGTCACCGTGTCCGATTTATATGCCATGGACTTCGAGCCGAGGGCCACAAGGAAAGATATCACTGGTGAGTCACGGGCTGAGTGCTGCTGGAAAACAGAACAAAACTTTCTTCTTCGCATTTCTTAATTTTCAAAATGTCTTAAAAAGCTAATCATTGCTCAAAATATACAAGTGCAGGTTTAAAGAGTCTACAGTGCGAGTAGATCCCCACTCCTGTCCACTAGTTACCCAGTTCCTTGGCTTCGGGTAGCCAGCATTACCAGCTTCCTCTACATCCTTCCTGTGTAGTCGGTACTAGATAAAAATGACAAGGGTATTCTCCATTTCCCTCTGCCTTTTTTTTTTTTTAATTGTTTAATTTTGCTCATTGTCATTATTTCTTTTTTTTTTTTTCCTTCAAAGTTGACCAGAGAGAGAGACAATGAGAGAAAAGGAAAATGAGAAAGCAAGCTGCCAGGTCTGGGACTCGAACCATGGTCAGCCATATGGGAGTCCAGCTGCTTTAACCACCATGCTACCTACTGGCCCCACCCCTCTGCTTTTTACAAAAACAGGAGCACATTATACTCACTTATATTTGCACATTGCTTTGGTTTTTACTGTTGTGAAGTAGTCATTGTACAACGGTGCTATTTTCTTTTCTTTTCTTTTTTTTTTTTTGGAGAGATTTTCACTGTAGGGCGCGTGCACTCGCCAGACAGACAGAGACATAGAGACAGAAAGTGAGAAATCACCCCCCAGGGGGGATGGTCACGCCACAATCCCTTCTCCTCCATTCTCCTCTCGGGATCTTGGGTACGTATGCACACGCGCCCGGCGTGAGTTTTAAGCCACCGGGTCCAGGACACGAACCGCGGTCGACTATGTGGGAGTCCAGCGACATAGCCATTATGCTAACTGCTGGTTCCCGCGGTGCTATTTTCTAAAGAGCCCCTGTGGAAAAGGGCATTTTAGGCCACTCCTATTCTTTTGCTGTTATAAACAATGCTAGAAAATGCTGGAATAAATAATCATGGCTATATGTGTTTTTCTATACACAGAAGTGTAGTTTTTAAAAATATTTTTTGAGAGATTTTTGCATAGGCCACATGTATTCGCCAGAGAAACAGACAGAAAGCAAAAAATTACCCCCCCAGGGGGGTGGTCACAATGCAGTCCCTTCTCCTCCATTCTTCTCTCGGAATTTGGGGCACACATGCAACGTCTGGCATGAGGTTCAAGCTGCCAGGTCCGGGACTCGAACCACAGTCAGCCATGTGGAAGTCCAGCAATGTAGACATTATACCATCTGCTGGTCCCAGGTATGTGCATTTTTTTATTTTCATAGCTAGCATCAAGGTGCTTTCTATAAATGTGCCCATTCGTACTCCACCAGCGCTCTTCATTTCATATCACCAACAGTGTTAACGATTTGTTGAGAAGTGTCCATCTGACAGAGTTCTAATTTATCCTTTTCTCGTTTATGACTCATTTAGTACCATTTTTTTTTTTTTTGGAGAGGTTTTTGTTATGGGGTGCGTGCACTCGCCAGAAAGAGAGAGAGAGACAGGGAGACAGAAAGCGAGGAATCACCCCCCAAGGGGAATGGCCATGCCGCAATCCCTTCTCCATTCTCCTCTCGGGATCTTGGGCACGCATGCACACGCGCCTGGCGTGAGTTTAAGCCACCGGGTCCGGGACGCGTACCACGGTCGACTACGTGGGAGTCCAGTGACATAGCCATTACGCTAACTGCTGGTCCCAGTACCTTTTTTTTTTTTTTAAAGGAGGTTTTTGCTATAGAACATGTGTGCTTGCCAGAGAGAGACAGAGACAGTGAGAGGAAAAGTGATAAATCTCTCTCTCTCTCTCACACACACACACACACACACACACTGCAATCCCTTCTCCTCCATTCTCCTCTTGAGATCTTGGGCACGTGCGTACACTGCATGATTTTCCAGCCACTGGGTTTGGGACTCAAACCATAGTGGGCCACATGGTAGTCCAGCAATATAACTACTATGCCACCTGCTGACCCAAGGGTTAGTATCTTAATATTTTATATTGCACTTCTTTATATGATTGGTTTAATAAAATATTAAGTATTTTTCCTGTGAATTATTTGCTCATATCCCTGTTCATTTTTCTATTAGGTTGTTGGTCTTTTTCTTCCTGATTTTTAAGAGGTTTTGAATATCTTTATATTCAAAAATAAGCCAGTAGTGTGAGATACAAATTGCAAATATTTTTAACCTGATTTTTTAATTTTAATTGGGTTTTGCTTGTAGTTGTTTTTGTCGCAGGATTTTATTTGCTTTTACTTGGTCGATGTTTGATTTGTCTTTTTTTCTTTCCCCTGTGACCTTCTGATTTTATGTGATACTTATAAAAACTCTGAGATTTAAAAAGAAAAAGGTTTCTTCTAGTATTCGACAGGTTCCACTTTTTAAATTTAAATAGTTTATGTTTCCAATTTACTTTGGTGTATGATGTGAGGTAGGGGTCCGGTTCTTTTCCCAAGTACCTGCCTAGTTGTCTTCTCACTATTCATTACCTGATCCAGCTATTTGCCTCTAATTTAAAATGCCACCATCGCTGTGACCTAGATTCCCGTATGTTTGATTCTGTTCTGCTTTTCTGTTCTGTTTTTCTTCCTATTTATTCATGACCACATGGCTTTATTGGTTTTGGCAAATAATGTAATTTACTAATCCGATAAAGCTAGAACATCCTCGTTTCCTTTATTTTTGCTAGCTCTTCTTACCGAAATGAGCTTTCTGTATTCAAAAACCTGATGGGACTTTCATTAAGAACCTGTTAAATGAGGGACCATCAGGTGGCATGGTGGTTAAGGCCCTGGACTTCCCGCATGGCCTACCGCAGTTCAAGTCCCAGACCTGGTGGCTTAAAAGATCACACCGGCATGTGTGCGTGTGTGTGCATGCCCACAATCCCGACAGGAGAATGAGGAACCTGTTAAATTAATAGATGACCTTTTGTGGTGATGATTTTATTTATTTATTTTTAAATTTTCAGTGGACATGTGTGCTCACCAGAAACAGAAAGAGAGAGAGAGATTGAGAAAGCACCCTCTGTGATTGGGGCATGGTCTTGCCTCACTCTTTTTTCTTCCATTTCTCCATCCCACACGGTTTGGGGGCACACTCACACACACACGTGCATCATCTGGTATGTTTTTCAACCTCTGGGGCCAGGATTCAAACCCCCGTCAGCCATGACATATCCAGCTCCCTACGTACAGGGCTTAACCACTGCACTACAGCGCCAGCCCTCAAATCTTCCTACCCGAGAGAATGGTGTGGCTCGTCACTTGCTTATGACTTCTTTTATGACCCCGGTTTATTTAGAAGGTTTCGTCATACAGATTGCTTAATGCTAACTGCGTCCGCCCTGTGAGAGGGCTGTTCGGTGTGTGTCTGTGTGTGGGGCACTGCTCAATTTCTTACTGCTGCTTAGACTTTTCAGCTGATTGTCCGGGGCTTTCCAAATACACACTCGTCTTCCACACGTGATGGTAACTTCACCTCCTCTTTCCCCAGTTCCCTTGTTTGGAATTGTGCCAATCAGATCTCCAGAATCAACATTAAGTACCAGGCAAGAGCTGACATTCTCATTTTTTTTTTTTTTTTTAATAATAAATCAACCACCTATTTTCTCTTAATGAACAGCCGAGCAGGGACTAGAACAGAGAACGCAGAGATAAGCAGCCACTCATGTTGAAGTGAATAAAGTAACACGCACTTAAGGCAACGAATAGTTGTAAGTGGAGTGACCTCAGGGTGCGAAATCCAAGCCCCTGTTCACATATACTTCAGTCCTGCACCACCCAGAGGCTAGGAAGCTCGGCCTTTCAGTGCGGCTCACTGTAAATCTTGTCCTAAATGTCAGCAGAAGCACGTGTCTGTGAATCGTTCTGAAGCTCCCTAACTACAGACGTGAAGGGCCCGGAGGGGTCACAGTACTGCACAGTGAGGTGCCCAGACCCCGATAACCTCCCTGGTCCAGCAAAGCCTTGTACCCTCAGCACGTCCCCTCTTCCAGTTCCCTGAAAAGACAGGATTTTATACATAGAAGCACTCAGGGTGTACTTTTTGGGTGAAAAAGCAAATACAAGTAGGTTAAATAACAGGAAGCAAAGACCACACAAATTTTTTTTAAAAGAATTATTTATTTATTTAATTCGATTTGTTGTTATTGTAAATTTGACCAAAGAGAGAAGGGGAATGTGAGAAAGCAAACCACCAGGTCCGGGACTCAAACTGCAGTCAGCCATATGGGAGTCCAGTGCCTTTAACCACCACGTCACCTGCTGGCCCCAATGTTTTTGATCACAGATCTGTCAGAGGGCTGCTGGGCCAGTCCTCATCTTGGTGTTCCTTGATCGGCTTTGCAGACTCCTCTCTGGTTACAGTGTGGCATCGTGGACCGCACCTGAGCCTCGGGTGGTCCCACTTCTGTCACTCAAGTCCTGTGTAGCACTGAGCAACTCACCTCTCCCCTGTTAAGCCTCGTTTCCGCTCTGGTAGATTGGGTACTACCCAGGTCTCATGGGTAGTAAGACAGGGGACATGTGAGGGAACAGCACCTGCTGGGTAGGCAGTGCTCCGTGAGGGCCCCCAGGCCTTTCTCTGTCCGTGGCCCCATGGCCTGACTCCTGGTCAGGTCTCAGCAGATGTCTTTGACTTGCTTCGTGGGGTCCAGGTAGACCTGGAACTAAAGGGCTGGCCGGACAGGCTGTGGTCCTCACGGGGAATGAGAACATCTGGCTTCCTCCTACCCCCAGGTGCTCTCTCTAATCCTGAGGTCTTCAATTACGGGGTGGAAGCCTATGAAGCCTGCAAGAAGAGAAATCTGACCAGCGACATCATTGAGGAGCAGAAGAAGGTTCAGGAAGCTGATCTGGTGATATTTCAGGTACATCTTCCCTCTAATGTGTTGAGCCAGATTCAAATTACCTACAGACTGCAAATACTGAGTTCGGGCTACCAGAAGGGGTGTCAGTGTTTTTAGCACACTCGCACCCTTGTTGGGTATTACAGTGCTCATTCACACACTCTTCTTAGATGGAGAAAGATATACATACGTAGCTAATATTACTCACTCAAAATTCTGACCCCTGAGTAAATACAAGGGGATTTCAAAAAGTTTGTGGAAGAACGGAATTGAAGTACAAGTTTATCTTTTTTTTTTTTTTTGGAGAGATTTTTGCTATAGGATGCATGTTCTCACCAGAAAGACAGAGAGACAGAGAAACAGAAAGCAAGACATCACCCCCCCCAGGGGGTCTGGCCACGCCATAATCCCTTCTCCTCCATTCTCCTCTTGGGATCTTGGGCACGCAGGCACATGCACCCAGTGTGAGTTTAAGCCACGGGTCTGAGACTCGAACCACAGTTGACTACATGGGAGTCCAGCGACATAGCCATTATGCCAACTGCTGGTCCCAGGAGTTTATCTTGATGCAAAAAAAAAAAAAAAATTGAAATCTGGGCATAGTTTTTTTTATAACACATGCATTTCCTGTGAACTTTTTTTAAAAAACGGATTTTTGCTATAGGGTGCGTGCACTTGGTGGAGAGACAGAAAGACAGAGAGAAAGCAAGAAATCACCGCCTCCCCTGGGGGGAGGGGTCTGGCTACACCACATCCCTTCTCCTCCGTTCTCTTGGGATTTTGGGCACACACATGCACCCAGCTTGAGTTTAAGCTGCTAGGTCTGGGACTCGAACCATGGTCAACTATGTGGGAGCCCAGCGACATAACCATTATGCCATCTGCTGGCCCCACATTTTCTATGAAAATTTTAAAGACCACCAGGTCCAGCGGAAAAAGCCTTCGATCTTGTGTGTGGGGGGTCTTTAAAATTTTCATAGAAGATGTGTTCCCTTTGCTTTCATTTTCCTCTTGTCCCCACCCTAGACTGTTGGGGCCACTTGCCAACCCTCTACACAGGGTTTTTGGGTAATTCAGGCAGTTCTGACCTTAAGTAGCCTGGTTCATCGGGAGGAGCATCTGTTGCTTCCACCTGCCCCCGCCCTGCACCTTCCCTGTATTTGATCACAAACTGTCCCACTAAGGTGGTGCCACTGCAGAAAGAACCAGCCTCCAGGAGCGCCAGCCTCTAAGGCAGCCTCTGCACGCCAGCGGGTGTGCGCTCAGACCCGCGCCCGAGAGCCTGGCAGCGTAGTAAACTCACGTATCTGGGGAACTGTTGAGAAACTGAGAGAAACCCAAGTCAGACACGAGAGAAGTGGGAATTGACTACGAGGGCTCTGGCCACTTGGGTCTCCTGGGCCCCAAGGACAGCCGTGACTGAGCTTCAGGGACAGACACCGAGCGCCCGGGTACCTCTGCTCCCGTCCTCAGCTCCCATCTACTCCCACTGCACGCCAGGGACTGCATTCCCTGGACTGAGATCTTCCTAGCAAGGGATCAGTTGGTCATGTCATCTCTGTTTTCCAACCCTGCTTGGGGAGGGGAGTGGGTAAGAGAATGAGACCACTGTTCTCATAGTGGGTGCTAAGCACACCACAGAGGTGCAGGGAGGACTATGTGCCCACTTCCCAGGCTCAATAACACGTCCAAAATGGGAAGGTTCCCAGAGCCTTTATAGAAGAAGCCCACATGTGCAGGAAGAGGGTCCGCCTCAATCCTCCCCAGCTTGGCTCTGTGCATCCCTTCCTCACACCGTCTATTTCTTTCCTGGGCTGCTGCTGTGGTGACTGCAAGATGTCCTTCCATTCCTGGGTGGACCCAAGGCCTTAGACCAAGTGACTGTGGTTTATCATCCACACGTCAGTAATCATGCCAGGATGGATGGGCCTCTCAAGACTGTCCCAGCAGGAAAGCAGGGCCCGTGGTCCCAGCAGAGCCACGCCCCACTCTCGCTCTTCTTTGACTGCAGGGAGCTGCTCCTCCTTTCTCCCACCTCCCCCACTCTGGTACCTGGGGGGCCGGAGTAAGTGAAGGCCTGTCTTTCTAAAATAATCTTCCTTTTTTTTTTTCCTCTGCATTTCATGTCTTTTCTTCCCCCTCCTTCCCCCTTTTCCTGGTACTTTGCCCAGGGAGTTTGGGTTGTAAATTTATTGTTTTCATTCCACACTAGAAGTTTCATTCAGCACCACACCATGGTCATCAGAGCCCTCCACTCTGCATTTCCTCCATAGCGTAGCACCGAATTCTTGCCACGGTGCTGTGAGCCAGAAGCGACGAGTAAGCCTATTTGGCCGGTCAGGAAGAGGAAGCACAGAGAGGTCAAATCCCTTGCCAACATCCCACAGCAGTAGGTTACAAGCTGGGATCTCAGGGTCAAGTCCTGAGTTGGCTTATATTGAAAGTCCTCGAAACATGGAGTCCCCTTCACGGGTGCCATCATTGGATGTAGGGTAGGGCTTCTGTGGGAAGCAGAGTGGCTGGGGGAGCTCTCGGTGCTGGAATGCAGAGTCCAGGCACAAGGCCTTAGCACCAATGTCTACAGATGGTTAGCGCCCAGCCCCGTCTGACGCCCAGGTGCTCACAAGTGCTCACAGCTCACCGACCGCAGCCTTGGGAAGGGCGGGCTCTTCCACACCTCTCCTCATGCCCCTTTCATTTGGCTCAGTCACCCGGACCACTGCCTCAAATTCAGTCTCAAGCAGAGACCTAGCACCCTCCCTGCCTTCCCAGGGCCAGAAGCAGGGCTGTCACAGGGGGACAGGAGTGGGTCACCCACCCCTGCCCAGCCACCTGGGATGAGGACAGTGAGATTCACCCCGAGTCACCAGGTAGACTGAGATGTGAACCCCAAGCCCAGCTGCAGCATGGCTCCCCTGTCGCCCCCAGTTCCCGCTGTACTGGTTCAGCGTGCCGGCTATCCTGAAGGGCTGGATGGACAGGGTGCTATGCCAAGGCTTCGCCTTCGACCTCCCGGGGTTCTACGACTCCGGCTTTCTGAAGGTACGTGCTCCGGGGAAGGGTAGGGATCACTGCAGTGGGGAGCAGGGGCATCTCCCCAGTTACGTCGCTGATTGTGTACACGTGGGAGGGGTGGGGGAGAGAAGGCACCCCCAGTGAGGTGTACTCACACCGCACTTCCTCCCCCACTTCTCCGTCCTGTGGGGGTTTGGGGCATACAACGCATGTGCCCAGCATGTTATCCAAGACTCTGGGGCTGGGACTTGAGCCGTGGTCAGCCACGTGGGATCCCGCTCCCTTAACCATTGGGCTGCGGGGCCAGCCCTGCCTTTTTTTTCCCAGCAGTATTGACTGAGCACCTGTTATGTACAAAATACCGTGTCCTGTACACAGACGTGAAAAGCATCATTTCTGAAGTCATGGAATTGTTTCTTTTCTTTCTTTCTTTCTTTCTTTCTTTTTTTTTTTTTTTGAGAGGTTTTTGGCTATAGGGCATGCACGCTTGCCAGAAAGACAGAGAGAAACAGAGAGACAGAAAGTGAGAAATCACCCCCCAGGGGGGATGGCCACAATCCCTTCTCCTCCATTCTCCTCTCGGGATCTTGGGCGCACACGTGCCTGGCGTGAGTTTAAGCCACCAGGTTCGGGACTTGAACTGTAGTTGACTACATGGGAGTTCAGCGACATAGCCATTACGCTAACTGCTGGTCCCAGGAATTGTTTCTTTTTAAATATATCTTTTTAATTTGTTTAAGTTTGTTTATTTCTTCCGTGAGTAGGAGAGAGAGAGAAGCACCCTTACCAGGGTCTCACCGCTACCCCTCCAGGCTTTCCCAGCCATCCAGGGTCACGGTGCACACACCTGGTGTGTACAGGTTCACCCAGGAACCAAACGCTGATCCTTCCTGTGGCTTCCAGGGTTACAGAGCTTTGAGCCCACTGTGCCCCTGAGGCCAAGCCTGTAGTCACAGCCTTTTGTTTCCAGGGGAGACAGGTGTATCCGCAGCAGTGGCAGAGAACGGGCTGGGGTGGGTGGCAGCTGGAGGGTGCAGTGGACAACTTGACATGGGCACCTGGCCTCAGCCTCGGCTCCAGAGAGGGCCTCGATCCATGGTGTAGAGTCCAGCCTCGCCTTGCGCCGGCTTTGTCTGAGTTCATGCCTGTGGGTGAAACAACACACCTGGTTGCTATGAAATGATTTTTTTCTTTTTTTAGAGAGGTTTTTTTCTTTTTTTTTTTTTTGTTTTGTTTTTTGTTTGTTTGTTTGCTTGTTTGGCTATAGGGCGCGAGTGTTCACCAAAAAGACAGACAGAGACAAGAAATCACCCCCCAGGGGTGGCCATGCCACAGTCCCTACTCCATTCTCCTCTCGGGATCTTGGGTATGCACGCATACGTGCCTGGTGTGAGTTTAAGCCACAGGGTCCAGGACTCGAACTACATGGTCGACTACATGGGAGTCCAGAGCCATAGCCATTACGCCAACTGCTGGTCCTGCTATGAAATGATTTTATTGAATTCTTTTTTGTTTGGAGAGGTTTTTGTTGTAGGGAGCGTGCGCTAGCCAGAGAAACAGAGAGAGACAGAGAGACAGAAAGTGAGAAATCACCCCCCAGGGGGGATGGCCACGCCACAATCCCTTCTCCATTCTCCTCTCAGGATCTTGGGCATGCACGCACATGTGCCTGGCTTGAGTTTAAGCCACCAGGTCTGGGACTTGATCCTCAGGGGACTACATGGGGGTCCAGCAACATAGCCATTAAGCCAACTGCTGGTCCCACGATTTTTTGAATTCTAAAAGCCTGAGAATTAAGTGCATATGAGAAAAACAGACCAAGTGACCAAAAGCTTTCTTGGACCGCAAATGACACCCCCTCTTCCTGGGGGCTCCTCCACACTGTGGTCAGCACTTCAGTCACGTCCATCCGCCATCGCATCACGGAGCCCCAGTGTCCCTCTGAGGTCTGGGCGTGTTCGAGCTTTCACGTTCACTTGGTCTCCTTGCTCTGATCAGCCGTGAGTTGTCACCACTGGTGGGCTGGCCGGAGATGAGAGTGGTATCACACCTGTCCCCCCCGGGAGGGGCCTGAACTCACATCCTGGAGCCAGGAACCTTGTAAAGGAGTCACATTAGCCTTCCCTTCCTCTTCTGGAGCCCACCCCAATGTGTTTGCCGTCTCTCCCGCAGGGAAAGTTGGCCCTCCTGTCGTTGACCACAGGGGGCACCGCTGAGATGTACAGCAAAGCCGGAGTCAGCGGGGACTTCCGGTACTTCCTGTGGCCGCTCCAGGTAAGCAGGCCCCCAGGGCTTCCTCTGCACTGGGCCACCCCACACACACACGTGTATACACACACACACACACCCTCTGCGCTGGGCCACCCCACACGCACACGTGTACACAAGCACACACACCCACACCCCAGTTTGACTCCACCTGGATACACAAAATGGTAACATCTTGCCCTTTTTATTTGTTCTTGGTTTTTGCTATAGGGCACGTGCACTTTCAGGAGAGAGACAGAGAGAGAAAGTGAGAAATTACCCCCCAGAGGGATTGCATCCCGCGCTGCAGTCCCCTTCCCTCCATTCTCCTGTAAGGATTCTGGGCATGTACCCACACGCGCCCAGCATGTTATTCAAGCCACTGGGTCTAGGACTTGAACCACAGTTGGCCATTGGGATCCATCACCTTAACCACCACACCACCCGTTGGCCCAGTCCTTTTCAATTTTTATTCTTATGGCTTCCGGTATCATTTGGAAGCTAAAGCCAAACCTGGTTAGCCTGACATCTGCCTGATTAGCTGTGTGTGAGAGACGGGCTTAGGGAGGCTCAGAGGTGCCAGTGTGGACTGTCCACACCCCTCAGGTAGTACCAGATGAAGGCTCATGACCTTTGGAGTCTGACCAGAGGCACTCGAGGTCCTATATTCCAGTCACTCTCACACTGGCTTTTGCCAGCTCTCTGTCACCCCACTGCCACCACACACAACACCTAGGAACCAGCCTGTGCCCTCTTCCAGTACCCAGGAATCGGGGCTTCCCATCTGTCCAGCACCAGGTCCCTCCGCGGCCTCCTTCCCAGTGGACCCGTGTTGCTTGTGCATGCACCCCTGGGCCCGAGGGGTAGCCATCTGCCAAGGGGAAGGCCATGGGCAGAGGAGGTGCAAGTGGGTCGGAGCCTCCACGTGGGGAATGTCCCCTAAGAGGGACAGAGCTGGGGGCAGGGAGGGGAGGGAGCAGGCTCCAGGGCAGGGACTGCAAAACCTAACCAGGTCTTCAGCCCTTCTAGGTTGTTAGGGAGGGGCTTGGTGATTCGGAGTTCACTAGGATGTAGGGACTGTCCCTCTTCCTTGGTTCCTCTCCGGGTTCACGGTCCTTGCTCATCTGTCTTTTGGGGGTTGGGTTCTTTTTTGCATTTATTTATTAATGTTCTTTATATATCAACGAAATTAATCCTTTTGTGTCTTTACAAAACATTGAGCATTTTCTTTGTCTAGATGGTGCACCTTTCTTTCTTTCTTTCTTTCTTTCTTTATTTAGAAGAGGTTTTTGCTGTAGGGTGCATGCACTCACCTGAAAGACAGAGAGAGACAGAAAGCAAAAAATCATGCCCCAGTGGGGGGTGGCTACACCATAGTCCCTTCTCCTCTATTCTCCTCTTCAGATCTTGGGCACGCATGCACACGCGCCCAGCGTGAGTTTAAGCCACCAGGTCCAGGACTCGTACTGCGGTCGACTACGTGGGAGTCCAGCGATGTAGCCATTATGCCATCTGCTGGTCCTGGTGTACCTTTATTTTTAAGTCCATTCCTTGTCTTTGTTGTTGTTCACTGTTATAGATAGAACTTCATCTTCAGTGACATCTTTTAAAAGTTTTCTGTATTTACAAAGATTGTTCATTTCTGATTACTTTTTCACCCAGACCATTTGCTGATACCTGCTACTGGTCATAATTGTTTATCAGCTGGTTTGCAGCCATAAAGCCACGCTGTCTAAGGAACCAATGTAACAATGTGGAAAGTGGTGTGCGGTCATCTGCTGCTGGCGAGGCAGCCAGGGCGAGGGTGGGGGTCTCAAGAGCAGTGACTCAGGACTGAGTGTGATAGTTCTGGGGGGAAAAAGCAGTTGTCCTCTTTTTTTTCTTTTTAATAACAATTTTATTGTAATTTCTACTTTATTTATAATAGTTGTGTATCTTTCTAGGCTATAGTGTGATTTTTCAAAACGTGTTTGAAACGAGAACCTAGTGGTTCCAATCGGTGGCGTTCCACTGGAGGAATGATCATTCACAGCCTCAACTTCCTTCTCCACAGGACAACTGATCTCTTGTGTCACTAGCCAAGCTTCAATTCTTCTTGGTTCTTAAAAACTTTTACTTTTTTTTCAGTTTGCAAAAGGACGTATTATCACAAGAAATGAAACAATGTGAACAATAAAAAAAAAGAAAGTTAATTCTCTGAATCCTCTTGCAGAAATAATCACTTCTAATAATTTTATTCATTTTCTTATACCCACATTTAATCTTAGATACAGAATTTTTTTATTAGGTTTGTTATTCTTTTACCTAAATCGTATACACAAATCCTGCTTTAAATTTGTTCTTTTCAGGCCAGTCTTGTAGCTTAATAGTTAAGGGAGCTGGAAGCCATGTTGCCAATTGCATAGTTCCTGTCCTGGGGCCCAGTGGCTTGGAAAACCATGCTGGGCACATGTGTGTATACCTAAAATCCCAACAAGATAGAGAATTGGAGACGGAATTGCAGTGCAACCACACCCCATGGCGGGATGCTTTCTCTCTCCTCCTCTGTCTCTGTTTCTCCATCTTTCTGTTGAACACACATACCCTCTAACAATGAAAAAAAAAATGTCATTTTCATTTAAGAAATATCTTGGAACATTATAGTGGCACATTATAGCTAGAATAACCTCATTCAAGAATACTCCATAGTATAAATGTATCACAACTTGCCTAGTCATTCAGAATTGTAGTGTTTAGTGTGTGAATCAGGAGCAAAGATTACAGATAATCTCAGTTCTAAAAATAGAGTTTGGAAATTCCATCTGCCCCAAGTTTTTCACCTGATTTACAAAGCCCCACATCCTAAGACTATAGATGTTGCCAGAAAACAGATGGCCGAAGGAAGAAAACACAGCACCCTGGAGAAGTAGGAGAACTTTTTTTTTTAAGTTTTATTTCTTTTTATTTCTATTTCTTTTATACATTCAATCATGTTACTTAGCTTACAAAGGGAATATTCCAACCTGATATTATGCTAGCGGACGGGGAGGAGTTTTCCCCCCTCCCCCCCAGGGAGAGCTTCAGCAGGCTAAGGGTATCCTATCAGGAAGAAGAAGCTCAAAGTTTAAAGAAGAAAGGATCAGATAAGGGTGTCTGGCTTTTTAAGGTTGCTTTTATCACTTCAAAGGGGGAAAGGCAGAGACTTAGCAGAGACCTGGGAAATGTTCATAATTACTGGCCTTGGGCTATTGTGAGTTCCCCACTTCTCCACACCATGAAGAGGTGTGGTCAGGAGAGGCCTGCTGTGGGCCTCAGTACAGCCACCCACGTCATAGGGACTTGCAGTTATTTTCATGTATCTTGTTGAAATAAGATTTTTTTTTTTTTTTGGAGAGATTTTCGCTATAGGGCGCGTGCGCTCACCAGACAGACAGAGAGAGACATAGAGACAGAAAGCGAGAAATCACCCCCCAGGGGGGATGGTCACGCCGCAATCCCTTCTCCTCCATTCTCCTCTCGGGATCTTGGGCACGCACGCACACGCGCCCGGCGTGAGTTCTAAGCCACCGGGTCCGGGACACGAACCGCGGTCGACTACATGGGAGTCCAGCGACATAGCCATTACGCTAACTGCTGGTTCCCGAAATAAGGTTTTTTTGAAGGTTCATTTCAAAGCATTTCCCCCCGTAATCACTGACCGGAATGGTGCATGAAAGGTGTGGTTTCTGATCAGTTCCTTTTTTCCCTCGTGGCTTTAGCATGGCGCCTTGCACTTCTGTGGATTTCAAGTCCTCTCCCCTCAGATCAGTTTTGCTCCTGAGACCGCGTCAGAAGAGGAAAGAAAAGGGATGGTGGCTTCGTGGGCTCAGCGCCTGAAGACCATCTGGAAGGAAGAGCCCATCCACTGCACATCCCCTTGGTACTTTGGGCAGTAATGCTCGGTCCACATGCACATCCCACGAGCAACGCTAGCAGACCCAAGCACACGCAATGGGAAGGTGGGGCCATCACAAGATAGCATCGCAGCTGAGCAAACTGGGGACTGTTAATGATGTACATGAATGAGTACCTTCCAATCAAATATTCCAACGATAAGCTAGTCATGTTGAATTCTCTCCTGACCAATCGTTACTCACCCACGTGATTTCCTTAATACACACTGCCCAATTTACAGTGATTTAGCTTAGGATTTCTCAGTCTTATGGTGTGCTTATTGGTATGGAACCCCATCATAAGTCAAGGAGCTTCTGGACTTCTAATAGTTTTGACTTAAAACTTTTCAACTTTTTGATGGGTTTACCAGGGTATTAAATGCATTTTTGACTTACGTGATTTATGACTCGATTTATTGGGAAATAACCCTATCGGAAGTAGGGGAGTATCCATATCTATCTAATATCTTCCTATCTCCCCTATGTTCAAACTTCATGACAGTTTTTCTTTCAGAGAGTCCTCTGGGCATGGAGCTGGGTTGTTAGGGTTTTTTGGTTTGTTTGCTTTTAGTTCATGACTCAGCTTGAGGGTTTTTGTTTTTTCATAGGGAAGTTTAATCTATTCATAACTATTGTTTTAATGCTGTATTTGGACATATTTCTTCCATCTTCTTTATTTTGAACTTGCATTATGACTCCGATATTTTTTTGGAGAGGTTTTTGCTATAGGGCGTGTGTGCTTGCCAGAGAGACAGAGACAGAGAGACAGAAAGCGAGAAATCACCCCCCAAAGGGGATGACCACGCTGCAATCCCTTCTCCTCCATTCTCCTCTCAGGATCTTGGGCACACATGCACACGCGCCTGGCGTAGTTTAAGCCACCAGATCCGGGACTCGAACTGTGGTCGACTACATGGGAGTCCAGCGATATAGCCATTACGCCAACTGCTGATCCCAACTCTGATATTTTAATTGAAGAGCCAGTATATGTAAAATCAGTTAAGTGCTGTGACAATGAAAATTTCAAGGCATTAGTGTGATGGCATCCACGGCCGTGCACACCTTCCAGTAATGACCCTGAAGCGTAAACACCTACAGATGAAGGAATCTCCCAAGAAACAAGTTTAAAGGCTTGGATATCACCATTATCGTATCATCATCATCTTCCTCATTGCCCTCACTCCTGAGACAGAGCTGCTACCTGTGTTCAAGGGTCCTCCTTCCTTAAACCTGCCAACACCACCCACTGACGGCCTCTCCTTACTCCAACAGCTTCTCACTGGAACCATCCCTGTCGCCCTGCCTCCTGTCCGAATTGTTATTGTCGTACTGCTTTTCATCTACATGTTCTTCATCTTCCTTTTCACCTACATCATTGTCCTCCTCCTCTTCAGCAGCTTCTAAATATTTTTTCATCCGTATTTTTTAATTCTCTTTTTCATCTGACTCATCAAAAGCTTTTCTTTTCTTTTCTTTTTTTTTTTTTTAACCATAGGGTATATGTGCTCACTGAAGAGAGACAGAGGCAGAGAGGAAAAGTGAGAAATTACCCCCCGATGGGGGGGATGACTGTGCTGTCATCCCCTCTCCTCCAGTCTCCTCTCAGGATTTTGGGCATGCACATACACACTCCTAGCATGATTTTCAAGCCACCAGGTCTAGGGCTCAAACTGGTTGGCCATGTGAGAGTCCAGCACCTTAATCACCATACCACTTGCTGGCCCCTCATTAAAAGCTTTTTCAGGGCCAGCTGGTAGCATGATAGTCAACGTCATTGGATTCCACATGGCCAACTGTGCAGTTCAACTCCTGGACCCAGTGGCTTAAACACTCCCAGCACATGTGTGTGCATGCTCCAAATCCTGAAAGGAGAGAGAAATGGAGAAGAAGGGATTGAGGCATGACTTCCTCACTTTCCTTCTATCTCTCTGATGAGCGCAAGTACCCTCTGGGCTTTTTTGTTTTAATTTTTAAAATCTTTTCATATGTATATCTTCTTCCAAATCTCCACACTGCCCTGAACCTCCCTCATCAAACACTTTCTTGGAGCCACTATCTTCACCAACAGCTGGCCCCGGGCCTTAAATTCTTTCATTCAGAGACCTCTCACAGTAATGCCAAAGTAGAAGGTGGAGGGGCCGGCAGGTGGCATGGTGGTTAAGGGCACTGGACCTGGCAACTTTTCTCACTTTCCCTCTCTGTCACTCTATCCTTCTCTGGTCAAATTAAAATAAAAAAATTAAATTAAATTAAAAATTAGAAGGTGGCTAGCATCTCCACAATCATGTCTGGAGGCTAATCAGACACAAACACATTCATGTTTCTGTGTTCTGCAACAGGAAGCCTTTTTCCTTTCCTCCTTTCAGAATCACTGCGTGGGAGTGTTTCCTTGTAGAGGTTTCTCAGCAAGGAAATCTTGCCACCTTGCAGATTTGCAATGGAGCAATGCACCATCATCGAGAATATGTAATTGGCCTGTCATGTAGCTGTGAAATTTTCTTTTTTTTAATTTTATTTATTCATTTATTTATTTTCATTTGACCTGAGAGAGACACAGGGACAGAGAAGGAAAGTGAGAAAGCAAGACACCTATTTAAGGACTTGAACTGTGGTCAGCCACGTGGGAGTGTCCAGCACCTTAACCACCATGCCACCTGCAATGATCTCGGGAAACCACACCTTCTTATCTAGGGGCATCGGCCAGCAGCTGCCAGGAAGACTGGTTTCTTTCACGGGATTCCTCCGGGGGCCTCTGTCCTTGGTGTCTCTGCAGGATTGTTGCATTTGCAGCAGCTCTTCAAATGCATCCTCCTAGCCTAGCCAGTATTTCGCGTGTTTTCTTTCCGCTCGTCTTCCTGGCCTCTACGCCTCCAATCAAGGTCAAGGAAGGCCTGTCCTCTTTGCATTTTCACTCGCCCTGCTTGCTTTTGTGGTAGTGCTTCCTGAGCATGCCCTGCCCTGCTGATTTTTGGTTTGTTTGTGGGGGTTTTTTTAAGTGGCTTATGTTTCCATAAAAGAAGTGTCAGGACTTTCGGAGAAGTTCCAGCAGCTCAGAGGGGTGTGTAGAGCCCAGAGGAGAAGGGAGTAAGTGCAGCCTCAAAGGAAGGAAAAGAAGACCCCTAGAATGGAGACCAAATGGAGATACTGCGGGGGAACGCATGGCATATGACCCGTTCACTGGTGGGGATGGTGCGGGAATCGTGGGACCACCTAGTCCAATTCTAGGCAACCTTCCATCTGACAGATGTGTGCTCAGGTTATTTTGTTTTTCCTCTACTGAAAAATACTACACCGGACAAGGCTAGTGGGCTTGAGATCCCTTGGGTTCCACCCCTACAAGGCGCTTGCATGGCACGGTATTAATTGGCTCAGAACTGCTGAGATCAACCCAGCAGTAAACAGCAAGAGCTCTGAACACAGACCTTTGGACTCTGCAGGGGAGTTCACAGGGAGAGAAAGAGAAAACTAAGCTGGGCCCCAGCTCGACACAGACCCAATGTTTTGTGGGTCAGAGATTCTTTTGCAGTGTCTGGTGAGGTTGACAACTCTGCTGAGACTTTCATTCCCTGCTCTGTGGCAGACAGGATATGCTGAAAAGCCCTCCTGCAGCAAAACTTCTAGATGACTGATAATGACCACAAACACACTTCGTTCCTCGCGTTTGTCACTTTCAGTCGACACATGGTGGTACGTACGTAGGGGGTACGGTGTGATTTTTTTTTCAGTACATGCGTACAACGTGTAGTGATCAAATCAGAACAGTAACCGCATTCTTCATCTCCAACATTCACCATTCCTTTGTGCTGTGAGCATGCAATGTCAAATTCTAGTTATTTAAACATATACAGCAATGGGACCGGCAGATGACATGGTGGATAAAGCACAGGATTCCCACATGGTTGACTTCATAGTTCAAGTCCCGGACTTGGTGGGTTGAAAATCACACCAGGGATGGGACCAGCAGGTGGCATGGTGGTTAAGGTGCTGGATATTCCCACATGGCCAACCACAGCTCGAGTCCCAGACCTGGTGGCTTGCTTTCTCACTTTCCCTTTCTCTCGCTCTCTGTGTCTCTCTCTGGTCAAATTAAAATAAATGAATGGGTGCTCGACTTCTTAAAAAAGAAAAAGAAAATCACACCAGGAGGGCTGGCAGGTGGTATGGTGGTTAAGGGTGCTCGACTTCCCCATGGCTGACTGCTTGCTGTTTGAGTCCTAGACCTGGCAACTTGCTTTCTCACTTTCTTTCTCTTTCCTCTCTCTCTCTGTCCCTCTCTGGTCAAATTTAAATAAATAAATAAATAAATAAATAAATAAATAAAGTTAAATAAAATATTTTTTTTAAAAAAAGTTAAAAAGAAAAAAAGAAGATCACACCAGGCGCAGTGTACCTGCCCAAAATCCAAGGAGGAGAACAGAGAAGAAGGGATTGCAGTGTGGCCATTCCCCCTGGGAGTCATTTCTCACTTTCTCTCTCTCTCTGTCTCTCGCCAGCAAGCACACGGGCCCTATGACAAAAACCTAAAATTAAAAACTACTATTACTCGACTGTGCTCTAATACCCTTGAACTCATTCTTCTTGCCTAACTGTAATTTTATAGCTGTTAACCAAGCTCTCCCTAACCTTCCCTTCCATCTATGTACATCCTTCCACTCCCTACTTCTATACTATCACATTTTTAGTTCCTACAAATGAGTGAAAATATGCAGTATTTGTCAATCTGACCCGGCCGTTGTCAGAAGAAGACACACAAATGGTCAAGAAGAATTGAAAAATGCTCTTCACTGACCACCAGGGAAATGTACATCAAAACCACAATAAGGAATTACCTTTTATCCCAGTTAAGACAGCTATTACAAAAACAAAGGCCGACAAGTGCTGGTGAAGATGCAGAGAAAGGGACATTTCGTGCACTGTTAGACTGTAAATTAATACAGCAGTGATAGAAAACAATAAACTGGATTCCTCGCTAAACTAAAGATAGAACTGCCATATGGTCCAGTAATCCCCATCACTGGGTAAATGCACAAAGGAAAGAGAATCCGTGTGTCAAAGATAGAGCTGCACTTCCATGCTGAATTGCGAATTGTAAATTGCATCACTATTGGAGCCAGCAGGTGGCATGGTGGTTAGGGCACTGGACTCCCATATGGTCAGTTGTGGTTCAAACCCTGCACCTGGTGGCTTGCTTTCTCATTCTCTCTCTCTCTCTCTCTCTCTCTCTCTCTCTCTCTGTGTGTGTGTGTGTGTGTGTGTGTGTGTGTGTTTGTCTGATAAACACATATGCTCTATAGAAAATTAAAAATAATTATAATAATAAAGCTAAATAATTTTAAAAATTTTATCACTGTTTTCAATGGTCACAATATGGAATCAGTCTAAATGTCCATAAATAAGAGTGCTGTGCTGGGAACCAGCAGTTAGCATAATGGCTATGTCGCTGGACTCCCACATAGTCAACCATGGTTCACATCCTGAACCCGGTGGCTTAAAACTCACGCCGGGCGCGTGTGTGTGCGTGCCCAAGATCCCGAGAGGAGAATGGAGGAGAAGGGATTGCAGCGTGACCATCGAATAGTGAAAAAAATCTCTCCAAAAAAAAGAGTGCTGTGCTTTCATGGACCTCTTCTTCTTCTTTTTTTTTTTGAGAGATTTTCACTGTAGGGCGCGTGCGCTCGCCAGACAGACAGAGAGAGACATAGAGACAGAAAGCGAGAAATCACCCCCCAGGGGGGATGGTCACGCCGCAATCCCTTCTCCTCCATTCTCCTCTCGGGATCTTGGGCACGCACGCACACGCGCCCGGCGTGAGTTTTAAGCCACCGGGTCCGTGAGGACAAAAAGTCTGACTACTTTTCCTATTTTCCAAAATCTTTTCAAAAGGGACTGGGGAAGTCATGCCCACAAACGTTAACAGACCATTTATTTTCTATTAACAGGATTCTTCCTACCTCCTGTTCCTGGCATAGTATCTTTGAGATGTATATTTCAATCCATTATAGTATATTCTTTTGCTTATCTCTTCCCAAGACAGAACTTCCTTTTCCTTGAGCTGTAGATTAAGCCTTTCTTTAACTAATCTTTTCCCAAGACACAGATCTTCCCTTCCAATCACCAACCTAAGAATTGTGGAACCCACCTATAGCCTACAAGCCACTGCTTCCACATGTCCCGCCTTTTTGGGCCAGACCAATGGAAGATCTCTTCACTAAATTTTGTCTGTCAATCTCACAAACAAATAAAAGGAAACTGTGTACATGACCACCCTGAAAGGCATGCATGTCTCTTCTCTGGGCCTAGGTCACTCATATTTGGCTTGGAAATAAACCACATTGAGTTTTAATCATTAATTTTCATAGTTGGTTATTTTTCCATCGACAAGAGATAAGCAAGTAAAATATTTTATACATTACAGTGGTTGGAATAAAAATTGGGAGCAATGGGTTCCAGAGAGCAGAGTTGGACACCAATCTGCAGAAACAGTGAGAACTTCTAAAAGCCAATCAGGAGCAGTATGCGGAGGGCGAGATGAGAGGGGCTGCCCCGGGAAAGAAGACATCTGGTCTGCAACAGAAAAATGGCAAAGTGAAAACAAAAAAGAACAAACAGAAAACACCAGAGAATGGGGATGGTGGCAATGCCGGTGAGACACCTCAGCTTCCTCGGAAGAAAGGGGCTCGGGTAGATCCTACTGTTGAAAATGAGGAGACATTCATGAACAGAGTTGAAGATCCTGAAAACCATGGCTTGTTGATGACTGGGACTTCATTACCAGGCAAAAACAGCTCTTTTATCTTCCTGCTAAGAATGTGGCTTTCATTCTGGAGGATTATGCAAATTGTAAGAAATCTCAAGGAAATACTGATAATAAGGAATATGCTGTGAATTAAGTGGCAGGGGTGAAAGAATACTTCACCATCATGTTGGGCTCTCAGCTACTCTACAAGTTGGAGAGACCACAGAATGCTGAGATCCTTGCAGATCACCCTGATGAGCCCATGTCCCAGATCTGTGGAGCTCCTCATCTCCTGAGATTGTTTGTATGGATTGCTGCGATGTTGGCCCGTACACCTCTTGATGAGAAGAGCCTTGCTTTATTACTAAATTATCTTCACGATTTCCTAAAGTACCTGGCAAAGAATTCCGCAACTTCATTTAGTGCCAGTGATGATGAAGTGGCTCCCCCTGAGTACCATCGGAAAACTGTGAGTAAGAAGCTCACTCGCTCACCTATGTTTGGATCTCTGTAAACACATTTTTATTCTTAGTCCTTCTCTTGTACAAACGGTGTACTTTGAAGGTGTTGGTGTACAACAGAATTGATGTTTGTTTCTGTTTGATTTTTTGATTTTTTGGGGGGGAGAGGTTTTTTTTTGTTTTTTTTTTTTTGCTGTAGGGCGCATGTGCTCGCCAGCCAGCCAGAGAGAGACAGAAAGATAGAAAGTGAGAAATCACCCTCCTGGGGGGATGACCACGCCGCAATCCCATCTCCTCCATTCTCCCTCGGGATCTTGGGCACACACGCACACACACCCAGCGTGAATTTTAAGCCACTAGGTCCGAGACTCGAACCGCAGTCGGCTACATAAGCATTCAGTGACATAGCCATTACGTTAACTGCTGGTTCCTGTTTCTGTTTGATTTTAAACAGAGAAAATAAGACAGGTTCAGCTCCTTTTTTCTTTTCTTTCTTTTCGTTTCAAAGTGGCTACCGGTGAATTCAATGATGGACTGCAGAGACATGCTGTAGAGTATTTAATTGCCTAGTTGACAAAGCTGCTTTGAATTCTGGTGGTTCTATTCCTTTGACACTATGCACTTTTATGATATGTGTTAATGCTATATGACAAAATGCTCTGATTCCTAGTGCCAAAGGTTCTATTCAGTGGCTATAACTCAACACACAGCCATTTGTGCTCCTTTTTGGGTTTTTAACGGTGCTTAAAGTAAAGAGTCCATCCTTTGCAAGTCATCCATGTTGTTCCTTAGGCATTATCTTCACTCAAATTGTTGAAGAATAGTGACTTGTTTCATGGTTTTGTATTTGTGTCTAATGCACATCTTAACTTGATAGATGTAATGCATTGTGTAGCTACAGTTTTCTGAAGTTGATCTTTTAGGAATTGTTTTTCAGATCTTCAATCAATTTTTTCTTTAAATTTCAAAAAAAAAAAAAACAAAACAAAAAAAGAGCTGCACCTTTGGAGACCACGAAGGCTCTGAACTATCCAGGGCATGCCCGTGGCAGCCAGTGTGTATCCATGAGGCCCTACAGGACTCAATAGTGATCCCAGACAGTTGGGTCAGCACACCAGTGCTAGTGGGTAGATCTCACCTTCCAATTCATTTGCTTCCTGAGTTTGGGAAGCAGAATCCCTAAGAAGAAAACCCTCGAGTTACTGTGTAATTTAGGGCAGAAGAGTGAATCCCAGCTACTGGGAATTTAGGGATGCATAGGATTAACAAGAAGAAAATATAGGCTTTGTACCTCAAACCAGTGTGACAGGTGTCTCCAGGCACACTTGACGTTGGCTGACTGTTCAAAGTGCCATTGCATGAGCACAGTGGCAGGTGGG
>NW_006198705.1:818084-824425 GCF_000334495.1 Tupaia belangeri chinensis
GCGGTACCCCCGGGGGCTGGCCCTGCCATGACTGGCTCCATGATGCATACTCTGCTACTCTGAGACTTTCTGCAGGGAAGTGGGTGGGCTTCCAAGAGCACCCTAAAATCTATTTCATTTTATTTATTAATTTTGTAAAATAATTATTTACTCAAATTTATTTTTATTATTTAATTTGACAATGCAAGAGAAAATAGAGAGACAGAGAGAGAGACAGAGAGAGAGAGAGAGCAAGTCACCACATCAGTCCTTGAATCTAAACGGACGGAGTGAAGCTGAAGGGCCTCTTCTTGCTCCTGAGGACCGTAGAAAGGCTTAGAGAGCCAGACTGTGCTTTTGCCTCCCTCTGGTGGCAGTTTCTGGAAGGAGCCACGGGTTCAGGCTCTGGCCAGTTCGTTTAAAGGGGGAACTGGTGAAATAGCGTTTCATGACTTTTGACTAAAACATTGCTGATTTTCTTCTAGGCTTTGTTTTCCGGTTTTAAGGATATTTTTGTCCTGTCTCGAGCTGTCGATAGATTCATGTACCTACTATTTGAACAGAATCCTAACCTGTTTCCTGGCTTTAAGTTTTAAGCCAAGTTCCTTAGCATTTCTCTGATTTATTAAAGTTAAAACTGCTTTTCTTGAAATTACCAGCTGAACAGTTGACCATGGTTTGAGTCCCGGACCTGGTAGCTTGCTTTCTCATTTTCCCTTTCTCTCTGTGTGTCTTTCTCTAGCCAGAGGTAAAAAAAAATAATAATAACGATGCTGATGAATACAACAAAATAATTATTTATAAATAATTAAATAAACATTTTTTTAAAAGAAAAACTGACACTACACTGAAGATGTTGCCCTCAGTGACAGACCATCCACACCAATTTTTAAGGAAAAAATTAATCTTGCTCATGCCCTAATTAAAGAGGATGAAAGAATAACAACAGAAACAATAGCCAACACCTTAGACACCTGGATTGGTTGAGCATCTACAAATCTGAAAAGAAAAATTAAAGTTGAACAGACTTTTTGCTTGATGGATGCCAGAATTCTTGCACCTAGATCAGTTGCAGACAAGAGAACAGCTTTCGATGAAAATGTTAAACAAGATCCTGAATATTTCTTCAAATAATTGCAGCAGGAGATGATGCAAGCCTTTACCGGCTTCATCCTGAGGACAAACCACAACCAAAGCAATGGCCCCCATGAGATGGAAGTGGTCTAGTCAAAGGAAAAGTGGGCCAGTCAAAACCAAAGTTCATGGGACCAGCAGTTAGTATAATGGCTAGGTCGCTGAACTCCCATGTAGGCGACCGTGGTTTGAGTCCCAGACCCGGTGGCTTAAACTCACACCGGGCGCGTGTGGATGCATGCCCATGATCCAAAGAGGAGAATGGAGGAGAAGGGATTGCGGCATGGCCATCCCCCCTGGGGGGTGATTTCTCATTTTCTGTCTCTCTGTCTCTCTCTGTCTTTCTGGCAAGCGCACATGCCCTATATATAGCAAAAACCTCTCAAAAACGAAAACAAAGTTCACGGCAAGTCTTTGGGGGATGTTCAAGACATTTTGCTTGTTGACGTTCTTTCATTTTACCAAAAAGTGATAACATCCACTCACTATGACAGTATTTTGAAAAAGTTAGCAGACACTTTAGCGGAAAAAACACCTAGGAGGACTACCAGAGTCCTGCTCTACCATGACAATTATGCTTATTTTTCTCATCATACAAGGGCAATTTTGTGATAATTTCAAATGATAGGAAGTCATGAGGCGTTAGAGTCCTGACTTGGCTTTTCTTTCGTAACTTTTTAAAATTTTTTTTTAATTTACATTTTTTAATACATTCAATCACATTATTTAGCTTACAAGGTGATCATTTCAATATGTGAACATTTCTCCCCGGTCGAGTTGATGAAAATATAATAACACTATCTCCCTGTCTCAACAATGCTGTCTTCGTATCCCTCCTTCAAATGTTTTTCCCCAGGCCCCACTCCTCCACACACACCACATCTGGCATTCACATCCACCTCTTGTGTTTGTACATCCTTTAGCCCATCCGTTTCAGTTATAGAGTACAGACATTCGTTATATATTAAGTGGGGACATACAGTGACTCTCCTTCATAGCCTGGCTTGCTTCACTCAGCAGTAAATCTTCCATATTCTTCCACTTTTTGTCAAAAGCCAGGGTTTTGTTGTTCTTAATGGCTGAATAGTATTCCATAGAGTATATGTGCCACAGTTTTTCAATCCATTCAGCCATATGGGGGCATTTGGGTTGGTTCCATGTCTTAGCAATTGTGAAAAGTGCCGCAATAAACATTGATGTGCAAGCACTTTTCCAATGAGAAATTCTTCTGTCCTTTGGGCAGATGCCAAGAAATGGGATTACTGTTTTGTTTTTGTTTTTGTTTTTTGTTTTTTGTTTTTTGGGTTTTTTTTTTAGAGATTTTCGCTATAGGGTGTGTGCGCTCACCAGACAGACAGAGAGAGACATAGACAGCGAGAAATCACCCCCCAGTGGGGATGGTCACGCTGCAATCCCTTCTCCTCCATTCTCCTCTCGGTTTCTTGGGCACGCACGCACGCACGCACATGTGCCCGGCATGAGTTTTAAGCCACCGGGTCTGGGACACGAACCACGGTCGACTACGTGGGAGTCCAATGACATAGCCATTAGGCTAACTGCTGGTTCCCAAGAAATGGGATTACTGGATCATATGGCAATTCTATTTGTAGATTTTTGAGGAATCTCCAAATGGTTCTCCACAGTGGTTGGACTAATTTACATTCCCACCAGCAGTGTAAGAGAGTTCCCCTTTCACCACACACCCCCACCCCCCAACACTTATCATTTTTTGTTTTTTTAATCTTAGCCATTCTGACTGGAGTTAGGTGGTATCTCATTGTTGTTTTGATCTGCATTTCCCTTACAATGAGGGATGTTGAGCATTTTTTCATATGCCTTCTGGCTATTCGTATGTCATCTTTAGTGAATGTTCTTTCCAACTCCTTCTCCCATCTTTTAATAGGGCTCATCATCTTTTTTCCAAACAGCATCTTTAGTTCCTTATGTATTCTGGTTATCAATCCCTTATCTGATGCATAGTTTACAAAAATATTTTCCCATTCTGAGGGCTGTCGATTCATACTATTTACTGTGTCTTTTGCCATGCAGAAAGTTCTTAGTCTGATGTAATCCCACTTGTCTATTTTGGGGATTCGTAACTTATTTTTTGTTTCCTAATCTTGACAAATATTTAAAGGCCACACATTTTTCATCTATTAATAATATAAAAAAATACTCCATTGACATGGTTAAACTCTCAATATTCTCAATTTTTAGAGATAGACTAATTGCCTGGTATCAACGCTCAACGAAATTATCTTGAATTTGAATGTGTTTATGTTGAGAAATGAAGTTTGTATCTTTTGTTTTTATCTTTTAATTCCCTTTTTTTCCAAGAACTTTTTGAAGCTCCCTCATATAAGCCCAGCATAAGTCCACAACCATCAACATGGGTCAAACTCTGTAACATCTTAGGACCTTAGCCAGAAAAAGTCCAGGATGGTCAGCAACATGTTATTCCAGGAATTAAAAAGAGCAAGAGATTTTTGTATTTTGGGGCTTTTTTTTTTTTTTTTTTTTTTGTCATAGGTTCTCCTTTGACTGGGTCTTAGATTTGGCCCCTGTGTCAGGAGAGGCCAGCCCTACAGAGCCAGTGCCCAGCAAAGCTACGAACAGTCTTCCTTAAACATGACTCTAAAGAGGCTCTAGCTGGGGGAAATCTTAAGACTGCATAGCATCAGATATAGACCCCATAGAACAGGAGAAGGGGAGCCAGCAGATGGCATAATGGTTATGTCACTGGACTCCCACACAATCAACCGCTATTTGAGTCCCGGACCTGGCACCTTAAAACTCGCCAGGTGTGTGTGCGTGCGTGCCCAAGATCCTGAGAGGAGAATGGAGGAGAAGGGATTGCGGCGTGACCATCCCCCCTGAGGGGTGATTTCTCACTTTTTGTCTTTCCATTTTTGTCTCTCTAGTGAGCACATGCACCCTATAGCAAAAATATCTCAAAAAAGGAGGGAAAAAGACCAGGAGGAGGGACAGAAGCCCAGTTTCTGTCAGACCTGTGTACTCTGCTAGGGGAAAGCGGACATCTGGATTATCCTGAGAAATTTTCTATTTGTCTTTGGAGAGAATAAAGAGTGCTGTGGGACCAGCAGGTAGCGTAATGGCTATGTTGCTGAACTCCCATGGAGCTGACCGCAGTTCGAGTCCTGGACCCGGCGGCTTAAACTCACGCTGGGCGCGTGTGCGTGCATGCCCAAGATCCCAAGAGGAGAATGGAGGAGAAGGGATTGAGGTGTGGCCATCCCCCTGGGGGGGGGTGATTTCTCGCTTTCTATCTGTCTCTCTGTCTGTCTGGCAAGTGTATGCGCCCTATAGCAAAACCTTTCCAAAAAAAAAGAAAAAGAAAATGAAAAAGTTTGATGGCTAACTGACAGTATCTCCTAATGATGCTTTTCAAACGTTGACTAACTGAATTCTTTTGATGGCATCAAAGGCAAACCTTCTGTAGGGTTTTCTGCTAGGTGGCTAATTACCACCCAGGCATCAGTGAGAAATCCTAACAGTCTGGTCTCTCAGAGTCTGAAATAAAGTACAGCTATCCTGGAATTGACTCGTAAAGGATGGTCTCGTAAGAAGGCCCAGGAGATGGGAGGAAGGCATCGTTTCCAGGAGGAAGGTGTGTCTGCCTAGAAAGGAGGCTGGTTAGTAGTTCTAAGAACTGATATTATGGAGGAAGTGAAGAACGTTAGGCTTTCCTCACCACAAAACACTGACTACCTTTTCTCTACAGTAATGCTCCTAACCATCATGTCCCTGACAAAATCAGAAATCAGAAAACGCTATAGGTATCTTTTTAAAAAAGAATTATTTAATTTAATTTAATTCATTCATTTACTTTTCATTTGACCAGAGAGACACACAGAGAGTGCAAGAGAGGGAAAGTGAGAAAGCAAGCTACCAGGTCCAGGACTCGAACCATGGTTGCCCATGTGGGAGTGTCCAGCACCTTAACCACCATGCCACGTGCTGGTCCCCAGCTATAGGTATCTTAATTACAGGAATATTTTTTGTATTCTGCACATTTTATCCTTACGTGGAGAAGGAGTTCATTTTTTAGTTAACTGGTATTTTATTCCCTCTCTTTTTAAAAAGAATTATTTTATTTAACTTTATTTATTTATTTTAATTTGACCAGAGAGGGACAGAGTGAGAGAGAGAAGGAAAATGAGAAAGCAAACTACCAGGTCCGGGACTTGAACCACAGTAGGCCATGTGGGAGTCCAGATCCCTTAAACACCTTGCCACCTGCCTACCCCTTTAATTCTCAAAGAACTTTCAGAGTACAGCTAGCAAATAAGATAGCTTCAAACTAGTTCTTTTCTACCTCTGTGACTTTTGGAAGGAACCGCAAATTCAAGCTGTTTGAGGGGGCTATATTTTTGTGATTCTCAAGCCCTCGGCCCTTGGATGAGTTTGAGTTTCGCTCCTGGGGTTGCAGAAGCAAAAAAAAAAAAAAAAAAAAAGTGATAGTGAGTGGTGGTCCGGCAGCTAAAGTACCCATCCATGGCTCACCCTGGTGGTCTGCGTGTACTGCAAAATAGTGGAAAATGGAATAAATGCCTAAGTTTTAGTTGGTACAAAAAGAAAAAAAAAAAACATTGAAATTCACACATAATTATTTTATAATATGCATTTTCTATGAACTTTTCGAAGACTCCTAAAACTTCGGGCAGTAACAGTCATCACATTCCACCCAGCAAACAGTGGTCAGCCAAAACTATATATAGTTAACTAATGTACGAGAAGTGGCTGAATATATTTGTTACCAGTTATCAGCCTATTACCTCTTGACAAAGTGCCCCCTTGAAGACCCTCCATGGGATGAATATGAATTCATTCAAGTGTGGCTCCTGGAAGTGAGGAGAAATTCAAAATCCTTAGCGTGGGCTCCAGAGGGGCAGGCAGAGAACAGGTCCGTGGGTGTTTCCAGGACAGACTCCCCCATGATGGACAAGGGCCTCTAGGGAGCCCATCCAACTGTGGCACAAATACACCTACACCTTGCAGTCTAGATCTGGCAAACGCAAGAATGCCCTGACCTTTCTGTAGAAGACTCTAGAGCCCTGGCCTGCACCTAGCCACCTGAGGCTTGAAGGAGACCCTGAAGACCTTTGCTCCTTGGCATATAAGCTGCTCACCCATCAGCTGGTCTGGAGAGACCACTGCAGACTAGCTCAAGCCTGAGCATCATCAGGGGCCAAGCTAAACTACTTCAG
>NW_006198705.1:824456-829681 GCF_000334495.1 Tupaia belangeri chinensis
CCTGCTAAACTTTCCTGCATTGCAGGATCACTTTTGTAGTAGTTCCTAACTCTATATGTTTAAGCTACTTCTGCTTAGCTTTCTGTGTGGTTTTTCCTATTTCCTGATTGGATCCAGATTGCTGCATTTCATGATGTGCATAAAGGCTTCATGACACAGGGAAGGACCGAGATGTCTGACTAGGACCACCATGACATCGCTCTGGTAGGAAAGCCCAAAAAGGTTGACTAGAAGGCTGCACCTGGAGTAGAGGAGTAAGGGGAGATGGATGGAACACAAGAGTAGGACTGTGGGGAATTTTGAGGGTGCTGTCTCAGGTGGGGGAAATAAAAAAGAGGACAATTTAAAAAAAAAAGAGATCTTGGGATCAGCAGTTAGCATAATGGCTATGTCACTGGACCCCCACATAGTCGACTGCGGTTCGCGTCCCGGACCCGGTGGCTTAAAACTCACGCCGGGCGCGTGTGCATGCATGCCCAAGATCCCAAGAGGAGAATGGAGGAGAAGGGATTGCAGCGTGGCCATCCCCCCTGGGGGGGTGATTTCTTGCTGTCTCTCTGTCTCTCTCTGTCTGTCTGGCAAGCGCACACGCCCTATCCGAAAAACCTCTCCAAAAAAAAAAAAAAAGATCTGAATTCAGAAAGAAACTGGGGATGACTCAAGCCTCCTACAACAGTGGTGAGGTAAGACTCTTCTCTGAAGCTTACAGATTCCTGATCCCTGCGTCCACCTCAAACTCCAGCATTTCCCAGCTGCACTGAGACAGACCGTGAGCTCATCTTAGGGAGCTGCAAGGATCTGCCAACCCAGAAAGGATCTGGGCTCCCTCCCCCACTGCCCCCAACGAAACCCAGGTACAACTTTCTACCTCAGGATTTGAATCAGGACATTCTCCTTGACTGAGTAGCAAAAACTACGTGTTCACTCCTCCTCACTGTCCCCCTCCCCTGGGCCCAGCATGAGCAATTCCCTGCTCCATCTCTTACAGAACAGCTTTTCCAGACATCTTGGAATAGTGTGAATGGAGGAGTGAGAAGGGGAAGCTGACAGAGATCTCCCTTCTGGGTGAGGGGATAGACTGGGCAACACCCCGCCTGCTTCCCAGCCGTAGAGACCCACTGGGTCACAACTAGGAAACAGTTAAGCCCCTCCCTCCAGGCACGTTGGCATATACATAGTCCATTGGACTGCACAGCTTGTTCTGCCAAAACATGAAACTCAGAAAGACTCATGCAGTTTAGCCCTGTTGCCTGGCCCAACAGACAAGCCTGCCTATCACCTGCAAAGACACACACAAAGCTGGAGTCACCAGACCTGCTCACCATAGTGTGCGGTTCCCTCAAGAGTCCACAGCCCAACCACAGGGCTCAGGGGGATGACACTAGCTACTGCAGCCCTGCTCTCTTGCATCTATTGGAAGTTTCATTCCTAAGTGTAAAATCTCCTGTGTCCTTTCTCACAAATTCACCATGAATGTTCAAAAAAAAAAAGTAGAGAAGTAAAGAAAATAAACTTATCATTTATAAAGTGAAATCGTTACAATTGGAGCTACAGATATTATAGCTTGGTTCATATAGTTGGGAGGAATTATAATTAAAATAAGAAAAGACTTTTTTCTTTCAGATAGTTCTGATCAATATGTAGACTTCAAATTTTCCGAGGAAACTTTCATTAAATCATTACCACACTCCTGATCTTTGTTCCTTGCCTCCACCACTTTGGAAGAACATAAAGTCAATGAGGAAGCAAGCTCTAAGCATCACATTTTAACATCCAGGTCTAAAGGGAACAGAATCCCAAAGTTGTCGGCATCTCTAAATACCTCTCTCACAACCCCAGTCCAGTGCTTGGAAATCCTGCCAACCATTGTTTCTTCATCAAGTGAGGTAATTTCCCAGAAGTTCAATTTACTGATGAACCAGTATCTGGTCTATCAGATTTAGATATTCCAATCCAGGTGGACAGTTCAGTGGAGGGTGGTAATGCTGGTCTCAGTGGTACTCCTGTGGGAATACCTGGCTGCTGGTATGTTGGCTGACTCTAGACAGGAAAAACAACTGGGCCAGCACCTGAATAGCCAGCTGGTGGGATTGGCTAGCCAGCCTGGGGTCCGAGGTAGCCAACTTGGGGTCCAGCATGTTCCAGGGATCTTTGCTTGTCCATAATTTATAGCTCTGTAGATGTAGCTCTGCCCGCGGAGCTGGGGAGGTCTGGGAGGTGGCTCTCCTCTGAGGCCAGGATGCAGAGCTCGACTGTCCCAGATTCTTATTTTTTTTAAAGAATTATTATTTTATTAAACTTTATTTTTTACTTATTTATTTTAATTTGATCAGAGAGGGGCAGAGTGAGAGTGGGAGAGAGAGAGAAGGAGGGAAATGATAAAGCAAGCCACTAGGTTCAGGACTCAAATTATGGTCAGCCAGGTGGGAGTCCAGCACCCTTAACCACCACACCACCTGCCGGCCCCCTACCTTCAGATTCTTAACCAAAATGTGGTGCCCCAACATTTGTGAGAATGAGGATGTATGCATTTCAATTTATCTGCCTGTAGGTGTCCCACAGAGTGGAGAACTGCTCTCTGAAAAGTGGACCCCTCCACTAGTGAGCACTAGCCTATTAAGTGTAATCTCACTGCTTAATGAGCCCAACACCTTCTCCCCAGCCAACCTGGACGCTTCGGTTATGTTCACAACACTTGTGAACTCCCAACGGCTTCCCAGCTTTAAACATACTAAACATCTTGAAAGACTATTTAATTCTTCAAGAATCTAAAAACAGATCAAACGTGTTCTGCTGTGAACATTCTGTAGAGGCGATGTGAGGTGGGAGTTTGGATGGCTGCTGTTGTTTTTGTTTTTTTAAAAGAATCGATACAATGATGGAAGGGTAAAGAATGCAAGAATTCTCCCCCATTTGTTTATCCCTTTGAGACTGTAGCTGCATGTATATGCATCTGGTATGTCTGTAGTATTTTAAAAACCACTGGGTCCAGGATTTGAAGTTAGCCATGTAGGATCAGGCTCCCTTAACCACTAGGCTCTGTGGTAACCCCATGACTGAAATCTTTTTAACCCAGGGATCTGAGGGTTGTTAATTAAGCTCATGGTTTTTTCGAGCTTCTGATTTAAGCTCTGGGTTACTCAAAACAGACATGCAATGTAATAGTCTTTCAGTAGCTTCTGTTTAGACTGAAAGAGACATACACAATAATTTGCAAAATTTTTTTTCTTTCTTCAGAATCAAGGAACAGTCCTGGTGGTAAGACTACTGTTTTAAGATCATGGCCATTTTAAGAATGCTACAGCTCTTCCTTTCTCCACCATTGTGGTGTGTACCGTCCACTTGGCTCTTTGCCATGTCTTCTCACAAGACTTTCAGAATCAAGCGGTTTCTGGCCAAAAAGCAGAAGCAAAATCATCCTATTCCCCAGTGGATTAGAATGAAAGCTGGTAATAAAAATCAGATACAACTCCAAGAGGAGACACTGCAAACCCCTTATCTTACTATCTCCATAGTTTCGCCTTGTCCAGAATGTCACAGTTAAAATCACACATTCCATAATCTTATTAGATAGACTCATTTAATCTAGAGCCATGTACTTAAGATTCTTTTTTTTTTCTTCCTCTTGGCTTTTTATTTATTTATTTTAGTAGTTAAGTAATATTCTACTGTATGGATGTACCTCAGCTTTTTTCTTTTTTAAACTCACTCACCTCTTGAACATCTAAGTTCCTTCAAGTCTTGACAACTATGACTTGCTATAAACATTTGTGTACAGGTATGTTTATATGAACATAAGCTCTCAACTTATTTGAGTAAATGTTAATGTATGCAACTGGTGGATTATGTAGTAAGACTATTACTTGGTTTTGTAGGGATTTGACATTCGAGCAGAGGTAAATGTGATGCTCTTTGAGGCTCATGCACATGAAAGAATCGAATTTTGCTTAGGGATCTCCCTGGGTATATTAGGAATATGCAGGCTCATGTTCCTGGACTGGCTAAAGTTGGAGATGGAGGGTGGGGTCAAGACCTTGTTGGGTATTGTCTCTCTGCCTCTCACTCATTAATTAAATTAATAAATAAGACAAAGATTATTTAGCCAAACTGTACTCCAAGTGACTTTAATTTTGCATTCACACAAAACATAAAATTCCCTGTTGCTCTACATTGTGATCAACACTTAGTATTGTCAGTACTTCAGATTTTAGCCATTCTAAGTGTGAAGCAGTATCTCTCACTTTTCTTTTTTTTATTCTTTTCATTGTTTTAATTGCCAACAGACATGTGAGCTCACTGGAGAGAAAGACACTCCTGTCCCCCTTTCCCTATGAAACATGGTCACTCCACAGCCCCCTCTCCATTTCTTCCTTCTTGCAGGATTTTGGGCATAGACACATGTGCCCAGTATGTTTCTCAAGCCTGGGACCCAGGGAGCACAGTCAGATAAGGCCAGCTGCCTTAATCATCAGGGCATGGGCTGGCCCTATTACTGTTTCTAAAATATGAAATTTCCTAATGACCTATGACGTTGACTATTTTACAGCCTTAATCTGTATGGTGAGATGTCTTTGCAGATCTTTTGTCCACTTGGAATCAGGATGTGCATTTTCTCATTATTGCATTTCGGGAGCTTTTCGTATATTTTGTATAATAGTCCTTTTTCAGGTAGGTCTTTTGTAAACATTCAGTCTGTGGTTTGTCTTCTCATTCTCTTGGTGTATATGTCGTTTTGCATATAATTTTATAGTAACACTAATAGCAAGCATTTCCTTTTCAGCTTGTGCCTTCACAACTACCATCTCAAATAGATGCAACATCACCATCGGATGCACCCCCTCCCGACAGCCTCACAGTCCGAAGGAGATGAAAGGTAGTTCGCCTACGGTGCCAGCGCTGCGGGCCCCCAGGGCTCAGAATCCCTCTGAGTAACGTAAAAACTGTAAGCCATCCAGCGCCTTCAGCAAGGCCAGGCTGCCTCTCCACGTCTTCCTTTAGGTCTCCCCACTCGCTTGAAAACAAAGCAAAGCCTCGATCCTTTCTCTGGCAAGGTGCTCTCCCGGACTTAAACGTGGATTCAGGCCCCGCTGAGAACGGATGGGCGCGGACAGGCGTTCTCGCCATCCTCCCGGGCAGGACCGGGGGGGCGGAGGCAGAGCGCAGTCCACGCCCTCGCAGCTGCCGCTTCCAGCGCACTTGAGGCGGGGACCGCTCGGCCGCCGGAC
>NW_006198705.1:829745-830059 GCF_000334495.1 Tupaia belangeri chinensis
GCGGGCCCTGGGGAGCGCGGCTGGACTGGGCTTGGCCGCGAGCCCCGGAACCTGAGCGCGGTGAGTGAGCGAGCGGGCGGGCAGGCGGGCGCGGGGCTGGGCGGCCGCCGAGGAGCCCGCCGCGCTCTGTCCCTGGTGGCCCCCAGGTCGCGCCCTCTCCTAGCCCACTCCGGCGGGGCTGTCGCGACGTCAGAGTCATTCTCGACTCTCCGACCGCCGCGGCTCCCCTCCTCCGGGCCTCAGGAAGTTTGCGCGGAAACGAAAGCAGGCAGCCCTCAGGTGCGTCTGCGCGGCGCCCGCCCGAGTCGCCGGCC
>NW_006198705.1:830175-841015 GCF_000334495.1 Tupaia belangeri chinensis
GCTCGCTGTCCACCCGGAGTCCTGGTTGGACGTTCGTAAACCCTTCAGGGGGGTTTACGCTCTGGTTCCGAGGAGGTTGGAGACCTGCCCTCGGGCCTGGATTATGGTGTGATGTAGTTTTAGCGGAGATGATGGGTTATTATTGTAGTATCACTTAGCAAAAGTAGGGGCAGGTTGCAGAGGCCGCCAGAAGCATTTCTGCACCACGGAGACGTGAGCTGTCAATGGGGAAGGAGTCAACACCCACATTGAGTAAAGGAATGAGTGTCTCCGCTCTTTGAGGCTTCTCTTGTGGTATGGGCACTTGTTTTATTGTTTTGTTTTTACTGACTGCTGAAGAGTGCTTGCCCTTCCGGGATGTGGCGAAAGGGGAACTCTCCTACACTGTGCATAGGACTGTAAATTGGTCAAGCCACTGTGGAGGACAATATGGAGGTTCCTCAAAGACCTACAAATAGAATTACCACATGATCCAGCAATCGTACTCCTGAGTATCTCCCCAAAAGAACGGGAGAATGCTCAGTAAGGAAAGCGCTTGCACATCCATGTTTATTGTAGCATTATTTATGATTGCTAAGACATGTCCATGAACAGATGAATGGATTGAAAAAGTGTGGCGCATATACTCTGTGGAATACTATTCAGCCATAAAAAAACAAGACCTTGGCATCTGATAGAAAAATTGTCAAATACGGAAGATTTAGTGCTGAGTGAAGCAAGCCAGGCTATGAAAGAGAGACATTGTACATCTCCACTTAATATATAGCAACTATCTGAACTCTACAGTAGGGACTGAAAGATTGGAGGATACAAAAGCATGGAAAATAATTATGGACACTGGAGATAGTGTGGAAGGAGGGTGGGAGACGGGAAGAGTGTAAATGGTCAAATACGGAAGATTTAGTGCTGAGTGAAGCAAGCCAGGCTATGAAAGAGAGACATTGTACATCTCCACTTAATATATAGCAACTATCTGAACTCTACAGTAGGGACTGAAAGATTGGAGGATACAAAAGCATGGAAAATAATTATGGACACTGGAGATAGTGTGGAAGGAGGGTGGGAGACGGGAAGAGTGTAGAGAAGGAAATTAGGGAGAAAAAATAAAGAAGCAAGACATTTAGGGGACACAGTAATGATAATGTGTATAGTATTCTCAACTGGACTGGTCTGAGGTGTATTTCATGTTGGCTGAATTCTCTTTACAGGCCAAATGATGTATAGTGATCGAATGTATACTAAATAATTTTTTATAGAGTGCTTGCCCTTGCCAGAGAGACAAGCCGAGAGGGACCACAGTGGAGTGTGGTCATGTTGCAATCTATTCTCCATTTCTCCATCCCATCAGAATTTTGGGCATCTTGCACATGCATGCAGTTTGTTTTTGTAAGTTGCTGGGGACAGGATTGGAGCCACATTGACCATGTGGGATCTGACTTCCTTAAGTCCTAGGCTATGGTGGCAGCCTATGGCATTTTTTTGCTTAAATTTTGCCAGAAGGTGAGTGTGCTCACCTTAAGAGAGAGAGAGAAAGGGAAAAACCATCTCCCTTTACCCCTGTCAGCCAATACCTTTTCTTCCATTCCTCACCTCCCACTCCCTTTTATTTGGATTTTTGAGCATGCATGCATGCACATGTACTCAGCACATTTTCCAGGCCACAGGATCCAGGACTCAAACTGCATGGGGCTGGTTGTGTAGAATCCAGCTGCTTTAACTGCCAGGCTCAGGGTTATCCTGCTTTTATGAAGTGCTTCATACTCTTTCTGAAAAGTTAAGATGAGCTGCGCATTGGACAAGATGAGCTGCATCCTCTTATCCAATGCATTGGACAAAGACTCACAAGTCTAGGTAGGGGAACATCAGCATTTCTTGCTGATTTATTTATTTATTTAGGATTTTGCTATGGGGCATATGCACTGGCTGGAGAGAGAGAGTCAGAGAAAGTGAGATATCACCCCCTGGTGGGGATGGCCATTCCGCAGTCCCTTTTCCTCCATTCTTCTCGTGGGATTTAGGGCACACATGCACCCAGTATGATTTTTCAAGCTGCCAGGTCCAGGACTCAAAGCACGGTTGGCCATATGGGAGTCTAGTGCCTCTACCTTCATGCCCCCTTGCTAACATTGTGCTGTCCCTCCTTCAGAGCTTTTGTTTATCTTGGGCAGAATGTGAGCCAGTGCTTAACCAATGAACTTTGCAGGAGTCCTTTGGTCTTTAGACCAGTAGTAATTCTTCCTTGATTTGTACTTCAAGAAACCAAGGCGCAAGTGAACTTTGAAATATAGGATGACTTAGTACTTAGTAACCACCAGGAAGGTACATTGAGTAAGAAGCAAATTGTGGTTAGTTAGAAATATAGAATACATGGAGCCAGCAGGTGGTGCAGTGATACCTCGCAGGATTCCCAGCTGGCCAACCATGACCCGGTAGATTGAAAATCATGCCAGTGATGTGTGCGTGTGTGCCCAAGATCCCAGCAGGAGAATGGAGAAAGGATTGTGGTGTGGCCACCCCCCCCCCCCCGGGGGATGATTTCTCACTTTTCCTCTCACTGTCTCTGTTTCTCTATCCAGTGAGCACACATAACCTATGGCAAAAACCTCTAACAAAAAAAAAAGAGAGAAAGAAAAAAGAAAGAAAGAAATACGGGATACAGAAAAAGTGAAGAATGGCTTGTTTCAATGAAATTTGGAGTTTCATCAGTAGTAATGAAACGGCAATAGCAATTAACTTTAATTGTCCTTTTCCTCTATCTGCATTATACTGAGCCCAAGAGATATGTTGTACGTTCACTTCAAGATTGTCAATATTAGTATTACGTAAAGTTTCTAGAAAACCAATCTCCAAACTAAGTAAACTACTATTGGTGCTTATTAGTTCATAACACATTAATAGCATCAATATGACCTGGGAATTTGAACAAAAAATAAAGCTTCTCATACTTCCATTTGATATTATATTCTGGCCCAAAAAATGACTGATATCTTTATCAGTAGGATATTGATTTTGAACTGTGTATTTTCATATGTTTTAAAAACGGAGTCTTTCCTTTTCTCATGTTTCTGACTCTAGCATACTCATTTAAAATAGGTACCAAGACTATGTGATTGTGTCTTCATATCTGGATTTCTCAGAAAATAAATTATTGTTTGCTCTCTAGAGTCGCATGTGTTAACGAAGTGTTAATGGAAGGTAGATTCTATGATGTGCCTCTTCAGGTGAATCATTTAAATCTTCATTTGTAAATTGAAATAATGATTGGGAACCAGCAGTTAGCGTAATGGCTATGTCGCTGGACTCCCACGTAGTCGACCGTGGTTCACGTCCCGGACCCGGTGGCTTAAAACTCACGCCAGGCGCATGTGTGTATGTGCCCAAGATCCCGAGAGGAGAACAGAGGCGAAGGGACTGCGGCATGACCATCCCCCCTTGGGGGGGTGATTTCTCGCTTTCTGTCTCTCTGTCTCTCTCTGTCTGTCTGGCAAGCGCATGTGCCCTATAGCGAAAAACCTCTCAAAAAAAAAATTGAAATAATGATTATAAAATTTACTTCACAGGGTCATATTTTGCTAATGTACATGGTAACGCTTAATTAGGTTCTAGTTCAGTCTTATCTTTTGCCAGTCATTTGATTTTTCCTTGTTAAGACCTCTTGTGTGAGAGACCAGCAGGTGGCATGGTGGTTAAGGTGCTGGACAGTCCCACATGGCCGACCATGGTTCAAGTCCTGGATCTGGTGGCTTGCTTTTTCACTTTCTTTCTCTCTCTGTGTCTCTCTCTAGTTAAAATAAAATAAGTAAATGAATAAATAAAAATAAATAATTCTTTTTTTTTAAAAAAAAAAAGAGCTCTTGTATGTTTGGACACAGCACACTGAGGAGTGCTGCCATGGAAGAGAGGAGCTCCGGCCCTCTGTTCTTGCATGCTCTGACCTCAGGTCATGACCGTAGTTGGGCTCTACACCCGAGATCCATCTGTATGGCAAGATTGGCAGTAACTGCAGGGCTACCATGTGGCCCATGTCCTGCCTCTTTGTTTACCTCCTGACCTGGAGTTTTCTTTCTTTCCACTGAGCTTGGTAATGGATGTTTGCATCCTGTTATCCAACACATATAAATCCTTTGTAGCAGGAGGGGTTTTGACATTTTCTAGTGTTCCGTGTTGCCAGAAACAAAAAGTCTGGAGGAATAATAATCATTATCCTCAGTGACGCTTAGAAATATATATATTAAAAAAAATAGTTCATCCTAGGGATTGTAAGTCTTTCTTCAAAAGTAACGGCCCAGGGCCAGCAGGTGGCGTGGTGGTTAAGGCACTGGACTCCCACATGACCGACTGTGGTTTGGGTCCTGAACCTGGCAGCTTGCTTTCTCACTTTCTCTTTTTTTCTGGTGAGTGCATGTGCTATATAGCAAATTAAATAATAATGATACATTAAATAACTCGTAAATAAAAAAGCAAAGGCACACCAAGCATATAATAAGACTTTGCAAAAAGTGATTTGAGTAATGGTATTTTTCTTTTAAGTTTACTTATTACTTTTATGAGCAAGAAAGAGGTACAGAGAGACAGCACCTGCAATAAGGTATTAATGCCATGGTCTGTTTCTAGCCTCACCCAGACCCAGTCATAGCCCGTGAGTTCCCAGCATGCTCAGGGAGGTGTCTCAATGTGAACCTGCAACTTTTCCACATGGGTTCATCTTGCAGAGCGTTACATTTTACCACCGCACCACTGTCTGCCCCTATGAATAATAATCTTTTGCCCTGAAATATCTTTTCGGTTTTGTTCTTCCCCCCTACAGAGCACAGCACTGAAGAAAAAAAAAAATTGATGTGTTTCGGGGCATTCAAAGCATTCAGAAGGTGACCAACCATGTCTTTGGACGACATTAAGATGAAATGCAGCGACTTCATAGAGAGGGAACACCTGGACAGCGGAGGCTTTGGGAAGGTGTCTTTGTGTTGGCACAGGACTCATGGACTGGTGATACTGAAAAAGGTGTACACAGGACCGAAGCGCACCGAGTGAGTGGGGAGCGGAGGTGGGAGGGCTGGCCTCTGAGTCGGCCACAGACGTGGTTGTCATGGAGGTGTGGGCAGGGCGTGGGTGAGAGCGGTGGGTTTAGAGTGAGCAAACCCCAACAGAGTCTCAGCACCCAGGCTGTCTGCAAGAGTGACAGGAGTGCTTCTCATTGTTATCATCACCGCTGAGGAGAAGCTCACAGCTAGTAAATTACAGAAGAGAAACGAAGGGAGAGGAAGTGGAGAAAGAGAAAAGAGAGAACGGTGATGGGGGAGGCCGTGAAATCAGAATGAGAGGCATCAGTGAAGACAGATATTTGGAGAGGACCATCCCTAAATATTAAAAAAAAAAAAAATGGTGGTTCGTGTGTGAGTGACTCCATGATATTTATTTAGTTAGTTAGTTAACTTATTTATTTCTTCCTTGAGAGAGAGATACAGAGACAGAGAGAGGGAGAAAGGCATCCCGAACAGGCTCGGCCAGCCCAGATCACATATACATGTGGCTGTATAGGGAGACCCTGGGGCCCAAACCCAGGACCTTCCCATGTGGGTCTGTCAACAACAGCATGGTGTTACCCCTGCTCATACCACAGAGCGTTGTATTACCACTGTGCAATCATGGCTGGCCAGGAACTCTCTAAAACAGTGGGTGGTATACTTTTTACCTTCCTCTCTCCCTGTCAGAGTGGTTTCAAGATAATCTTTGTTTGTTTTTAGGTTTTTAGTTTTTTCTATAGGGCATACATGCTCACTGGAAAGAGACGTAATGAAAGAGAGGGAAAGGGAGAAAGCACCCCGAGAGGATGGCCATGCCACAATCCCTTCTCCATTTTCCTCTCAGGATTTTGGGCATGCATATACGTGTGCCTGGCATGTTCCTTAAGTCTTCAGGTCCGAGACTTGAGCCACACAGTCAGCCATGTAAAATATAGCCACCTTAACCTCCGTGCCAACTGCTGGCCCCAAGAAGCTGATTTTCCTTTTTCTTCTTCTTTTTTTTTTTTTTTTTTGAGAGGTTTTCGCTCTAGGGCATGTGCGCTCACCAGAAAGACAGAGAGAGACAGAAAGCGAGAAATCACCCTCCCCAAGGGGAATGGCCACGCCACAATCCCTTCTCCTCCATTCTCCTCTCAGGATCTTGGGCACACACGCACACGTGCCTGATGGGAGTTTAAGCCACCGGGTCCAGGACTCGAACCGCAGTCAACTACGCGGGAGTCTAGTGAAGTAGCCACTATGCCATCTGCTGGGCCCGAAGCTGTGTTTTTCATCTGTCCTGCCTACCACAGTCTTTTTCAGGCTACGTTGCTGCTGTTCACTTACTTTTCATTCATTCGCTCACCGTGAACAGTTCTTGTGTGCACGCTGCTCGGTACTGGGCAGGAGGACAGTAAGGCTGAGCGGGAAGCTGCTCTGGCATCTACCGCTCATGATTTGTACCGGGAAAGAGCAGTGTGGACCGGAACGTGACGGCAGCGTGCGTGATGTGGAGCAGTTGGAGGAGCACCCCTGCTCTCTGACACAGCAGGGGCAGGGGCTCGCTCTGCCCACCTCAGCCGAGCATCTTTCCCACCCTCAGGTACAACGAGTCACTCCTCGAGGAGGGGAAGATGATGCACAGACTGAGACACAGCCGGGTGGTCAAGCTGCTGGGCATCATCATGGAAGACGGGAACTACTCCCTGGTGATGGAGTACATGGAGAAGGGCAACCTGATGCACGTGCTGAAAGCCGAGGTAGAGCACACCTCGCCACGAGGGCCGTGGCCGTGGCCGTGGTGTTCGTTCGTATGCTATAACATGACCCCTTTGTGGATTGCTCCATGTTTATGATTTTCCAAAGTCAGTCTCTTCCTCACCTCTCTTTGCCCAAGAGGTAACCTCCTGCTGGCAGTCCTCTGTGTCGCTCGCTCAGCTGCTCCCTCTATTGGGCCAATCCCATAGCATAATGGTTACGGAAGCCAGATCCCACATGGCTGACTATGGTTCAAATCCCAGCCCTGGTGGCTTGGAAAACATGCTGAGTGTATGTGCATGCATGTCAAATCCCCCCAGGATGGAGAAACGGAGGAGAAGGGATAAAACCCTATTAAGGGCACTTTCTCCTCTTTGTCTCTGGCTAGTACACACGTCCTTTGTCAATTACGAAATTTAAAAAAGAAGAAGAGGCTCTCTCTTAAGTTTTAGGACTGTGGCTAGTTTTTTTTTTTTTTTAATTAAAATTTTTTTCTTATTTATTTGTCATGATAATGAGCGTGTGCACATTCTCATCAGAGAGACAGAGAGAGAGAAAGCACCCTCGCTACGCTGCAGTCCCTTATCTCCAGCCTTCAGGTCCTCAGGCTCTTGGGTGCCCCTATGCAGGCACCCAGCATGTTTTCAGGCTGACCTGGGGATCCGAACCATGATGGATCCCAGCTTCACAGTTCGGTATGCCATGAACTATGCCACCTGACTAGGCCTGTGGTTGGCTTTTTTTTTTTTTTTTAATGAGGTTTTTGCTGTAGGGCGCATGCACTTGCCAGAGAGACAGAGAGAGACAGAAAGCGAGGAATCAGCCCCCAGGGGGGGACAGCCACGCTGCAATCCCTTCTCCTCCATTCTCCTCTTGGGATCTTGAGCACGCACAAACATGCGCCCGGCATGAGTTTAAGTCACCAAGTCTGAGACACGAACCGCGGTCGACTACATGGGAGTCCAGCAATGTAGCCATTACGCTAACTGCTGGTCCCTGTGGTTGACTTTTTATGATACTCATCAGCCACTCTGCAGTCCGCAGTTCAAAGACAGACCTTTTTCTTCATGAAGCACATGATCTTATGTGGGGTGCACACATCCTGGATTGTAATTAAATATGGATTACTGGTGAAAACATGCACTGTACAAAACTGAAAGAAAAGTCAGGTATTAGCAATTGCCACTGAATTGCATTTAAGAAACTTGTTTTAGGTTAACTATAGAACACGAGTGGCAACAACACTGGAGAAATGTAAAAGAAGAAAATAAAAATTGTTTGCCAAGACAAAATAACTTTGCAACACGTATTAAAGTGCGTGCACCCATTAAGATCAAGGCCTTGCACTAGTTGCTCGGGAGCTAATAATAGCCAGTATGACACATCCGGGTGAAAGGAGACAGATAAGGAAGTAGATTATGGTGGACAGTGTTTTGTTTGTTTGTGTTAATTTTACTTATTTCTTCTTACATGCATTGTATTGTATCAATCATTTTAACTGGGTTGTTCTCCCAAAACTGGTTAAGATCAGCTGTCTGAAGTGAGTAGGCATTTTGATGGGAAGATAAGTCTCTGGGGACACAGACATTCTACACATCAGACAGAGGTAGGGTATGCCACTTGTAGTTCAGGAAGCAAAGAGGTGCTTAGCTCTTTCTCTCTTTCATAAAAGAAAGATATAAACTTAAATAAAATAAAATCTATACATGCGGCCAGCAAGTGGCACAGTGGTTAAGGTGCTGGACTTCCACAGCCGACTGTGGTTTGAATCCCAGACCTGTTGCCTTGAAAATCACATTGGGCACATGTACGTACATGCCCAAAATCCCTGGAGAAGAATGGAGGAGAAGGAATTGCAGCCTGGCCATCCTCTTTGGGAGGGGATTTCTCACCGTTTTTCTCTGTCTCCCTCCAGCAAGTGCACATACTCTATGACAAAAACCTTAATTTGAAAAAAGAAAGAAAAAAGACATACTAGGGGAGGAGAAAAAAATCTTTTCTGTTTCTTTGTATGGTGGTGATGAAACTTATTAATGCTGTAGTTCAAATACATTATGCGTTAAACATGGTTTGAAGAGGGTGGTCTTAGAACTCTTAAGTGCCATCATTTCATACATATACATTTTTAGAAAACATCGTGCTTGTAAACTAGTGTCTCACTGTGGAACAAAACTAAACTTTCACTACTAACCACTATAGAAACTAGAGTTGTTTGTGTTAACACTGATGTTTATACAACTAGAGTACAATTATAAATAAAAGGTCAGCCGATGGCATAGTGGTTAAGATGCTGGACTCCCACATGGCTAACTGCATTTCGAGTCCTGGACCCAGCAACTTGAAAATCTTGGGTGGATTTATGCCTGGAGTGTTTCAGGTCACTTCTTTAATGGGACCAGTCTTCCACCTGGCTCCGGCTTTGCAGAGTGGCAGCCTCGCACCTGTGCTACCGTGAGTGTGTGAGGATCCCTCCACTCTTCATGGAACAGTTGTTTTGACTTGATCGATCCCCTTTCTGTTTCATGGATTTCACGTCACTTGTTTTAGGTCAGTATCCCGCTTTCTGTAAAAGGAAGGATAATTATGGAGACCATCGAAGGAATGTGCTACTTACATCAAGAAAGCGTGATACACAAGGACCTGAAGCCTGAAAATATCCTCGTCGATGACGACTTTCACATTAAGGTAAATCATAATCTATAGGCATATGGAAGTTGAGTCATTGAGTATCATTCATTGTCCAGGGTAAATCCACTCTTGTAGAACATAGGTGATGAAGGTAGACCTAGCTAGCGTATAATTGGTGATGGTGCCGCCAGAACACCCTACCAAGGTGTGAAAGGAAAGGTGCAGACTTGGTGAAGTTGGAGGATATAGACAACACATGCGTTTTTCAGGAGTGGGATCGAGTTCAGTGAGAAAAATCTCTTTACATGCTAGCTGTGTAGCCTAGTGGTTAAGGGAGTCAGATCCCACATGGCCAAAAGTGGTCTGAAGCCTGGGTCCTGTGGCTTGAAAAACATGCTGGGCACATGTGCATGATTGATTAAAATCCCAGCAGGTTGGAGAAATGGAGAAGGGATTGCAAGTGACCATGCCCTACTGGGGGGTATTTAATTCCTCCTCTTTCTCTCTCTCTTTTTCTCTCTCTTTCTTTCTCTCTAGTAGAGGGCATGTACCCTCTGGCAATTAAAAAGAAAAAATAAATCTCTTTCCTAGATTCTCTTTTCCTTCTCTGAGATGGAAGCATTCCAGGGTTGCCTTACTCACCTTGGTATGGCCATTTGCCCCATCCTTTTCCCCTGGAAATCTGAGTGACCAAGAGATCACCGCTCTAGAAAGGCAGGGGAATATGGAGGTGTGTGCAGAACATCTTTGCAATTTAGATACGGCCTGAGAGTCACATCAGCAAGTTGGCCATTTTGGCACCAGAAACCTCTGACTTGAAATTTGCCTTGACTTATTTATTCATTAAATAATTATTTTATTATTTATTAAATACTTATTTTATTATTTTTACTATTTTCCTCTCTCTTTTTTGAAAGAATTATTTTATTTAACTTTATTTATTTATTTATTTTAATTTGGCCAGAGAGGGACAGAGTGAGAGAGGGAGAGAGAGAGAGAAAGTGAGAAAGCAAGCCTGCAGGTCCAGGACTCAAACCGCGGTGTGAGAGTCCATGTGGGAGTCCAGGGCTCTTAATCACTAGGCCACCTGCCAGCCCCTATTTATTATTATATATATATATATTTATTTATTTTTTTAAATTTGACTAGTGAGAGAGACAGTGAACGTGAAAAGCAAGCTGCTAGATCTGGGACTCAAACTGTGGTTGGCCATTTGGAAGTCCAGTGCCTTAACCACCAAGCCACCTGCTGGCTCTGGCTGATTAATATTTTCAAAAAATTGGTTCCTTTACTTTTTTCTGTATTTAAAAAAAAGTCACTTTCCTTTTGAAAACTGTTTTTCTGTTGGAGTAAAGGGAATGAAGAGAAAAGGACTTTACTTTTGTCCATTTAGAATAAAAAGGATTGGACCGGGGGAACATCACATCTGATTGGCTCTGACAGCAGGA
>NW_006198705.1:841037-854092 GCF_000334495.1 Tupaia belangeri chinensis
AAGAATCTGGAAGGGAAGTGGGTTAGGGAATACTCAGGGACCGCTCACAGTGGTCCCTCTCCATCAGAAGATTCCACTTATTCCTTCTGTTATAATCTTGAACAGACTTTTGTTAGGTCTTCAGAAAACATTTTTTCTTGGGACCAGCAGTTAGCATAATGGCTATGTCCCTGGACTTCCATGTAGTCGACTGCGGTTCGAGTCCCAGACCCAGTGGCTTAAACTCATGTTGGGCGCATGTGCATGTGTGCCCAAGATCCCGAGAGGAGAATGGAGGAGAAGGGACTGCAGCGTAGCCATCCTCCCTGGGGGGTGATTTCTCATTTTCTGTCTCTCTGTCTCTCTCTGTCTTTCTGGCGAGTGCATGCGCCCATAGCAAAAACCTCTTAAAAAAAAAAAAAGGCATTCTTTCTTTGAGTGGTAACTTATCTCTGAGATTCTAGGTTCAGATCTGTGAATGTTAGTTAATCGCATGCCCACATTCATCTCCAGTGCTTGCTTGGATTCCTAGAAGTGGCACGTGACTCCCGTTAGATTTCTCCTTGACTGTATTGTTCTGCCATTTTGCCCCACCACCTCCCTCTTCATTCTGTGTCTGACCTTAGTATTTTTCTCTCTGCTTTTTTTGTCCGTTTTTCTCCTCCTTCCCATCCCAACTCCTCTTAGGTTCAGGCTACCAACTCAAAAGAAGCAGCAGGACAGTCCTTTTCAGTGTGTCTTTGGGATCCTTGGAAACACGCACCCCTGGGGCCTCTGGACACCGTGTGGGAAGTGGAAGGTGCAGTAGTAGTTACCACCTGCTATGTAAACCTGCTAAGGAAGACCTTGTTAGCTCCTCTCCCTGGAAAGAGTCGAAAAACATACACAGAGTACGAGAAGAATTAAAACATATCGTGTGGTTGTTCATGTCAGAAATGCCTTCTGCTTTTCTCTCTCTCTTATTGCATGAGAATTATGAAACTAGACTCTCACGTGAACAGATTCCTGGGGGGAGGTTTTGCAGATGACTGAGGAAGTACAAAGTCTCTGAGTCTGTTTGGAAGTAGTTATTTTATTTTTTTTTAAGATTTATTTATTTAATTTTATTTATTCACTCGTTTATTTTAATTTGACCAGGGAGAGAGAGAGTGAAAAAGCAAGCCACCAGGTCCGGGACTCGAACCATGGTCAGCCATGTGGGAGTGTCCAGCACCTTAACCACCACACCACCTACTGGTCCCGGGAAGTAGTTGTTTTAAACCTGCCCAGTGCAAGGTTTAGGGGCAGTCCACTGTACATCACATATATGGTATAAGCCCCAAATTTCAAGCCAAATCTGATTGGCTTATAACCCTCCTGGAACAGTCTCATTGGTGTGATCTCTTTTGCAGATAGCTGACCTTGGCGTTGCTTCCTTTAAGACGTGGAGCAAATTGACTAAAGAGGAACACAATGAGCAGAGGAAAGTGAATGGCCCTTCTATGAAAAATGGCGGCACCCTCTACTACATGGCTCCTGAACACCTGAAAGACATAAACGCCAAGCCCACGGAGAAGTCAGACGTGTACAGTTTTGCCATAGTACTCTGGGCAATCTTTGCAAATAAGGAGCCATATGAAAGTAAGACGTTTGCAGAGCAGTGGGATTTTGAGACTAGTCAGCATTGTTTATGAAAGAATAGCCTTCAGCAATCAGTACGATTTCTAGTTCATTGAATGGCAGTCTTATCCACTGGGCCGTAAGTTCCGTGAGAGCTGGGATCACCTCGCGTCTGATGTATTCAGTGCCATTTCCCCAGCAGCTCGACACACAGGACTGGAATATAGTAAGTGCCCAGTAATTTTTTGTTGAACGAATGAGGAACCCCAGTTTAGGAATTAGACATCGTAGGATGAATTCCTTGATAAAGGAAAGCCTTGATAATGCACCTAAGCTTGGGAGGTACTCTAAAATTCCAGGGTTCTTCCTGGGCAGGAAGGTTTGCTTGTTTTTGCATATGAGGACTTAGGCTTTCATGCTGCAAGCCATGTACTTCATACTTTCATGTATTCACTTCTTCATTTAAGAGTTGTTACTCTTATTTTTGTTGTTGTTGTTGTTTTTAAAGAGGTTTTTGCTATAGGTCGTGTGTGCTCACCAGAAAGATGGAGAGAGACAGAAAGCAAGAAATCACCCTCCAGGGAGGAACACCGCAGTCCCTTCTCCTCCATTCTCCTCTTGAGATCTTGGGCACACACGCACATGCATCTGGCGTGAGTCTAAGCCACGGGTCTGGGACTCGAACCGTGGTCGACTACATGGGAGTCCAGCAACATAGCCATTATGCCAACTGCTGGTCCCATTTTTGTCAGTAACTATTATGGGCACTTCCATTTGGCACAGGACTAAAGAGTACTAAGTCATGGTTCATATAGGAAAACAGAGACATCAGTCGGTACTCTTCATTGTGTTAAGTGTGTTAACTAGCAGGTATTTCCCTGCACGTTCTGTTTGGGTGACTATTAACTTCCATGTTTTAATGGTACCTCTTCCATCCCTTCCTTGGGCACTGGCAGGGGTGTCCACTGCCTGTTAGTCAGATCCATTCCTGTCCCCGTGGAACTTCCACAGCAACACTTCCCCAAAGTCATCTTGGAAGTGCTCTCCCCGCCACTTCTCTTGGTGTGTTCAGACAATGGCATCTCCATCTTTCTAGGGAGAGACCCAGCCAGGAGCCTCTGGGTCATCCCTGACTCCACTTGGCCCTTTCATCTCCACATCCAGTCAGACCTCTAAACCTGCAAATTCAGTTCTCTGCTTAACTCAAGATGGATCTTCAATCTCTCCGCTCTCTCCATCCCCACTAGCCCCGATTTAGCTCAAACACGACTTGTCTCCGCTCAGGGCTCCTTGTGCTGTCCCGCCATTCACACGGCTGCCAGAGCGGTCACCGTGGAAAGCAGATGCGACCATCTCACTTACCTATTTAAAATCCTTCTGAGATGCCCCATGACCTTCAAGATAAAGTGCCAGTTCTCCACAGTGGAATACAAGGCCCCTTATTATCTGGCCTCTCCAGCCTATGCCTTAGCTCCCCCTCCTTTGGCAACATACTCAGTTCTATGGAGCTGGTGGTTTCCAGGATGCATCACGATTTCCGTAACTTCCATCTGTTCCCGTTCTGGTTCCCTAGTCTGGAATCCTCCTCCCTGAGTCCTCCTCCTTCGTTCTTTACCTGGATAGCTTGTTTGTTTTTTTGGAGTCAACAGGCTTTCTCAGACCCTCTGTGCTAATTATGGCTGTGTTACTAAAACCTACCGTATATCTTAATACCAGTTACTACTTGGTGTTTAGATCACTCTTATTAAACTGAGCCCCGGGACCAGCAGTTAGCATAATGGCTATGTCACTGGACTCTCATGTAGCCGACCGTGGTGTGAGTCTCGGACCCGGTGGCTTAAACTCATGCCGGGTGCGTGTGCGTGTGTGCCCAAGATCCCAAGAGGAGAATGGAGGAGAAGGGATTGCAGCGTGGCCATCCCCCCGGGGGGTGGTTTTTCTCTTTCTGTCTCTCTGTCTCTGTCTTTCTGGCAAGTGCACGCGCTCTATAGCAAAAACCTCTCAAAAAAAACCAAAACAAAACAAAACAAAAAACCTGAGCCCCTTAAAGGCAAAGGTATACCATGTTTGCTTTTGTATTAAAATCTAAGGAATGCCATTTGTCTTTACTCACGCAATCAATTCATTCTACCAGCAGGTAGTTTCGTTGGGAATTTTGTCTTGCCTCTACAGGAATTAAATGGTGTTTGATATTTCTTTCCTTTTGTTTTTTTAAGAATTATTTTATTTAACTTTATTTATTTATGTATTTCAATTTGATCAGAAGGACAGAGTGAGAGAGAGAGAGAAAAAAACAAGCCTCTAGGCCTGGGAATCAAACCACAGTTGACCGTGTGGGAGTCCAGTGCCCTTAACCATCACGCCACTTGCCGGCCCCGATGTTTGATATTTCTACAGTGCAGTGTCTTGGCTTTTGTCACTGGGCCGTTCCGCCGTGGCAGATAGCTATCCTGAAGGCGTACTTGGGGCAGTGACATCCTTGCAGTATTGTCCAAGTCTTGTCATCTTCTCGCAAGAGAGAGAAGCAGGACTCGAAAGAAAATCTCAGCCTGCTCTCTGCTTTCTAGATGCTATCTCCGAGGACCAGTTCAGAATGTGTGTGTTAAACGGAAACAGGCCGAGTGCAGATGACATCCTCGAGTACTGTCCCAGGGAGATCATCCACCTCATGCGGCACTGCTGGGACGCAGACCCAGGGACCCGGCCAACGTTTCCTGGTAAGAACATCTTTCATGACTGCGCAGGATGCGTCTTATGTGGCAGTTATCCTAGTAAGATTTGTTGTCAGGAATTTGGTTGGAGTCTTCTGGAAACCAAGTTCCATTTGTGGTTTCAGATTGATTTCAAGTATTTTGTTTAATGAACGGATGGCATCTCTCCCAAAAGCATGAAGTGACATGAGGGCCTTCTTGTTTCTTTTCTTCTTTTGTAATTTACTTTTTTTGTTGTATTAAAATAGACACAGTGGGAACCAGCAGTTGGCATAATGGCTATGTCGCTGAACTCCCATGTAGTCAACCGCAGTTTGAGAAAGGGAGAAAGAAAGTGAGAAAGCAAGCCACCAGGTCCAGGACTCGAACCACAGTCGGCCATGTGGGCGATCAGAGCCCTTAACCACCATGCCACCTGCCGCCCCCACCCCCGCATAGATATATATTTTTTCTTTTTGGTGAGGTTTTTGCTATAGGGTGTGTGCGCTCGCCAGACAGACAGAAACAGACAGAGAGACAGAAAGCAAGAAATCACCACCCAGGAGGGATGACCACGCCGCAATCCCTTCTCCTCCATTTTCCTCTCGGAATCTTGGGCACGCATACACACGCGCCCAGCATGAGTTTTAAGCCACTGGATCCGGGACGCAAACCGCGTTCGACTACGTGGGAGTCCAGCAACATAGCTGTTACGCTAACTGCTGGTCCCTGCATAGATATTTATAAGCTGCCAGGGCTAAAACTCAACATGGAGTCGGCCATGTAGGGTCTGGCTCCCTATATGTAGTACTTAATCACTGCTCTGGAAAAGCCTTCCTTTTGCTTTTAAGGCTGAGTTCTAGCCCTTTACCCGTATGCTGATTTTATTTTGTTTCTCTGTCATAGAGTGTGTGCGTGTGCACATGAGAGAGAGAAGAGGAGGGAGTGGGGAGGGGAGCACCTTCTGAAGGGTCCGGTCACACTGTAGTCCCCTTTCTTCAATCCTCCCACCCGTTGGATCCCGAGCACTCGGGCACAGGCCTGGTGGTTTCAGCATGGGGATATCAACCAGTTGCCACGTGGTATCTGGCTTCTCCTGCACAGGGCATTACTACTGTGCTGTGGAGCCAGCCCACACCATGAGTATCCCATCCTATCATAAATCCGATGCCAAAAGAGCCATGGAGCTCACCCCTCTTTGTTGACTGGGGATGAACTCACACTGAGTAGGGCGTTGTGTGGAGCTGGAGAACCACGTGCTGTCAGGCGGGAGTCCCGGTTTCCAGTGTCATCCTGCCCTTGTTCTGTCTACCTGGCCATTACGAGTCTTATTAGTCCCTTTATTGTAGTTTAAATTTTTATTTTACCGTTGACTACTGATTAAGGTAAGTAACGCAAAGACATAGATTGCTACCATTTTCATTTTCTTTTAGAAAATACTTCAGAAACTTAAAGTGCTATTTTTTTTTTCATATAGACATTGAAGACACATTTAAGCCTTTTTATTTAATGCATTTTGAAGAATATGTAGAGGAGGATGTGAAGAGTTTAAAGGTAGGTAATAGTGCAGATGCTCCAAACAGCAACAATATTGACATGTCAAAACATATATTATCAATCCTAAAAACCAAGGCATTAGCCATTGTATAGAAATGTCGTCACACTGGTCTACTTAGACCCATTCCTCCATCACCTCATGAAATGAGAGAAAATGCCTATAACGGTATGAAAACAAAAACACATCATCACCGGAAAAGGTTGGAAAGTAGCATAAATTGAGGAATTCTTGAAAAACAAAGACAAAAAGAATTAGGTCTTGAGACACATAGAAAAATAAAAAGCTAACCTGAAACAGCGCTGAGGAAGAAATGGCACAGGATCAAGGATTGAGTCAGCGTATAGAAGTCACAGCGTGGTCCCGGGTGTGGGCCGGAAGTCACAGCGTGGTCCTGGGTGTGGACCGGAAGAGTCACTTGAGAACTGCATTTATGCTCCCTAGGAAGACTGGCTTCTCACCCTGCCTCCTTGGGGTTAAGCAGCAGTTTGCAGCAGCATCGGCCTAAGACTAAAATAGTAAGTTTGGTGTCTGGGGTCAGAGCTGTGTCAGAGCTCCGTGACCGACCAACTAACCAGTTAGAGGAGCAGGGACTCCCCCACATACACTTTCAGGAACCAAGCAATTTCCATAACTCACTCAGTAACGTACCCCTAGAATCACAAAAAGGAGACTGCAGTACATAAAACAGGCAGATTTTAAAGCAAAATGAAACATCAAGGGTCAGTTGGTAACGTGGTCAAGGCTGCCGGCCGGAGTCCACGCGGCCAACAGCACAGTCAAGCCCAGTGACTTGTGAAATGTACCAGGCGTGTGTGTGTGTGTGTGTGTGTGTACGCTCAAAATCCTGAGAGGAAGATGGAAGAGAGAGGACTGCAGCCTGACCATCCCACTTTTTTTGAAGGGGTAGCTGCGCTATAAAAGAGACGGGTCCAGTGTGAACCGAGAATGCTCTGTGGTACCAGGCAAGAGACACACTAAGGCAACAACATTTTATCTCAAACAATCAGGAATATTTCATAATGAAAATGGGTTCAACTCATTAGGAAGTAAAACAGCTTTAACTATAGATACGTTTAAATATACAGAACAAACGTTGACAGAACTCAAAGATAAGTAGACAAATCCATAATCATCGTTGAAGATTTTAATACAAATCTCTCTTTAACTATAAAACAAATGGACTGGGACCAGCAGGTGGCGTGGTGGTTAAGGCACTGGATGCTCCCACATGGCCAACTGTGGTTCGAGTCTCAGACCTAGTGGCTTGCTTTCTCACTCTCCCACTCTCTCTGGTCAAATTAAAATAAATGAATGAATAAATAAAATTAAATAATTCTTTTAAAAAAATAGACCAAAAAAAAATCAATCAATAAAGGGGCTAATAGATGCTGTAGTCGTTAAGGCACTGGATTTCTACAGAGCCAACTACGGTTCAAGTCCCTGACCCGGTGGTCTGAAAAACACTCAAGGTTCATGTGCATGCATGCTCAGAATCCCAAGAGAATGGAGGAGAGAGGATTGTGGCATGGCCATCCCGCCTAGGGGTGATTTCTCATTTTTCCTTCCTCTCTGTCTCTGTCTGGCAAGTGCACACACCTAGTGATGAAAACCAGAAAAATAAATTAAAAAAAAATCAGTAAGGACTTAGATGTGAATGTCATGGTTAACATACTTGACCTATTGGAAACACATCAAACACTACACCTTACTACTGCAGAATCTGCCTTTAAGGGCTTTCAAGAGCATAAAGAATAGTTTCAAAATTTGACAATGTGCTGGGAACAAGTTAAACCTTTTTTTTTTTTTTTTTTTAGTTTTTGCTATTAAGACATGTGCAGAAACAGAAAGTGAGAAATCCCCCCGGGAGGATGGCCACTCTGCAATCCCTGTTTCTCCATTCTTCTCTTACATCTTTGGGCATACAAGCATACACTCCCAGTATGATTTTTCAAGTTGTCAGGTCTGGGACTTGAAAACAGAGTTGGCCATGTGGGATCTAGCACCTTAATCTCCATACTACCTGCTGGCCCAAAGTTCATCCATTTTAAAAGGATTATAATCACAGAAAGTACATTATCTGACTTTAGTTTAGTTATGTTAAAAGTTAATTGGGACCAGCAGTTGGCATAATGGCTATGTTGCTAGACTCCCATGTAGTTGACTGTGGTTCGAGTCCCGGAACAGGTGGCTTAAACTCACACCAGGCGCGTGTGCATGTGTGCTCAAGATCCCAAGAGGAGAATGGAGGAGAAGGGATTGTGGCATGGCCATCTCCCCTGGGGGGGGCGGGGTGGGGGTGGTGATTTCTCGCTTTCTGTCTTTCCTTCTCTGTCTTTGTGGTGAGCACAGCAACACCCGCGCAAAAAAAAAAAAAAAAAAAAGAATAAAAGTTAATTTAATCAAAATGGAATTTTGAACAGAAGGCTAACAAAAACACATATTAAAATTTTATAAAATATACTGTGCAAAGGAGTATTTAGTATAATACTCTTAAATATATAAATACAAACACATAAATATATATACATATATAAATGTATACATTAGAAAAGAAGAAAGACTGCAAATTAATTAGCCAAGCATTTATCTGAAAAAGATAGAAAAATAAACCTAGAAAAAATAGGAAGAAGAAAATAATAAGGAAAAGAGCATAAATCAGTATCATAGAAAATAGCTAATAGACAGGGCTGGCAGGTGGCATGGTAGCTAAGGGTGCTGAACTCCCACATGGCTGACCATGGTTTGAATCCCAGACCTGGTGGCTTTTTCTCTCACTCTGTTCCTCTCTGGTAAAATAAAATAATAAAATAAAATGAGATCTTTTTTTTATTATTATTTTATTTTTTGGAGAGGTTTTTTTTTTATTTTTTCTTATTTTTTATTTTTGCTGTAGAGTGCGTGCACTTGCCAGAAAGATAGAGAGAGACAGACAGAAAGGGAGAAATCACCCACCAGGGGCGATGGCCACGCTGCAATCCCTTCTCCTCCATTCTCCTCTCAGGATTTTGACCACACACATACACACACAGCGTAAGCTTCAAACCACCGGATACAGGACTCAAACTGCAGGGGGCCACGTGGGAGTCCAGTGTTTTCACCACTACGCCACCTGCTGACCCCAAGACATATCGTAAAATTTATTTGAAATAGTAAGAGAGCAAAAATACTCTTAAAGAAAAACTAGACTAATGGTGGGAAGGACTTGCCTTATCAGATTCTTATCAAAAATTATAAAGCTATGTGATTACGATAGAATGGTATTTGTGTAGGGTAAGCAGAGACCATTGGCATGAAACTGAGAACCCCAAAACAGACCCTCCCATAGATGTAAACTTGATTTGAGGAGACATGGCACTGCAAAGCAGTGAAGATATGATACTCTTTTCAATAGACACTTGGCCCTGGAACTATTCGGTATCTACCTTGGAAAAAAAAATGAAATAGAGCTCCTACCTAATACCCTACCAACCGGAGTTGACTGCTGACATATATATGAAAAACAAAATTGTCAAAGCTATTGGGAAACAGCGTAAGAGAATTTCTTCATGTCTCCAGGGTAGAGAATCTTCATCAAGCTACAGAAGCGTTAACTGTAATGGCAAAAATTGATCTATTTGATGAAAGAACTTTTATTCCCCAAAAGAAACTGTTGAGAAAATAGACCATCCAGAGAATGAGAGTTGCAGCATCCACTAACAAAAGACTCGAATGCATACAATCTAGAGAAGTCTGACAAATCGAAAAGAAAAAGGAATAAGGCAATTAAAACATGGACCATTTTTCTTATTTATTTTTTTCATGAAAGAGAAAGTATGTAAAATTATTTATTGACTATTGTTTTAATTTGCTATAGGGCACATGTGCTCACCAGAGAGAGAGAGAGAAAAAAAAAGAGGAAGGGGGAAAGTGAGAAAGCAAGCCATCAGGTCTGGGACTCGAACAGCAGTTGGCCATGTGGGAGTCAAGCACCCCAACCGCCATGTTACCTTCTGGCCCCAAGAAACACTCTTCACGATATTCACACAACAATATAGGGATTATCTCACACAATTACAAAGCAGAGAAGTCCCCATTTTGCCAACTCAAGAATCGGTTCCAGTCTCTGATAGGGGAACCTGGTGCAGTTCCAGTCTTAGGCCTGAAGGGGGCCGTGGAGAGGGTTGGGCCTGAGCACTCTCTGGTGGCTTGCTGGTAGGATACAGAGTCCAAAGGTTGGAAAACTCGGAGTCTGGCTGGCTAAGGGGCACAGAGGCCAGGAACTAGCAGGAACAATGGCAGCCAGAGGTCAAGTGGAGGAGCAGGAGCAGTGGTGGAGCAGGCAGACCTGCAGGGTGGAGAGAGGGAGAGGACACAGCTCCACTTCCTGTTCCCCGTTCTCACACTCAGAGCTGAGTGACTGGTGCTTACCCACATTGAAGGTGGGTCTTCCTCTCTGAGTCCTCTGACTCTCACTGCTGTCGGGTCAGGCAACACGTAGCAGACACACTCAGCATCCACCAGCCTTTCAGGCATCCTTCCTTCCAGTCAAATTAATGCCCCAAATTAACCATCACAGCACTCTTGTTGAAAAATCAAATGATGGGACCAGTAGTTAGCGTAATGACTATGTCTCTGAACTCCCATGTAGTCAACGGCGGTTCGAGTCCCAGACCCAGTGACTTAAACTCACGCCGGGCGCATGTGCATGCGTGCCCAAGATCCTGAGAGGAGAATGGAACAGAAGGGATTGCAGCGTGGCCATCCTCCCTGGGGAATGATTTCTCTCTTTCTGTCTCTCTGTCTCTCTCTGTCTTTCTGGTGAGCGCATGCGCCCTATAGCAAAAACCCCTCCAAAAAAAAGAAAAAAAAAATCAAATGACCATTTATACATGGGTTTATTTGTGGACACTGTTCTATTCCCTTGGTCTATGATCTGTCTTTATGCTAGTACCAACTGCACTATTTCTTGATTATTGTAGTTTTGTAATAAGTTTCAGAATCAGGAAGTGTGAGTCTAACTCTTTTTTTTTTTTTTAAGGTCTTTGCCATAGGGCATATGTGCTCACTGGAGAGAGAGAGAAAAGCAGCGAGAGGGAAAAGTGAGAAATCATCCCCCAGGGGGTGGCCACTCCACAATCCCTTCTACATTGTCCTCCTGGTCCTCCTGGGATTTGGGGCATACACACACGCATGTGAATATCAAGCCTCCGGATCCAGGACTTGAACCACAGTTAGCCATGTGGGAGTCCAGTGCTGTAACTGCCGGCCCTGAGTCTTCTAACTTAGTTCTTTTTTTTTTTTTTTTGAAAGATTATTTTGACCATTTGGAGAAAAAAAAATATACATACATATATATATACACACACACATACATACACACACACACCTCTCTCTGTATTTTTTACTGTTTACTGCTTGTAAGATCTTTGTGAAATTTTGAAATTTCTCCTGAAAGGATTCATTCTTCTCATAATCATTTTTCTGTGGCTGAATTCCTTTTGCTAAACTGTGCATTTATGTTCTTTATAGGACAAGTATCCAGACCAAAATGCAATTGTGAAGAAAATGCAGTCCCTGCAAATGGATTGTGTACCATTACCTCCAAGCAGGTCAAATTCAGGTAACTTATACAATGATTGAGTTCGTTCATGCCTTCACTTGTGCATTCATTCACTCTGTTCTCTAAAATACTAGTCAGGACCCCGGGAAACAGAAAAAGCTGTAAATTTGAACACCTGCCTTACAGGAATTTATCATCTACTCAGAGGTCAAGTTACAGATATTTGAAGTACTTAGTGACATACGCTCCCCAAAACTAGAATCATGTGTTCTAAACATGAGAGGCCTATTCTATCTGATTGATAAGAAGAAATAAGGGAATACGTGAGAGGAGACACCTTGAGAAGGTCAGGGAAGACTAGACCTAGAGTCCAACAAACAACTTGCCTTAGATTCAAGCAGGGATCTGTTTTTTTCTTTAACTTTTTCTTTTTTTTAATTTGCCAGAGAATGCATGGACTTATGAGTGGGAGAGATTAAGAGAGAGAGAGAGAGAGAGAGAGAGAGAGCAGGAAAGAGAGACAGCACCTCCATGGGAAATGGTCACGCTGTTACCCCTTCTCTGTTTCTCCTCCCTTTTTTTTTCTTCTTTTTTTTTTTTCAGAGGTTTTCGCTATAGGGCGCGTGCACTCGCCAGACAGACAGAGAGAGACATAGAGACAGAAAGCGAGAAATCACCCCCCAGAGGGGATGGTCACGCCGCAATCCCTTCTCCTCCATTCTCCTCTCGGGATCTTGGGCACGCACGCACACGTGCCCGGCGTGAGTTTTAAGCCACCGGGTCCAGGACGCAAACCACGGTTGACTACGTGGGAGTCCAGCGACATAGCCATTACGCTAACTGCTGGTTCCCTGTTTCTCCTCCCTTTTGAAATGTTGGGTGTGCGTGCATGTGCACCCAGCATATTCGTCCAACTCCCGGGTCTGGGACTCAAACTGTCCAGTTTCTGTAACCACCAGCCCACTGGCTGGCCCATACGGGAGACTTTTTTCCTTATAACAAAAGAGAAGGCAGAGTATGAGATAATAAAGGCACTTATTAGTCATCTGATCTGAGGCAGATATTTAACTTCTTCTGAGCCCCCATCTCCGATTGCGATGGTTGCTCTGCTCAGACTCCCACAGGATGGGCAGAGAGTGAAGAAGGAAAGGAGCCCTGGGACACTCCTGCTGTTCTTATTGTCTGCCCTGATTCACCCCAAGGAGACAGTCTCCTCCACTACTCCAATCCAGGTCCCTTTTTTTTTTTGGAGAGGTTTTTTTCGCTATAGGGCGCGTGCACTTGCCAGACAGAGAGAGACATAGAGACAGAAAGTGAGAAATCACCCCCCAGGGGGGATGGTCACACCGCAATCCCTTCTCCTCCATTCTCCTCTTGGGATCTTGGGCATGCACGCACACGCACCTGGCATGAGTTTTAAGCCACCGGGTCCGGGATGCAAACCACAGTCAACTACATGGGAGTCCAGTGACATAGCCATTACGCTAACTGCTGGTTCCCTCCAGGTCCCTTTCTTACTTGGCCATCCCCATGACACCTACTTTTCGATTGCTTGCTGTAATTTCTCTAGTTCGTTCGTTCTTTCTTTCTTTCTTTCTTTCTTTCTTTTTTTTTTTGGAGAGGTTTTGCTGTAGGGTGTGTGCGCTTGCCAGAAAGACAGAGAGAGACAGAGACAGAAAGCGAGAAATAA
>NW_006198705.1:854236-864429 GCF_000334495.1 Tupaia belangeri chinensis
CATGGAAGTCCAGCGACATAGCCATTATGCCACCTGCTGGTCCCTCTAGTGCTTTCTCACTGTCAGCTAGCAATTTCCTCTTAGTATCTCCAGAATTGGTTGGAACGAGGACCATCCACTACATGCTTTTACCTGGTCTCTTCCTTGCTTTCATCATGTCATAGTGAGGTACACGTTCGTGAGGGAGCTCAGGTTTTGTTCGGTTTTCTTTATTCTTTTTTAAACTTTTGGCCATAGGCGTCTGTGCTCGCTGGAGAAAGAGAGAGGAAAGTGAGAAATCACCCCGAGGGGAAATGGTCATGTGACAGTCCTTTCGCCTCCAGTCTCCTCTTGGGATTTTGGGCATGCGGGCACATGCACACAGCATGATTTTCAAGCTGCTGGGTCCAGGACTCGAACTGTGGTCGTCCATGTGGGAATTGATGCCATCTGCTGGCCCCTTGTTTCAGTTTTCAGTGTCTCATGAAACCCATTCCAATGTCGATCATCTCTTCACAGCCACAGAGCAGCCTGGTTCACTGCACAGCTCCCAGGGACTCCAGATGGGTCCTGTGGAGGAGTCCTGGTTTGGCCCTTCTCTGGAGTACCAGCAGGGGGAGAGCGTGCCCAGCCTGCAGAGCAAGCTCCAGGCAGAAGCCAACTACCACCTTCACGGCAGCCGCATGGACAGACAGACAATACCGCAGTCCAAGAAGAGCGTGGTATACAGCAGAGAGGAGGAAAGGAGACGCAGGGTCTCCCATGATCCTTTCGCACAGCAGAAACCCGAGAGTGTCCAGACTGCAGGACCCAAAGTCCTGGCCAGTCATGGAAATGGACTATACCAAGCAACAGGGCCCACCAGCCAACACCACCTACCGTACTGGAACAATGGGCACTATAGTCAACCCAACTTTGGAACGAGATCACTGGATCCAGGAACAGCAAGTCCCGGAGTTTGGTATACAGCAAACCCAAGCCATCCGCCTAGTCTGCATAAAGGTGCAATGCCTGAGGCCACCCTGCAGGGAAACACTCCCACCATACCATTCAGCTCCTTTCCATCAGCAGGTATGCAGTTCTTTAATAGCCACCGTCTTATCTTTATGTAAGCATTTGTCTGAAAATAAAACGGCCATTGTCTTTGTTATAGATCCTAAACTATTGGGTTAAAGGGCAGGTCGTTTGCAGTCTTCAGCTGCCAGGTGTGACTTGCTACCAGGCCTGGTCTCTATGAGACCACGGGTCTAGGAGCCATCACAGCAGGGCAGAGTGTTGGGTTACAGGTCCTCGTAAAGGGTAGGCATCTTCCACCCTGATCCGAATTACACAGTGGTTCCGTTACACCCCGTGTCTGATATGTGGAAAGACAGCTGCTTATATTCTTGTTTCTTTTCTTTTCTTTTCTTTTTTTTTGAGAGGTTTTTGCCATAGGGCGCCTGCACTCGCCAGAAAGACAGAGACAGAGAGACAGAAAGCGAGAAGTCATCCCCCAGGGAGGATGGCCACGCTGCAATCCTTTCTCCTCCATTCTCTTCTCAGGATCTTGGGCACGCATGCACACGCGCCTGGCGTGAGTTTAAGCCACTGGGTCTATGACTTGAACCACGGGCAACTACATGGGAGTCCAGCGACATAGCCATTACTCCAACTGCTGATCCCAAATATATTCTTTTTTAAAGAGGAGCCCGGCCACATAGCCCTTACCCCAACGGCTGATCCTGGCAGCCACATTTTTAACACTGTAGTAAAATACATGTATATCAAATTTACCATTTTAACCCTTTTTTTAGAATTATTTTATTTATTCATTTATTTTAATTCGACTCAAGAGACAGAGCGAGAGAGAGAGGAAGCGAGAAAGCAAGCCACCAGGTCCAGGACTTGAACCATGTCGGCCATGTGGGAATGTCCAGCACCTTAACCACCACGCCACCTACGGGTCCCCATTTTAACCCTTTTTAAGTGTACATTTCATTCATACATTGTGCACCCATCACCACCACCCATCTCCAGGACTCTACTTTCCCAAACTGAAACTCGATCCCTATTAAACACTCCTTTCCATCCCACTTTCCCCAACCCCGACAACCACTGCTCTGCTTTTTGCCTCTATGAATTTGTGTTTTTTGTGTGTTTTTTTTTCTTTTTTTATATGTTGTCATGCCATATACAGAAATATATACAGCAATGACAACTTTTTTTCTTTCTTTTTTTTTTTTAGAGAGGTTTTCGCTATAGGGTGCGTGTACTCGCCAGCAAGACAGACAGAGACAGAGAGACAGAAAGTGAGAAATCATCCCCCCAGGGGGGATGGCCACACCGCAATCCCTTCTCCTCCATTCTCCTCTCGGGATCTTGGGCACGCACATGCGCCCAGCGTGAGTTTAAGCCACCGGGTCCAGGACTCGAACCGCAGTTGACTACATGGGAGTCCAGCGACATAGCCATTACACCAACTGCTGGTCCCCGTCTCTATGAATTTGACTACTCTTAGAATCAGATACTATTTATCTTTTTCATGACCGACTGACTTCTCTTCACAGATACCCTCAAGGTTCATGCGTGTTATGAAACGTCTATGTCAGAATTTCCTTCTGTTTGAAGCTGAATAATACTCCATTGTATAACCGTTCCAGTTTGGCAGTCCATTCATCTGTTGATGGATACTTGGGTTGCTTCCATGTCTTTGCTATCATGCATAGTGTTGCTATCGAATGTACAAATATTTCTTCGAGACTCTGCTTTCAGTTCTTTTTGGGTATATTTCCAGAAATAGGATTGTCGCGTCACACAGGAATTCTGTCTTCGATTTTCTGAAGACCACCACACTGTTCACCTCAGTGGTGGCGCCATTTCACATTAGCAGTGCACCAGGGTTTCATTTCTCCACATCTTCACCAGTCCCTGTTATCTTCTAATTTTTATGTTTTTTTTTTTCCCCTTTATTCTGTAGTAGCCATCCTTGTGGATTAGCCATAGTTTAAAAAAAAAAAAAATTGAGGGAACCAGCAGTTAGGTTAATGGCTATGTCGCTGGACTCCCACGTAGTCGACCGCGGTTCGTGTCCCGGACCCGGTGGCTTAAAACTCAGCCGGGCGCGTGTGCTTGCGTGCCCAAGATCCCGAGAGGAGAATGGAGGAGAAGGGATTGCGGCGTGGCCATCCCCCCTGGGGGGTGATTTCTTGCTTTCTGTCTCTATGGCTCTCTCTGTCTGCCTGGCGAGCACATGTGCCCTATAGTGAAAACCTCTCAAAAAAAAAAAAAAAAATTGAAAGGATGGTGCAATATAATTAACGTATCTTAAAATCTTGGGGGTAGAGCCAGCAGGTGGCGTGGTAGTTTAAGGCGCTGGACACTCCTACATGGCCGACCACGGTTCGAGTCCCGGAGCTGGTGGCTTGCTTTCTCGCTTTCCTTCTCTCTGTGTGTCTGTCTTTCTCTAGTCAAATTAAAATAATTGAATGAATAAATAAAATTAAATAATTCTTTTAAAAAAAAACTTGGGAGGTAAATAAAGCCCTGCTTCTTTACTGTGCTGTATTTTTTTTTCTTTTGCTCTATGTACTTATGTGTGTGTTTCTCTCTATTCAGATGAGTCTATAAAGTGTGCCATATACAACAGTACTGGCATTCAGATTGGAGCCTACAATTATATGGAGATTGGTGGAACGAATTCCTCACTCACAGACAACATGTACACCTACGTGAAAGAAGAGCCAGCTTCTAAGTACCAAGATATCTTTGGTAAGAGGTTCTTTTGAAGACCTCGTGTCTAGCAACTGTGAACGTTCGTTCTTACTTGTTGAGAAGGCTATAGTGGAATCATAAAATTCTCCCTGAAAGTTGTTCCATGTTTTCTCTGTAACTTTCATATAATTCTTTTATACCTTAACTTATTTTCGATATGGGATAATCACATGGCCTTGTGAAAATTAAATGGGGGATATGTGTAAAGAGCCTAGAACACATGGGACCAGTAGTTAGCGTAATGGCTATGTTGCTGGACTCCCATGTAGTCAACCATGGTTCAAGTCCTGGACCCGGTGGCTTAAACTCATGCTGGGCGCATGTGCATGCATGCCTAAGATCCCGAGAGGAGAATGGAGGAGAAGGGATTGCGGTGTGGCCATCCCCCCTGGGGGGCTGATTTCTCGCTTTCTATCTCTCTGTCTCTGTCTGTCTTTCTGGCGAGCACATGCGCTCTATAGCAAAAACCTCTCGAAAAAAAAAAAGCCTAGAACACATAAGGTCTTACACAGTAAGATCTATGAAAGTGTTAAACCTTGGGAACCAGCAGTTAGCGTAAATGGCTATGTCGCTGGACTCCCACGTAGTCGACCGCGGTTCGTGTCCCGGACCCGGTGGCTTAAAACTCACACCGGGCGCGTGTGCGTGCGTGCCCAAGATCCCGAGAGGAGAATGGAGGAGAAGGGATTGCGGTGTGGCCATCCCCCCTGGGGGGCTGATTTCTCGCTTTCTATCTCTCTGTCTCTGTCTGTCTTTCTGGCGAGCACATGCGCTCTATAGCAAAAACCTCTCCAAAAAAAAAAAGCCTAGAACACATAAGGTCTTACACAGTAAGATCGATGAAAGTGTTAAACCTTCATCATCATCAGTGTTCTTACGCAGACCTGGGAGAACTAGATCCTTTAGGTCCTAATCAAAGGGGCTTTTGTAAGAGAGAGATCATGCCCTCATAGCACTTCTGTAACAGAAGGAAGTCTGTATCTGATAGTGTTCCACGTGCAATCCCACAACTTTAATCCTGAAGCACAGTCGAGAGGCAAAAACAATGGGATTAAGAGCCTAGCTTTCTGAATGATGAACTGTGGGACCAGCCAATTTTTATTTTTAAAAAGGGCCAGATAGTAAATATGTTGGCTTTTGCCGGTCTTGAGTTCTCAGCATGTCACTGTAGTGAAAAATCACCTAGACAGTATACCCATGAATGAGCATGGCCATGTTCCAATAAAACTTTATATATAAAAATAGGCAGTGGGACCACATTTGGCCCATAGGGCATGGTTTGTCGTTTCTGGCCCACCCCATTTAAAGGAGATCCTTTAAAATACTTAGAACAGGCGTTCTTCACTTTTTTTAAAAAAAAGAGGTATTTGTTTATTTAATTCCATTTATTATCATTATTATTATTATTATTTGCCCATACAAAATCAGAGAGAGAAAGGGAAAGCAAGAGAGCAAGCCACCAGGTCCGGGACTTGAACTGTGCTTGGCCATGTGGGAATCCAATGCCTTTAACCACTGCACCACCTGCCGGCTCCCAGGCAGTCCTTAACTTTTGAGGAACCAAAGATATCTTTGAGAATCTGATGAAATCCAGAGTCTCTCTGCTAAAGAATTAGTAAGAAAATCTGGCAGATAGCTCGGGCTTGGTAACACCCAGTGGTGACAACAGAGGCGGCATGATGGTTGGCTGAGGAAAGAATAGGAATTGAGGGGGAATAAGTGAGATGTCTTTTTCCTTCTCTTCAACTTAACTAAGGTAGGATAAGGATCAAGGAATATAGTTTATTTGTGCTGGTTGTGATGTGTGTGTTTTAAAAGTTTTATTTATCCCATTAGAGAGAAAGAGAAAGAAAGGGAATGGGGAGACTGGTGGTCTCACAGGGTCTTTATGCTGTGATCCACCACCAGCCTCACCAGGTGGTCTCACAGGGTCTTTGTGCTGTGATCCACCACCAGCCTCACCCCGCCCAGATCTTAGGCACCCGTGTCTGCTGTGCACAGTGAGGCCTCAGGATATGAACCTGGGACCCTTCCAGTTGGTCCATCATTACAGAGTGTTGCATTCCCACCACACCACTTCCTGGCCCATTGTTTTGTATTTTTATTTGTCTCCTTTTCTATTATTTTTATGAAGAGCTAAGAGGAAGGATCCAACAGAAAGAGGAAAGGTACAGGAGAAGAAGACACATCAGTTGGGGAGGTGAGCATAAGGGTAAGCATAGGTCTAAAATTAGACCTTGAAGAATACAGATACCCATCCCCTGAAAGACAAAAGGCATTGTAATCGAGTTTATACTCGATGATCTCCATTCCTTTGATTAAGTAACAGGAGAGTGAACTATCAGGTGAAGCAGGTCAGGAGATGAGTGGCTGTGATTCTGGCTAGATGTAAATGGAAAACTGTCCAAAAGGAACTACAATGGTGCGTTTTGTTTGTTTTTCACCTTTACGTTTAGGGAGAATGTGTAATGGAAACAGAGTCCCTGGATAGGATTATAGAGAACAGTGGCTAAGTAGGGATCTTGTTCATAAAGCCATCACTTGGACTCAGGGATACATATGCTAGGAGGAAGGGGTGCCATATTCTAATTCATACAGTGAGTCCACATGGGCCAGCAGGCACATATGAGTCAACAGCTGTATCATTCAGAAGCCATCTTTGGGCCTGCTCGTGGCGTGGCTCCCACGTGGCCAATTGCATGGTTTGAGTCCCAGACTTAGCAACGTGAAGAACACACCAGGCATGTGTGCCTACATGCCCAACATCCCAACAGGAAGGAGAAATGGAGAAGACGGGAATGGAAATGATCACCCATTCCCCATCAGGGGTGCTTTCTCATTTTTCTCTGTCTTGCTTTCTTCTCTCTCCAGCAAGTGCATGCACCTTCTAGCAAATTAAAAAAAAAACAAAAAAAGACTCTTTTTTTCCATTGATTCTCAGTTTTTCAGCAATTCAGGAAGGTAGACTGGTGGATTATTTATAGCTTGATGCCTTCTCTTTTCCATTCGGCAGATAATACCACCAGTCTGACTGATAAACACCTGGACCCAGTCAGAGACAATTTAGGAAGGCATTGGAAAATCTGTGCTCGAAAACTGGGCTTCACCGAGTCTCAGATCGATGAAATCGACCACGACTACGAGCGAGACGGACTCAAGGAAAAGGTTTACCAGATGCTCCAAAAATGGCTGATGAGGGCAGGCAATAAGGGCGCCACTGTAGGGAAGCTGGCCCACGCTCTCTACCAGTGCTCCAGGATAGACCTGCTACAGTGCTCCAGGACAGACTTGCGGAACCGTTTGATACGCATCAGCCAGAACTAACTCTGCAGGATTGTCGACAGCAGGAAACAAACTCCTCGCTCAGCAAAGAACCCCCCGGATGTGTGCAGCCCTGGAGCATTCATGGTATTGGCCTCCCACACGCGGGCTCTGTGTCTGCGTCAATACCATTTCCTGCATTTCAGAGCTGGAACATGAGAAGAGAAATCTGCACTTTCAGGACCAGTGAGAGGAAGGTCTCTTGCTGGGGGAGAACCAACCAAGGGAAAAAGAAACGTAACGGGCTTTGGCAAGGGTGAGACTACAGACTTCAGGAAGATGATTTTTTTTTCAGCTCATGCTATCATCTTCAATTCTCCTATGCATTCAGCTTCCTGGCATTTTGTTTGAGCAAGGAAAAAAAAAAAATTCAGAGGCATAAAATCAATCAGCTTTCTTATTTTGTGTTATCTTGGCCACATAGGCTCCTGTTGTAACCAAGTTACAGTAAAACGCTAGGTTCTGGGTTCGGTTTGAATAAATTTTCTTGTCATAACTATAATTCATCTCAAAATTATAGCACTTGTTAACTTTAGTATCAAATGCTGTATCACTACAGGGTTGTGGTTTTTTTTTGGAGAGGTTTTTGCTATAGGGCGCGTGCACTCACCAGAAAGACAGAGAGAGACAGAGAGACAGAAAGTGAGAAATCACCCACCCAGGGGGGATGGCCACGCCACAGTCCCTTCCCCTCCATTCCCCTCGTGGGAACTTGGGCATGCACACACATGCACCCACTGTGAGTTTAAGCCACCAGGTCCGGGACTCGAACCACAGTTGACTACATCGAAATTCTGGAACATAGCCATTATGCCAACTGCTGGTCCCCACTTTTGGCTTTAAGAATTACATGCAGGGCTGGCCCTGTGGCTGGTGTTTAAGAGAGCCAGATTCTGCATGGCCAACCATGCAGTTCGAGTCCTGGACCCAGTGGCTTGGGAAACGCAGCAGGCACATGTATGTGCATGCCCCAAATCCCAATGGGATGGAGAATTGGAGAAGAAATATGGTGTGACCACACCTCCCTCCTCTCTCTCTGACTCTGGTGAGCACATATGCCACTGACAAATTAAAAAAAAAAAAAAAGAAAGAAAAAACTAAATGAGAACTATACTCCCTCTCCACCACATTATATTAAATTATAAAGTGAATCCAGAAATTAGTTGAATTTATATTTAGTTCATTTAGAAATTAACTGAAAGATTTTTTAAAGTCCAAAGGAGGGAGAGAAGTAGGGGGAAACAACCAGAATTCCCTAGGCCATCCTCACAAGAATTGCTACTAATTTTGACTCCTACAAAAATCCCCGATTAAGTTTTCATTTTTCTAGTGTTCTGATACTTTCACGGAGCCTAGGTTCCCTTCACCCTGGGTATGACTGTGACTGGGGCCTCAGGGCCAATCAGTGTTAAGCTGCCTCTGTCCTGCAGAAATATTTTCATTTTTTTATGCATGCCACGAAGGATCAAGGACGGTTTTAGAGTCTGGGAATCATACTTCTAGCACTTAACCCTGGAAATCATGCCTCTAACGCTCACCTGGAACCTAGGAGCGAGTGAAGAAACTACAGGTCAAGCTGCCTGGCCATCGGGCCTCTCTGCTGGCGTTTTGCTCAATGGTGAGGATCTGCAATGTGTTGAGCCCCCCAGGAGGGGGTTACAAGGGCATGGTGCTGGTCAGTCCACCTGTCAGAAGGGATCCTCATGTCTGGCGGGTTGCTGATGGTCTTGTCGGACCTGATTCTCAATCTCCTGTCGAGCCAGCAGATACATACCCTCCATTCTCAGCATCTTGGGTGGTTGGTTGGTTCTTTGTTGTGTGGTTGGTTGCTTCTTTGTTGTGGGGCCCTCCCTGTGCCTTTAAGGGTGACGGAAAACATCCCTCGCCTCTACCCAGTAGATGCCAAGAGTATTATTCCCACCTCCTTCAGTCCCTAGTTATGACAAAAATGCCTTTAGACATTGCCAGCTGTTCCTGGGAAGGGAGGATGGCCCCGGGAGAGAGGGGCACTGCTGTAATGAGCCTTCGTCTCCTATTCCACGTGTCCGGGTGTGCCGCGTGGTCCCCACACGCGTGAGATCACAGACCGAGAGGAAAACTGGAGCGGGGAGGGCCCAGGCTTTGCTACAGAGGTGCTGCGGTTTGTGTCCCATTGAAACTCATGTGTCGACAATTGGTTGTGAAGGTATGAAAATATCAGAAGGTACCTAATACCTTCAAGGTACCAGAGATGGGGCCTCGAGAGCGATGAAGTGGCAGGACCCGCTGATAGACTCCTGGTGGGTTTCCAAAGAGAGGGAAGGAGACAAGATGCATGGGCAGATGGTCCACTCTGCTGTTGCCCTCACGATGTGCTCAGGGCCCTTCAAACACCCCACCAGGTCCCTGAACCCGGGACCCCTGGACCATGGGCTGAGTAAGCCTTATTTTTAATCTATCACCAAGTCTCAGGTATTTGTTATCACGAACTTAATAGCAGAGGAAGGCAAGGGGCCTGTGTGATTTCTTTTCTAAATGTACTCCTTAGATCACCAGCCTAATGGTGTTCTAAATTCTCTTACATTCCACAGAGGTTGCGTGATCAATGTTTTGAACTAAAAATGGAAGGTATTTTTAATGGATTTTTAAAAAAATTATTTATTTACATTCATTCACTGTACGTTACAGCATACAAAAGGAAATTTTCCATCCAGAGTACACTGTATATTATCTCAATCAAGCCCATCAACATACATGCTATTGTCAACAAATAATTTTCCATTTCTTGTTTCCTGTATGTTTTGCTTTCCTCCCCCCCCATCCTTGATTCCCTATCTCTTACCCTCTGCCATCTCACACTCTCCTCCCACCACTGTCTCTGGTATCTATGTTTACTTTCTATACTGTTTTCCCCCCACATTTTATTGAATTACTAAAGATCTTAATTAATCTAAATATTTTCATAGCAAACACAACTGATATATACATTTCCATGAACACAAGTCTAACTTTAGGCATCCTATAAAGTAGCACCTAGCTGGGGCTACATATCTTACTGCAGTCATTGAATAGATATTTTTTTTTCTGAAACTTTTTTTTGTAACCTAATTTACATTCTTTTCCTAAGCATCATCACAGCATACAAAATGTGATTTCCCATCCAG
>NW_006198705.1:864910-869607 GCF_000334495.1 Tupaia belangeri chinensis
GATTAAATTCTGGGATATAATATTCAACTCCAGACTTGTCCCTACGATTAAGTTGGCCACTTTCTTAGTTTTTGAACTCTTATTTCCATGTGTCTGTGTTTAATTTTCCTGATATAGCACACCCTTGAGAACTACTTGGAGATCTGGTCTGGGTCTGGCAAATTCTTTCAGGTTTTGTTTATCTGAGAATGTTCTGGTCTTTTCTTCCCATATGAAAGGTAATCTTGCCAGGTACAGTATTCTTGGCTGAAATTGCTTTTCTCTTAACACTTTGAATATATTTTCCCATTCTTTCCTCGCTTGCGTTGTTACTGATGAGAGATCTGCTGTTAGCCTGATGGGATGTCACTTGTAGGTAACTTGATATTTTTCTATTGCCAATCTTAGTATCTGTGTCTGTGGTTTTTGTCAACCTGGCTGTAATGTGTCTTGGAAAAGATCTTGAGTTGATTGTATTTGGGGTCCTTTGTATTTCTTGTGTCTGGGTCTTCGAGTTCCCCATGGATGTTTTACAATAAAATGTTAAGTCTCAGTGACAGACCCTTCAAGTGATGTGTGTGTGTTTATGTAAATGCAACAGTTTAGGATTCTCCCCGAGACTCTCTGACCTGATGCATATACTCCCCTCTGACCTGCCTGCTCCTGGCAAGAGAGGAAGCTGGTGGCAGAGAAGGTCACAGACAGCTCGTCTCCACCCTCAGGATGACCCTTGGGCCTGCGGCACCGCTATTCTGTCCACGTAGAGCAGAGGCTGTCCCTTCACCCTCCCACTCCATACGACGTGGAAAACAGCCAAGTTTGTCTCTGATGAGTTTGGGGACGAAGCACAGACTCTGTAAGAATGCTACTGTTCTTGGACAGAAGCCACATGAGCAAGACGGCACAGATTAGAAGTGAGAAAGAAGATCCCGTTCTTAGTCCGAAAAAACAAGCTGTTTATGCCCCAAGCTTTTTACTGGCAAATAAGACCCACTTCTGGCTAGCTTGCTCTAGAGACTTCCAGCTGTTGCTCTGGTTATAATAGTAGCTTCGTATCCATCACGTAAAGTTAGGACTCTAGGAGAAGAAAGGCATTTTTTCCTCACAAAAGGGTCTTTAATCATTTGTATTGGAGGACCAGAAGATGGCGTAATGGCTACGACGTTGGACTCGCATGTAGTTGACCATGGTTTGAGTCCCAGACCTCGTGGCTTAAACTCACGCCAGGTGCGTGTGCCCAAGATCCTGAGAGGAGAATGGGGGAAAAGGGATTGTGGTGTGGCCATCCACCCTGGGGAATAGTTTCTCACTTTCTATCTCTCTGTTTCTGTCTTTCTGGCGAGCACACGCACCCTATAGCAAAAACCTCTCAAAAAAAAAAATAAATAAATAACTGTATTGGGACTAGCAGATGGAGTAATGGTTATGTTGCTGGATTCACATGTGGTTGATTGAAGTTCAAGTCCCAGACCCAGTGGCCTAAAACAACCACACCTGGTGCATGTGTGTACATGCCCAAGATCCCAAGAGGAGAATGGAGTAGGGATTGTGGCATGATCCCTCCCCAGGAGGGGGTGATTTTTCACTTTCTGTCTGTCTCTGTCTCTCTGATGAGTGCACACACCCTATAGCAAAAAGCTCTTTTAAAATAATAATAATAATATGTATTAGTCTCTCCAGGTAGACAGCTCCAACAGGGTGTGTGTGTGTGTGTGCACAGAAGAGAGGGAATTGTCTCGTGCTATTATGGCGGCCAAGAAAGCCTGAATAGCTGTCTGTAAGCTGGAGACCCGGGGATGCAAAGGCCTCAGAGGCAGGAAAGCCAATGGTGTAACTCGCGGTTCCAGATGGGAACCCCAAGAGCCTGAGTTGTAGGATGAAGTGCTGGTATGAGTCCTGGAGTTCAAAGATCAGCACCCCCTCAGTTCCGATGTCCAGGGCAGCCGAAGTCTATCCCACTTCTGTATTTATCCCCTGGGACCCTCGGGGGTTGGGTCGGCCATGCTTGGCATCATGGCGGGCTGTTCTTCCCCATCTGCTCTGCTCGGACTCACATGTTAATCTCTTCTGGAAACACCTCCAAGGACACACTCGGAATAATGCTGTGTCAAGTTCCTAAATGTTTTTAGTCCCGTCAAGTTGACACCCAAAATGAACAATATTTTAATGTACATTCCAATATGTTACTTTTTTCATTTAATTTTTTTTTTTTTTTGCCTCAAGGCACATGCACTTGACAGAGAGACAGACACAGTGGGAGAAGTAAGAAATCACCCTTCCAGGAGGGATGGCCACACTGCAATCCCTTCTTCTCTATTCTCCTCCCAGGATCTTGGGCACACACGCACATAGGCCTGGTGTGATTTTCAAGCCATCAGGTCTGGGACTCGATCCGCCATTGATCATGTGGGAGTCCAGCCATGTAACCACTATGCTATCAGCTGATCCCTTAGTGTGCTATTTATAAGGGAATGTTTTGCTAATTATATTTATCGTGTAAATAAACTGGTTTAAATGTTTAAGATTTTAGAAGCAGCTCATTGAGAGGGCTGGTGTTATTAGGGTGAGTTCTGTAATGCGTAAATTCTGAAAATTCCCCCGTACTGCTCTTAAACTGGGTGGCCTAGGGCCTGTTTCCTAACCTGAGTCCCAGTTTTGTCATCTGAAAATGAGGACAATAGTGCATAAGGTGGGTGTCAGGATCAAAAGATACATCATGAGGCGCCTGGCACACAAATGGCAATTATTTAAAAAAGCATACGGGGGAACCAGCAGTTAGCGTAATGGCTATGTCGCTGGACTCCCACGTAGTCGACCGCGGTTCGCGTCCCGGACCCCATGGCTTAAAACTCACACCGGGCGTGTGTGCGTGCGTGCCCAAGATCTCAAGAGGAGAATGGAGGAGAAGGGATTGCGACGTGGCCATCCCCCCTGGGGGGTGATTTCTTGCTCTCTGTCTCTATGTCTCTCTCTCTCTGTCTGGCAAGCGCATGCGCCCTATAGCAAAAACCTCTCAAAAAAAAAAGAAAAGCCATACCGTACAACTAGTTCTTAAGTACGTACTTCAACACCAATACCCTAAAAGCTTAGCACTGTGGTTTTTGCTTAGCAGTAGGGTATTGTGTTGAACCTACAGACAACTTTGGGTATGTGTGTAGTGTGTGTGTGTGTGTGTGTGTGTGTGCGCGCGCGCGGTGTTTTAAGCCATCAGCCCTATGTCTTAAGCCATTGGCCTTATGTCTTAAGCCATTGACCTTACTGTGCTACGATCCTGCCTCTGCAGCCTGAGTAGTGAGCCCACAGGCATTGGTTCCCACATGTGGCTTTTCAGGGTGGGTCACTCCTGTGGCTTCAACCTGCCCAGTAGCAGCATCCTACAGACACCCAGGGCGGCTGGGCCCCCATTCCTTTTTTTTTTTTTTTTTTTTTTTGCGTTTGCCATAGGGTACATGTGCTCACAGGAGAGAGACAGAGAAAAAGCAAGAAATCACCTCCCAGGTCATGCTGCAATCCCTCTCCTCCACTCTCCTCTTGAGATTTGGGGCATGTGTGCACACATGTCTGGAATGATTTTTTAAGTTGCCAGGTCCAGGACTTGAACTGTCATGTGGGAGTCCAGTGCTCTAACCACTATACCACCTGCTGCCCCCCCCTCCAATTTATTTTTTTAAAGTTCATTTCTTACGTGAGAGAAAGACAGCCTCAAGGAGTCTGCATGCTATGAGCCACCTCCAATCCCAGCCAGCCTGGATCATAGACACAGTCATCCCGCCAGGGACATAAACCCAGGACCTGTCCCTTGGAGTCCAGCTGCACCACCAGGGGCAGCCCGGGACAATTATTATCTCTGACAAGAAATCTCCATCAGCATTTCAGGACTAAGCAATGTTGAGCCTACCAGAAGCTTACGAAAGGCAAATGGGCTATCAGTCAGTTGAAGCATTACATCAACATATTTCTTTTATGCAGGAAAAGGTGTAATCGATGTAGTCAAAAGTAAGATATAAACAGTTTGCATATTCTATATTTAGGCCAAACCTGCCCTTACCACCCAAGGAACTCAATGCGCCTGTGAGGACATCACCGGTGACAACCTCCTATGGCTGGAACACTTGAAAGCACTATGCTTGTAAGACCGAGCCTTGCCTCCTGGAGTGGCCCAGGTCTCTGCGGCAACGGGCAGGGATCTGATGAGGGGGCTGCGACTAGGATGTCCACGTAGAGCGCGGATGGCACAGCTGCCGTCGGGTCGCAGCGCAAGCGGAACCGTCCGCCGGTCTGTTGTCGATCATCCCGGGGTAAGGACCCGGAGTGGCGGAGCTTTGGGAATGGCAGGCCGAATGAGGAGCGGAGCCAGGGGTGGGAGGGGCAGGGGGCGTGGCACTACGCAGAGCGGAAGCAGGGAGTGGCGACGCGGCGGGCCGGACGGGGGACGTGGCGTGACGTGCGGTATGGGGCGTGCCCTCGCGGCGAAATGGGCGGGGCTCAGGACGTGTGGGGCGTGCCATTGCGGCGCAGCGGGATTGAGAGCGCGGGGGCGTGGTGTGGGCGTGGCGAAGAGTGTGGGGTGCCATTGCGGCGCTGCGGGGCCGGGAGGGCGGGGCTGAGAGGGCGTAGGCGTGGCGTAAAGTGTGGGGTGGGCGGGCTGAGAGCACGGGGCGTGGCATGTGGGTGGGCGGGGCTGGGACGCGGGGGCGTGGCATGGCGGTAGAAACTGT
>NW_006198705.1:869721-873608 GCF_000334495.1 Tupaia belangeri chinensis
CCCCGTGGCCCGGGCAGCGTCGAGTCCAGTCGCGGGGTAGGAGGCGGTGGGCCGGCCTCTGGCCCTTCTTACCGCCACAGCGCACGCCCTGGAGCCCTTCGACCTGGTTGCACGAGCACGCCAGCCATGCGTCGGTCCGGGCCAGGTAGTTCCGGAGCCATAGAGGGCTTGGGTGGCCATCGAGTCCAGCCCCTTCAGTGTGCAGACCAGAGGGACCCAGGGAGGTAATAATGCGCCCTTAGACGCGGGCTCCAGAGGGGCGCAGGTCAGAGTCCCAAACCCCGTATTCTTATTCCGTTGCTCTGTCCTGACTCAGCACCCTAGGGGCATAAAGACGACAACCTCTCCTGTCTCTACCGAGGCCAGCCTGAGAAGGTCTGTGGCCGGTTAGCTCTCTTAGTGCTCCGGAGGCTCAAGGCACGGTTCCCAAGGCCCCCTTTGTTTGCCGAATCTGGACCTTGGGAACCTGTGAAAATTCAGAATCCCGGGCCTTACCCACCCGGAGGTTCCGATGTGAGTGTGTTGCACTGTCCAGGAATCTGCTCTTTCCCGTTCTGCTCCCTCCTTTCTCGGCCCCCCATTTCGTATACAACAACAACAGTTCATTTAATCAGGTGTCTTGAAAATGGTTGCTCTTAGTCCCATAGGATACTGGGTAGAAAAGACAGTAGATGTCGCAGCGCAAAGCTCCTGTTACTTCGTTCTTTTTTTTATTTTTTATTTTTAGAGAGATTTTCACTGTAGGGCACGTGCGCTCGCCAGACAGACAGAGAGAGACATAGAGACAGAAAGCGAGAAATCGCTCCCCAGGGGGGATGGTCACGCCGCAATCCCTTCTCCTCCATTCTCCTCTCGGAATCTTGGGCACGCACGCACACGTGCCCGGCGTGAGTTTTAAGCCACCGGGTCCGGGACACGAACCACAGTTGACTACGTGGGAGTCCAGCGACATAGCCATTACGCTAACTGCTGGTTCCCCTGTTACTTCGTTCTTTACATACGTGCATACCTGCACATACCCATGTACACCATGTGCACTGTGCATGTGCAATTAATTGGTCAGACAGTTCCGCAAATGACTAGGAAAAAAAGTCAAATTCTCAAAAGGTAGCTGGCACTTATAATAGAGCTTGATTAGATCAGATGTGGAAACTTTTTTTTTTTGGAGTGGTTTTTGCTATAGGGTACATGTACTTGCCAGAAACACAGAGAGAGACAGAGAGACAATGAGAAATCACCCCTTCCCCAGGGGGAATGGCCACACCGCAATCCCCTCTCCTCCATTTTCCTCTCAGGATCTTGGGCACGCATGCACCGCGCTTGAGTTTAAGCCACTGGGTCCAGGATTCGAACCATAGTTGACTTCATGGGAGTCCAGCGACATAGCCATTGCACCAATTGCTGGCCCCCAGATGTGGAAACTTTTAAATTGAGAGCTTCATCTGGAAGCCAGAGAAAGGAGGGAAAATCCTGACCAGCTTTTTAATTTTCGTACTGTGACTGACAAGGCGCTTGAATTTCACATTTGACTTAGATATTTTAAATTATTTTTATTATCTTTTTTTTTTTTGGAGAGGTTTTCGCTATAGGGCGCGTGAGCTCACCAGACAGACAGAGACAGAGAGACAGAAAGCAAGAAATCACCCCCCAGGGGGGATGGTCACGCCGCAGTCCCTTCTCCTCCATTCTCCTCTTGGGATCTTGGGCACGCACGTACACGCGCCTGGCGTGAGTTTAAGCCGCCGGGTCCTGGACTCGAACCGCGGTCCACTACGTGGGAGTCCAGTGACATAGCCATTACGCCAACTGCTGGGTCCCAGAAAAGGCTTTTTGATCTGACCCAGAAGCAGACCTCCTAAAAATTATTAAGTTAGGTAACTATGCGAATATGGGCAATTAACCTCTCTGAGCCTCCGCCTTGCATTTTTTGCAAGAATTTGAAACAATTAATGTAAAAGGCGGGACCAGCAGGTGGCATGGTGGTTAAGGCACTGGACAGTCCCACATGGCCGACCACGACCACGGTTCAAGTCCTGGACCTGGTGGCTTGATTTCTCACTTTCCCTCTCTCTTTCTGTGTCTCTCTCTGGTCAAATTAAAATAAATGAATGAATAAATACAATTAAATAAATAATTTTTAAAAATTAAGAAACAATTAATGTTAAGGCCTGAGGCATAATAAATTTTAAGTAATTTGTAGGTATAATTAGCAAGACTATAGATAATGAATATCTAAATTCAGGCCCTGGGGGTAGCTAATACTTTATGGTAGCTAATGGTTACTTTTGGGGCGAAAAAAATGGCTCAACATACAATACTAAGAGTGGAGGTGTGTGTCTTATTAAGAACCCCCTCTCATGTCCCCCGTGTTTTGTGTTTTTGTTTTTTAATTTTGCTGTAAGGTGCCTGGACTCTCCAGAGACTAGAGGGGCAGGAGGTGGAGGTGGTGGTAAAAAATCATCCCCCTGGGGGGAACCGGCAGTTAGCGTGATGGCTATGTCACTGGACTTGTTCGCGGTCGGGTCTGGGACTCGAACTGCAGTTGACTACATGGGAGTCCAGCGATGCAATCATCATGCCATCTGCTGATCCCAGGGAGTCAGATTTTAAAGTTTTCCAGCTGTTTTAGGCCTGAGTTTGGGCCCCACTGGTAACTGCGGGAGGCTGGAAATGCTCTTGTCAAAAAAAGGTTGAGTAGGGAACCAGCAGTTAGCGTAAAGGCTATGTCGCTGGACTCCCACATAGTCGACCACGGTTCGAGTCCTGGACCTGGTGGCTTAAAACTCATACTGGGCGCGTGTGCGTGCGTGCCCCAGATCCCAAGAGGAGAATGGAGGAGAAGGGATTGCGGTGTGGCCATCCCCCCTGGGAGGTGATTTCTCGCTTTCTGTCTCTCTGTCTCTCTCTCTGTTTTTCTGGCAAGCACATGCGCCCTATAGCAAATAAATAAATAAATAAATAAATAAATAAATAAAGCCACCTTCACAATAAAATAAATCTCTCAGAAGAATAGGACCTTAATAATAAGTAAAATGCCAGTGTCATTCGTACACTGCCGTTGCTCGATGGCTTTATTATTGCTCCTTTGATAATATTTTCATAGCTAATGAGCTTATAGCGGTAGGAAGGCAGGTACAAACTCAGGTCTGTGCCAGGGTCTAGCCTCAGTGGGGGTGGGTTGACTAGTCGGAGGCGGCGCAGGTGAACAGAAGACAAAGGTCTCGGTGCCTTTTGATGCACGTCCTAAGTCGGACACCCCTCAGAGATTGCTCTCTGAAGAGTGACAACTGTTAGGAATTATCGTGCGTTTTTATTGAAAATGTGATACATGCAAGTTAACGGGATAGGGACTACGTGTTTTAATTATCAGCTCAGAAAGTTTTAACAATAGGGAACATAGATTCTATTCAGGGTTGGATTAAGGGTGGGTCTAGTGCAGTTCCACAATTGTTCGTTAGATGTAGGTGGGTCTCCATGGAATGCAGTTTCGAGAAAGTGGTTCCATCAAGCAGAGGTGATTATCAGCTGATGTGGTGCAGCAGCCATCTTGTGATTACCGGGAATGGTGCTAAGAAAAGAAAATCTCAAGTATAGATATTATTTCTTATGGATCTTAATAAAAAATGATACTTATATAGTTTTATAGGGATCTAAAACTTAATTTAAGGAATCCTAATATATTTATCTATTTTACTTGGTGAGGGTGGGGGTGTCTTGGGCCAGTTTCGGCCTAATCCTATTTTAGGTAAAGAAAAGATTATCTCTTTTTTTTTTTTTTTGGAGAGGTTTTCGCTATAGGGCGCGTGCACTTGCCAGAGAGACAGAGAGAGACATAGAGACAAAAAGCGAGAAATCACCCCTCAGGAGGGATGGCCATGCCGCAATCC
>NW_006198705.1:873996-877076 GCF_000334495.1 Tupaia belangeri chinensis
AGCAGGCAGCCTTGCGGACATGCTAATTCGACCTAAGTTTTATTCTTGGCGGGGAGGGGGGGATACACAGCAGCGGCCTTGCCAACGTGTGGTCCCGACCTATAAGAGGTAGAGGTCAAAAGCTCAGGACAGATCCTAGGGCCCTACCGGGTCGGACTCCTCCAGGTCTGTGTTCAGAACTGGGAAACAGGCTCAAATCAAAGTCACCCAAGAGGCTGAGGGGACCCTAGAGCAGACTTGTGCATCTCGGTGGGCAGCGTTGTCCTGTGAAATTTGTGCCGTGAAGTAATTTTCCTGTGGGGGCGGGTGTGTTTCTGGTTTTGTCTTCTAGCACCTCCGTCACCTCCGCCAAAGTGCCCGTGAATGGCGTCCACCTGCATTACCAGCGGACCGGAGAGGGCGAGCATGCGGTCCTGCTCCTGCCGGGGATGCTGGGTCTGCATGCTTTTAACCGGGTGCTTCTGCATGCCCTGCTGCCTCTGTGATCACAGTACCGGGGGCTTCAAAAGGTTCTCGGAAAATGGATGACAGTCCACGTTTGGGACCAGCAGTTGGCTTAATGGCTATGTCACTGGACTCTTATGTAGTCGACCACAGTTTGAGTCCTGGACCCGGTGGCTTAAACTCACGCTGGGCGCATGTGCATGCGTGCCCAAGATCCCAAGAGGAGAATGGAGGAGAAGGGATTGCGGCGTGGCCATCCCCCCTGGGGGATGATTTCTCGCTTTCTATCTCTCTGTCTCTTTCTGTTTTTCTGGTGAGCGCACACACACGCCCTATAGCAAATACCTCCCCCTCCCCCAAAAAAAGAAGAAAGTACAAATTTATTTTGGTGCAGGAAGTTTTGAAATTCACACAGAATTTTTTCATAATGCATTTTCTATGAACATTTAGAATTTTTTTTTTTTTTAATTTAATGTTGCCAGAGGGTGGGCGTGCTCACAAGAGAGACAAGAAGAGGAAGAAGACACCCCCCTCCGAAGGGGCATGGTCACACCGCAATCCCTTCTCCTTCATTCTCCATCCCGTCGGGATCTGGAGCATACACACATGTGCCTGGTGTGTTTGTAAGCCACCAGGGCTTGGTATTCCACCATGGCCAGCCCACTGGGATCCAGCTCCCTTAACCGCTAGCTATGGAGTTAGCTCTCCAAGAACATTTAGAAGACCCCTCGTATTCGCAATGCTTGTTGCCCGATATTGTTAGTTTGAGTGCTTTGCTAAAATGCTTTAAGTAATAATTTGCTAGGAGCAAGCTGGCGTGATTTAGGAAAGTAAGTACCTTTCTACTGTATGTGTATTGTATTCCTTTATCCAGTTTTTCCTATGCAAATCCACTATCAAACCACAGCTGCCTACCATTGGAGAGGTGATGGGTTCAAGGAGAGGGTCGTAGGGGGACAGGGTAGACAGAGAAGGGGTGTCCTTATCCAGCCATCCCAGTTTGCCTGGCATTGAGGGGTTTTCCAGAATGGAAGACTTTCACAGCTCAACCCAGGAAGATGGATAAGTGTGTTGTGGTTGATAATATGTTCAGTTAAAATAAGAGTTTTTTTTTTTTTTAAGTGAAGAGAAAAAAATTAAATAATTTTTTAAATTTTTTTTTTTGAGAGATTTTCACTGTAGGGCGTGTGCGCTCGCCAGACAGACAGAGAGAGACATAGAGACAGAAAGCGAGAAATCACCCCCCAGGGGGGATGGTCACAACTGCTGGTTCCCTCAATAATTTTTTAAATTTAATTTTATTATTATTATTATTATTTTTAGTTTTTAATTTGACCAGAGTGGGGAGGAAGTGAGAAAGCAAGCCGCTAGGTCCAGGACTCGAACTGCAGTCAGCCAGGTGGGAGCCTGGCATTGAGGGGTTTTCCAGAACATGAGACTTTCACAGGTCAACCCAGGAAGACTGATAAAGCGTATTATGGTTGATAATATGTTCAGTTAAAAATAAGAGGTTTTTTTTTTTTTAAAGTTAAGAGAAAAAAATTAAATTAAAAAGAAATATTTAGGGGCCAGCAAGGGGTGTGGTAAATAGGGGCGCTAGATTCCCACATGGCCGACCAAGGTTCAAGTCCCAGACCTGGTGGCTTGCTTTCTCACTTTCCCTTTCTCTCTCTCTCTCTTGGTCAAATAAAAAATAAATAAATAAATAAACCTAACTAACAATAACAAATGGAATTAAACAAATAAATCTTTAAAAATAGATTTAATTTAATTTTTTTTTTCAGTTTTTAATTTGACCAAAGTGGGAAGGGAGTGAGAAAGTAAGCCGCTAGGTCCAGGACTCGAACTGCAGTCAGCCATGTGGGAGTCTAGCGCCTTAACCACCATGCCACCTGCCAGCCCCAAGTTTTTTGAAAAATCAAAACCAGACTAGCGCTTTACATTCTCTACATATGTGGGTGTGGCGAAGGCTACTGGAGCTCCATCTTGTATTACAGAGACAGTTCAGATGTACACGATTCAGAGCAAAACGTCCTAATGAGCCCAGTGTAGCCCACATCTGGATTTCAGGGGCTTAGCGTTGTAGCCCAATGTCAAGCCTGTATTTTTTGTTGTTGTGTTTTGGGGAGGAGAGATTTTTGCTATAGGGCGCATGCGCTCACCAGAGAGAAAGAGAGAAATCCCCCCCAGGAAGGATGGCCACACCAGGGTACCTTTTTCTCCATTCACCTCTCAAGATCTTGGGCAGGCACACACGTACCTGGCATGAGTTTTAAGCCACCTGATCCGGGATTTGAACTGCGGTCAACTACATGGGAGTCCAGCAACATAACCATTACGTCATCTTCTGGTCTCTGTTGCCCTATTTTCAATTTAGGTAAATCATTTCAATATATACTTGCTTCCTTGGGATTTGCTTCTTTCTTCTAAGAGAAAAGTGCTAAACAATTTTCAAGTAATTGCTGATACTATGCGACTTTATCCAGGGACCAGCGGTTAGCGTAATTAATGGCTATGTCGCTGGACTCCCATGTATTCAACTGTGGTTCGCGTCCTGGACCTGATGGCTTAAACTCACGCCGGCGCTTGTGCGTGTGTGCCCAAGATCCTGAGAGGAGATGGAGGAGAAGGGATTG
>NW_006198705.1:877097-892354 GCF_000334495.1 Tupaia belangeri chinensis
TCCTTTACCCAGAATCCTTGGGACCAGAAATGTTTCTGACTTGGGATTTTTTTTTTTCAGATTTTGGAATATTTTTGCCGTATACAAAATGAGCTATCTTGGGACTGGAAACCCAATCTGACCACAAAATTTACTTACACTTCATACACACCCTAGACCCACAGCCTGAAGGTACTTTATGCAGTATTTTTGAATTGCAGTATCTTGACCATGACCCATCAGAGGAGGTCAGGTGTCCAGGACTCGAGTCATGGTCGGCCATGTGGGAGTCCAGCACCTTAACCACCATGCCACTTGCTGACCCCAAGTTTCTGATGTTTAATTATAACTATTATACAAGATAAAATCTTGGGGAAGTCACATTAGCTTCGTTTTTTTAAAAAAGTATATAATTTTCTAATTCTACTTTGAATCATTTAGGCCAGATCTCATAAATATGTACACATATTATTAAGAATCTCTCTTATTTGTAAGTCAGTTTGAAAAAAGAAAAGAGGGAGCAGCAGTTGGCGTAATGGCTATGTCACTGGACTCCCATGTAGTTGACCGCGGTTCAAGTCCCGGACCCGGTGGCTTAAACTCACGCTGGGCGTGTGTGTGTGCATACCCAAGATCCTGAGAGGAGAATGGAGGAGAAGGGATTGCGGCGTGGCCATCCCTCCTGGGGGAGATTTCTCGTTTTCTGTCTGTCTCTCTGTCTTCCTGGCGAGCGCACGCGCCCTATAGCAAAAAAAAACTCTCCAAAAAAAATAATAAAAAGAGTAATGCGGAAGTGTATTATTTCTGTAAATTCATGTCTACCCGGTTGCATCAATTCTTGACAGAAAGGAAAAGAGAGAGAGAGGGAGAAAGGGGTTACACCTACGAGGCTACAGAGTGTTGAAATAAACCAGGACTAAATGAAGAATGAGGAACCCTGTCCTTCTGAAAATAGCCACTAGGGGGAGATCGCAGGTAGGCCTGAGCTTCAGGAAAGGACGTCTTCCTCTCTGGGTAAGGAGATTCGGTCATTCTAAGACCGCTTTCCCGTTTACATTCTGACAGCGGGGCACAGATGCATACCCAAGATCCTGAGAGGAGAATGGAGGAGAAGGGATTGCGGCGTGGCCATCCCTCCTGGGGGAGATTTCTCGTTTTCTGTCTGTCTCTCTGTCTTCCTGGCGAGCGCACGCGCCCTATAGCAAAAAAAAACTCTCCAAAAAAAATAATAAAAAGAGTAATGCGGAAGTGTATTATTTCTGTAAATTCATGTCTACCCGGTTGCATCAATTCTTGACAGAAAGGAAAAGAGAGAGAGAGGGAGAAAGGGGTTACACCTACGAGGCTACAGAGTGTTGAAATAAACCAGGACTAAATGAAGAATGAGGAACCCTGTCCTTCTGAAAATAGCCACTAGGGGGAGATCGCAGGTAGGCCTGAGCTTCAGGAAAGGACGTCTTCCTCTCTGGGTAAGGAGATTCGGTCATTCTAAGACCGCTTTCCCGTTTACATTCTGACAGCGGGGCACAGACTGGCTGCTTTGTCGCTTGTGTCTTCATTGTGATGTGTGGAATAGAGCGGAAGCACTCACCCTCGAGTAACCAAAGAGCTGTTTTCTTAGGAAGTGGACAGACGGATTTTGGCCCCCAGCTTAAGAACCTCAATAAGAAGCTCTTCACAGTGGTCGCCTGGGATCCTCGTGGGTATGGACATTCCAGACCCCCAGACCGAGATTTCCCCCTGGACTTTTTCGAAAGGGATGCAAAAGATGCTATGGATTTGATGCAGGTGGGTGTCTAAAGGAAGCGCACAGAGAAGGAATGAGTAGACCTGTCTTGACTTTCATTTTTGTTCTGTTCTCCATGGGTAAAACTATGTCATTTCCTTCTTTTCTTTTTTCTTTTCTTTTCTTTTCTTTTCTTTTCTTTTCTTTTCTTTTCTTTTCTTTTTCTTTTCTTTCCCCCAAAGAGGTTTTTTGCTATAGGGCACGTGCACTCACCAGAAAGACAGAGAGAGACAGAGAGATAGAAAGTGAGAAATCACCCCCTAGGGGGGATGGCCACACCGCAATCCCTTCTCCTCCATTCTCCCGGGTTCTGGGACTCGAACCTCGGTCAGCCATGTGGGAATCTAGCGCCCTTAGCTACCACGCTACCTGCCGGCCCCACTGAGTTTGAAAATTATCATTATGATTGGTTCTCAGACTCCTTCGGCAGAGAGGAGCAATAACCGGTGCTGTGCATTCTGTTGTATCTGTCACAGACGCTGAAATTTAAGAAGATCTCTCTGCTGGGGTGGAGTGACGGCGGCATAACCGCCCTGGTGGCCGCTGCAAAATACCCGTCTTACATCCACAAGATGGTGATCTGGGGAGCCAACGCCTACGTCACCGACGAAGACACCACGATTTATCAGGGTAGGTTCCACGAGCTGCGGAGCCCTGGGTTCCTTCTCTGCTCTGTTGTTTTGACACGTATCGACAAGCCTCTGCTTCCAGTTCCGGACTCTAAGGGACAAAGAATAAGGACTTCCTAAAAAAGCAATAACATTGGGACCAGTCTGACTTTGAAAGCTTTCCATTTCCAGGCGTGAAACTTTTTTGTTTTTTATTTTTTTGCTATAGGGCGTGTGCGCGCACCAGACAGACAGAGAGAGACAGAGAGACAGAAAGCAAGAAATCACCCCCCAGGGGGGATGGCCGTGCCGCAATCCCTTCTCCTCCATTCTCCTCTTGGGATCTTGGGCACGCACGCACACGTGCCCGGCATGAGTTTAAGCCACCGGGTCCAGGGCTTGAACCGCGGTCGACTACATGGGAGTCCAGTGACATAGCCATTACACCAACTGCTGGTCCCAGATTCTTACTTCTTTATAGTCTATTTTTTAGGTCTGATTCGTTGTCCATCATAATTCGCATCCTTATTCGGTCTTAGTGTGTCCCGCCTTGTTCAGAGATGGGCGTCTTGTGAAGAGCAAGCCCTTCTGCTTTCTGCTGTCCTCTTTCTCCCTCTCCTGTACTGTCAGTCTCTCCACTGGTCTGGTCCTCTCCGCCTACCAGGGTGGGCACAGGTCCTCCTCCAGGAAGTCGCCCCCTCACCCGTCATGGCCGCAGTACCTTACCGTCCTTTATACTTTCCGAGAGAGCCATCTGCACTCTCTGCTTCTGCAGACCCTCCTCTCCTTCCTTCCACTCCACTTCCGGTCCACTCTGCGGATCCTGTTCCTACTGTAATAAGCGTCCTGTCCTTGGGGTGAAAGCTGGTGGATACTTTCAGAGGCTCTTGGTGTACTCCCTTGTTACCCTCTAAAGTTTGTAGGGTCTGTAGTATATGCCCTTTTTTTTTTTTTTCCTCCCTGGTGTCAGTCACTTGGGTCATCTCTCTTTTTCTTATCTGGCCAATCTGAATAGAAGATGATCTATTTCATTGCTGTTTTCAAATGACTAGCTTTTGGTTTTATTGATTTATTTGTACTGTTTTCTTTTTAAAATAGTGTATGATTTCATTTATTTAGTAACATTTTTGCCATCGAGTGTGGGCACTTGTCAGAGGGAAATGGGGGGAGGTGAGAACTGACCCCCCCAAGGGGGAATGGCTACACCACAGTCTCCCCTTCTTCATTCTCTTGGGATTTGGGGGCACATATGCACACATGCCTGGCATAATTATCAAGCCCCCAGGTGCCTTAATCATCATGCCACCTGCTGACCCCTATTTATACTCTTTTCTGTTTTCAGTTGCATTAGTTCTGCCCTTGTTCTTATTGTTTTCTTTTCTTCTCCTTGTTTGTTATTTTTACAGAGAGTTTTGCTATAGGACACGTGTGCTCGCTTATCAGAGAGATAGAGAGAAGGTGAGCGATCATCCTCCGGAAGAGATAGCCACACTTCAGTCCCTTCTCCTCCATTCTCCTCTCAGGATTTTGGGCACTCACACTCATGTCCCCAGCAAGAGTTTAAAGCCCCAGGTCTGGGACTTGAACCGTGGTCGACCATGTGGAAGTCCAGCAATATAATCATTACGCCACCTGTTGTTCCCTTGTCTTGGGTTTTAATTTGCTTTTTGTCTTCTAGTATCAGAGTAGAAGCTTATCTTATTTTTCTCAAGGGACCATGGTCAAGATTCAAACACCACCACGATCAGCCGTGTGGGATCTAGCTCCCTGTGCATCTCACTTAACCACTGCGTGACGGGACTGGCCTCAAAGCTGCCAGGAGTCATTTGAGACTTTCTGCTTTTCTAATACAAACATTTATGCTATGCATTTCTCTGGAAGCACTGCGCCATCTAAGCATCCTATAAATTCTGATGCGCTCTATTTTCATTCAGTTCAAAATATTTTCTAATATCCGTCTAGACTTCCTCTCTGACCCATGGTAATTTAGTACTGTGTGATTTACTTTCCAAATATTTGGGATTTCCCAAATACCTTTCTGTTATTGGTATCTAATTCCATTTGGTTCAGAAAACCTGCTTTGTATGATTTTATTATTATTATTTTTAAACTTTTTGCCATGGAGCGTGTGCGCACACTGGAGCCTTCTCCAGAAACAATGAGAGGGAAAGTGAGACATCATCCGTTGGTGGGGGTGGCCACGCCACTGTCCCTTCTCCTCCATTCTCCTGCTGGGACTTTAGGCACTCACGCACACGGACCCAGTGTGATTTTCAAGCCACCAGGTCCAGGACTTACACTGTGGTCAACCACGTGGAGTCCAGCACCTTCACTCCCATACGATCTGACAGTCCTGCTTTTAGTTTTTTAAAAAGTTTGTTAAGGTTTGTTTTACGCCCCAGAATGTGCCTTGGTCCAAAGTTGAACTCACTGTTTCATGATCCTTCGTGTACCCCAGTTCTGTTCACCCCAGTTCTACTCACCCCAGTTCTTTCCCATAATCACTGTCGCAGTGTATGGCCACAGTCTCTCTGGCCTTCCAAACTGAGGCCCGGAGTCACCCCTCAAGGACTCAGCCCCCCTCTACCCTTTCCCTCTGCCCCGTGACCATGTTCTTCTGAGACCGTGTGCATGGTACCTCTCACGTCACACCCTCCTCCCTTCCTTCGTCACTGCCCTTGTCCTCTGATGGTGGTTTGTGCCCATGGGAGAGTTTCAGTAGTTCCCGTAAAGTCGGGGCAGCTGGGCTGGCCCCATATCAGCCTTCCCCAGCCTTTCTAACCTCACTCCCTTCTTGTCTTCCCCCTTCTTGTGGCTCTCCCACATGGACTAAGTCGCCTCACCTGAAACCGGCCTTATCCTTCATGCCGTTTGGCCCTGCATCTGCTCAGGCTTGCCCTGGTTGTCCCCAGTCACCTCACTCGGGCAGACAGCTCTGCGAGCGCTGCTCTCCGAAGGCACCTCTCACCCTCTGCCAACTCCCCTCCTTATCCCACACTGTCTGCCCTGTAGCAAAAACCTCTCAAACATACACACACACACACACACACACACACACACACACTCAAGGACTCCACACAGCTCAAACTCAAGACCAGAAGACTTTTTCTTTTTAAGAAGTATTTTATTTAACTTATTTTAATTTATTTTAATTTGACCAGAGAGGGACAGAGTAAGAGAGAGAGAGAGACAGAGAGAGAGAGAAAGTGAGAAAGCAAGCCGCCAGGTCTGGGACACGGACCACAGTCAGCCATGTGGGAGTCCAGAGCCCTTAACCACCACGCCACCTGCCGGCCCCAAAGACGGGAACACTTTAATACTGTTATTGGCCTGCAGGTTTGGTTATTTTTGGTTTGTCTCTTTTTTCTGACCATACTGGGTAGTTGTGTGACAGATGTCTTTTTATAGATGATGGCTTGTCGTTTCATTTTCCTAAGGGGCAGAACGCTTTGATGTTCACAATATTTCGTTTTCTCAGTGGCTTGGCAGGTTTTGTTAGTTTGTTTTTAGATTCACCCACACATTTGCTGGTTTCTTTTTAGTCACTGGCTCCCCTTTCATCTCAGGTGTTCCTTCTAAAAGCGTTTCTCTTCTTCCTGAAGTTTTTGTTTTGTTTTGTTTTGAGAGGTTTTTGCTATAGGGCGCGTGCGCTCGCCAGACAGAGAGAGAGAGAGAGATAGAAAGCGAGAAATCGCCCCCCAGGGGGGATGGTCACGCCGCAATCCCTTCTCCTCCATTCTCCTCTCGGGATCTTGGGCACACACGCACACGCGCCTGGTGTGAGTTTAAGCCACCAGGTCCAGGACTCGAACCACGGTCGACTATGTGGGAGTCCAGCAACATAGCCATTACGCCAACTGCTGATCCCCCTGAAGTTATTCTCTAGAAGTTCGTTAAGGGCAGTCTATGAATAGTGAACTCAGTTTTTACCTAAAACTGTCTCTACATCACCCTCATTCTTGTTTGTCTGTTTGTTTTTAGTGATGACTGTAGGGCGCGTACGCTTGCCAGAGAGACAGGGAAAGTGAGAAATGGCTCCCCGGAGGAGACGGCCATGCTGCACTCTCTCTCTATTCTCTTCTTGGGATTTCAGACACGTGTACACATGCACTCGGTGTGTTCAAGTCATCAGGTCTAGACCTTGAACCTCGCAGTTGGCTACGAGGGATCCAGCTGCCTTAACCACACCGCTCCTGTCCGGCCCTCACCTTCTTTCTTGACAGATTGTTTGACTGAGTGTGAAATATTAGTGGACAGTTATTTTCTTTCTTACTCTACAGTCGCCTCCCTCCCGCAGCGGCTGTTGAGATGTTTTCTGTCTAAATTCCCTACCTTTGGAGCCATGCGCCTGTATCTCTCTGTTTTGCAGATTTTCACTTTAATTTTGGTATATTGCTATTTCACTATGCCTTGTCTCGGTACAGATCTCATTTTACTTCTCCTTTTTGGAATACATTTTATTTCTGCAGATTGTTTTGTTTAATGTGTTGTAGGTCACATGCACGTGCAGGAGACCGAGAGTGAGAAAGCACCCCATAGTGGGGGATGGCCATGCTGCAATCTCTTTTCCTCCATGTTCCTGTTGGGATTTTGGGCATGCACTCACACACGCCTAGCACGTTTTCCAAGCCTCCAGGTTTGGGACTCGAACCACGCACTTGGCTTTGTTGGATCCAGCCTCCGTAGCTATCACATGACTGGCTGGCCCTGTCTGTGGATTCCTTCATCAGTTCTATTAGGCCATTGGGAAAGTCATAAGTATTTTCCTGTATTTTTCTACGCAAAAATGCATCATGACAGAGAGAGACAGAGAGATAGAAAGTGAGAAATCACCCCCCGGGAGGATAGTCATGCCACAATCCTTTCTCCTCCACTCTCCTCTCAGGATCTTGGTCATGCATGCACATGCGCCTGGCATGAGTTTATGCCACCAGGTCCAGAACTTGAACCGTGGTCAACTACAGGGGAGTCCAGTGATGTAGCCATCATGCCATCTGCTGGTCCCTGCATAATTTCTTAAGCTTTATCTTCCAGTATTTCTGTTTCTTTCATTAGATTTATAAAAATTCTGTTTGTTTTGTGATGCTTGGTTTGGAGTTCATATTTCTTTACTCTTAATCTGAAAACAAACAAGCTTCACAGAAAGCACAAATCGAAAATGCTTTCCTTCGGAGAAGATTTGCATGTGCTGCTTTTGGGAACCAGAGGAGAATGTCAGGTTGAGGCCGTTTTTATCTCAGCTTAGTCCAGGAGTCACAGGCTCAGCTCCTTTCCACCCCCCCACCCCCACCCCATCTGCTGAGAGCAGCCCCGTCTTTGTGTTCTCTTACTACCCTGATTCTGCTACCAGGGTTCTCTTTCTCTTACACAGACACATCGTAAACTTCATACCCTAGTTCCCATTCATTACCGCAACTCCCACAGTACGACAGCATTAAGCTTTTATGAACGCTCCAGCTGTTCCCTGCCAAAGAGCCTTTCACAAGGTATGTCCATCCGTCTTACAGCCCAGAGCTGAAGTATCTACAAACAACTATGGTTGTGTTTCCAGTTTTGTTTTTGTTTGTTTATTTGGTTGGGTTTTTTAGAGAGAGATTTTTTTTGCTATAGGGCTCCTGCTCTTGCTGGAGAGACAGACAGAAAGCACGAAATCACCCCTCAGGGAGGATGGCCACACCACAATCTCTTCTCCATTTTCCTCTTGGAATTTGGAGCACGCATGCACATGTGGCCAGCATGAGTTTCAAGCCACTGGGTCTAGGACTCAAACTGCAGTGGGCCCTGTGGGAGTCCAGTGGTGTAAACCAAACCGCAGTGGGCCTTGTGGGAGTCCAGTGGTGTAACCATTATGCCATCTGCAGGTCCCTACAAAAAATAATATTTTTTTTTGAAAGGTTTTTGCTATAGGGCACATGTGATCTCCAGAAAGACAGAGAGAGAGAAACAGAGAGACAGAAAGCGAGAAATCACCCCCTGGGGGGATGGCCAGCCACAGTCTCTTCTCAGTTCTCCTCTCGGGATCTTGGGTACGCACGCACACATGCCCAGTGTGACTTTAAGCCACCGGGTCCAGGACTCAAACCACAGTCGACTATATGGGAGTCCAGTGATGTAGCCATTATGCCATCTGGTGGTCCCCCTACAAAGAATATTTAACTAGCTGTCTTCACACCATTCTTGCTAACTTCTTTCTCTTTTCTCCCATCTCCAGCTCTTCCTTTGCTTCTTCCTAAATCTCCTTCCCTCCTGCTAATTTGCCGGCTGCCTCTTTGTACCTTCTCTGGAGTCTCTCCACAATGTGCAGAGCAGCTCAGCTCCCAGTACTTGGCTCACTCAAGCTTTTCTCTGAACATTTCCTCTCAGTCCACAGAGCAGAGGCAGGCACCATCCCGCAGGGGACCCACCCTCCCCTCCCAGAGGGCACTGGGGTTGTAAATCGCAGTTTTCTCTGTTCAGTTGTCTCAGCCCACTGCGTACACATCAAATGCCCGCCAGGCACCCCACATCCAGAGCTCCTCACAGGCTCCTGTACCCTGCAAGTTCATATCTATTTTAATTGATTACTTAGTTACAAAAACTTTATACCCCTGACAAAGCAGTAACACTGGATATAACATAGTATTTTTATTTGTTTGAAAAATGTCTTTTTTTTTTTTTTTTTTAGAGGTTTTTGCTATAGGGCGCATGCTCTCACCAGACAGTCAGAGCGAGACAGGGCAGAAAGTGAGAAATCACCCCCCAGGGGGTATGGTCATGCCGCAATCGCTTCTCCTCCATTCTCCTCTCAGGATCTTGGACACAGACGCACACGCTCCTGGCATGAGTTTTAAGCCACCGGGTCTGGGACGCAAACCGCGGTCGACTACATGGGAGTCCAGTGACATAGCCATTACGCTAACTGCTGGTCTCGAAAATGTCTCTTGTTTGAAATGCCTATTTGATCACTGGTAAATGAAGGAATAAAAAAACTGTGACTTACATCTCTGAGGTCAAATGTCATACGGCTGGTGTTTTAGTTTGTTAGAGTAGCAAAAATAAAACAGAAATTTACTGCCTCACAGTTCTGGAGGCTAGAAGTCCAAGACCAAGATGTCAGTAGCTTTGTTTTCTTCTGAGGCCTCTCTCCTTGGCAGGCAGAGGGCTGTGAGATCATATCTTTAGCATCATCTCGTCTTGCAGATATGTCATACGGCAGAAGAACTGTATTAAGAGTTCCCAGTGAGCAATATTTAATATGTTCAAGTGCATTGGGACCTTTAAATTATCACTGTGTATTTTTTAAAATATGGAGATTGGGCTAAGTCATTGCATTCGATTGGCTGTGAAGGTCGTTGGTAGGTGTTTCTTTGTCCTACGAAGGAATCCTCGGTAGTACAGTTTGAGCTTAGTAGGTAGTCTCTTATGTCCCCATGTCGTTAGGAGCAAAAATGAGAATGGGAGTCCGTGTGTGTCTCTCAGTGTACGTGAGCAGGCAGTTCAGTCAAAACACCTCACTGGGGGACCAGCAGTTAGCATAATGGATATGTCACTGGACTCCCATGTAGTCAACCACGGTTCAAGTGCCGGACCCGGTGGCTTAAACTCACACTGGGCACATGCGCGTGCATGCCCAAGATCCCGAGAGGAGAATGGAGGAGAAGGGATTGCGGTGTGGCCATCCCCCCGGAGAGTGATTTCTTGCTTTCTGTCTCTCTCTGTCTTTCTGGTGAGCACACGCACCCTATAGAAAAAACAAACAAACAAACAAAAAACAACAACAACAAAAACACAACAACAACAAAATAAAACCTCTCCAAAAAAAGAAAAAAACAAAAGCAAACAAACGAACAAAAACCACCTCATTGACGCTCATAAGTCATGTCGCCCTTACTCAGATGACCCTAATTATAGGAATATTCTGTCTTTAGCAGAGAGCATGAGTGCAGTTCTAATTTCATTCGCTTGGTGAGTCTTGATCGTGGGGTACACTGGTCTAGGCCCCGGGGCTACAGTGGGCACCAGAGCGAAGCCCCTCACACCAGGACACACATTCTGGTAGGGGACACACATGTGCACGTGGGACACACTGCAGAGCAGCGAGGAGAGCAGAGCAGAGCAGCTGGGGTGGTCAGGGAGAGGCGTGCCGACATTTGAGCTGAGACCCAAATGGCATGGCGCATGAGCCACATGGTTCCTCGGGGAGCCATTCCAGGCAGAAGGGCCCAGAGGTGGCCTGCCCCTGGCTAACCCTCTCCTGTCTACCCTGCTGCTTTTCAGGTATCCAAGATGTTTCTAAATGGAGCGAGAAAGTAAGAAAGCCTCTTGAAGACCTCTATGGGTACGACTACTTTGTCAAGACCTGCAAAAAGTGGGTGGATGGCATCGAACGCTTTAAACAGCTCCCGAACGGTAGGTTTTGTGGACTGTCGCGTGGTGCTTAGCCAGTTAGAGAGGACGCTTGAGTTCCTCCCCGGGTGTCCCAGAACGCCTCCGTGGTTCAAGACCCCAGCCGTCACCCTTTCACACGGATGTGTGAATGGAGATCTCTGGTTATCAGATATAGCAAGCGCTTGCGTAAGACACCCGCCTGCCACAAGGGGTGGGACTGCATGTACCATCCTCCTTTGTCCTACTAAGGAATCCTCAGTAGTACAGTTTGAGCTTAGTAGGTAGTCTCTTATGTCCTCATGTCTTCAGGAGCAGAAATGAGAATGGGAGTCCGGGGTACATGAGCATGCAGTTCAGTCAAAACACCTCACTGGGGGGCCAGCAGTTGGCGTAATGGCTATGTCGCTGGACTCCCATGTAGTCAACCACGATTTGAGTGCAAACCCTGCATTTGGGCGTGCACGCACATGCTCACCCTCCTGGGTTTGAACGTGCACACACATGCTCGCAGTGTGCTTCTCAAACCACCAGGACCAGATTTGAACCATGTGATCAGCCGTGCGAGATCTGTCTCCCTTGACCACTAGACCACAGGCTGGCCCTGAATGAAAGTCTTTTTATAGGGCTGTTTATGCTTCTAGTTGCTCTTTTTTCTTCTCTTTTTCTTCCTTTTTATTACTTTTTTAAAATATGTACCGTGTTCATATTGTTCCGTCTTCGGGAGCAGACTGTTCTTGTCTCTTTCTGATCCTTTGTGTCTGTGATGACCACATAGACCTCCAGAAGCCTTGGAAGGTTTCTAGTTTCTAATTCCAGAAGAGGTAATTAGAAAACAAGCCACGCCAGAGATGATTATTTTTTCCTTTTTGTACATGGAGACGTCACCCCCACGACATCCTCTGTTAGCTAGGACAAAGAAAAGAGGAAGCTTATGTCATGGTCTTCAACCCCAGCAGCGTGAACGTGAGGAAGAGAGGATTCCGTTCTCTTCCCGCCTTCAGAACGAAGATGTGTAACCTGGGCTGGGAACAAATGTCTCTCTTTCTTTTTTGGAGAGGTTTTTTGCTATAGGGCGCGTGCGCTCGCCAGAAAGACAGAGAGAGACAGAGAGACAGAAAGCGAGAAATCACCCCCCACGGGGGATGGCCACGCTGCAATCCCTTCTCCTCCATTCTCCTCTCGGGATCTTGGGCATGCACGCACACGCGCCCGGCGTGAGTTTTAAGCCACCGGGTTCGGGACGTGAACCGCGGTTGACTACATGGGAGTCCAGCGACAGCCATTACACTAACTGCTGGTTCCCATGAAGAGGAATTCTGTATGACCCTTTTTGTGCGTGCCAAAGGGTGCATGTGCTCACCAAAGAGAGACAGCGAGAGGGAGAAGTCGTCATTGGTGGGGTGTGGTCGCACTGCATTGCCTTCTCCTCCGTCTCTCCCTCCTGGGTTTGGGCGTGCACACACATACTCACAATGTGCTTCTCAAGCCACCAGGACCAGATTTGAACCATGTGGTCAGCCGTGTGAGATCTGGCTCCCTTGACCACTAGTGACCGCAGTCTGGACCTGAATGAAAGTCTTTTTATACGGCTGTTTATACTTCTAGTTGTTCTTTTTTTTTCTTTTCTTTTTCCTCCTTTTTTTTTTTTTTTTAATTATGAAGACTAGAGTCGCTAAGATCTAATCTTGGAGCACACTCAGTTACAACATGGCTATGATTGGAGGGCCAGTTTGATCTGTTAGGCAGTCATTTCCAGCGTGAGTCATCTGTCAGAACTTTCACAATGAAGAGGACATTTAGAAATGTGGCTTAGCTGCTTTGAGTTCCAAACAGCAAACCTACGCCTCGTGTTGATCCTGATCAAATGCTAGGACCTTAGAAACGGGTCTTTTGAAGTGTACTTTTCTCTGCTCTTAAAACCAAAATGCCGCGGGACTGGCAGGTGGCATGGTGGTTAGGGACGCTGAACTGCCACATGGTCGACCACAGTTTGAGTCCCAGATCTGGCAGCTTGCTTTCTCTCTTTCGCCCCCTCTTTCTCTCACTCTGTCCCTCTCTGATCAAATTGAATAAATAAATAAATAAAGTTAAATAAAATAATTCTTTTTTTAAAAATGGCCATGAAACAGTGTCTGAGGCAGTCTTTTTTTATTCTTTCTTTCTTTCTTTCTTTCTTTTTTTTTGAGATGTTTTTGCTATAGGGTGTGTGCACTCGCCAGAAAGACAGAGAGAGTCAGAAAGTGAGAAATCACCCCCCAGGGGGGATGGCCATACCACAATCCCTTCTCTTCCTTTCTCCTCTCTGGATCTTGGGCACGCACACACACGTGCCCGGCATGAGTTTAAGCCACCGGGTCTGGGACTCGAACCGCGGTTGACCACATGGGAGTCCAGTGATGTAGCTGTTATGCCAACTGCTGGTCCCACAGTCTTTATTGAAGTCCTCTCCTTTGTGGGAGAAGAATCATAAAATCTGGTAGCAAAGAGGCCTGCAAGTTTGTGAAATGCAAACTTTTGTGCTTTATTGAAGATGGCAGTGAAAAATAGGAAGACTCAAAGGCAGAAATAGAGTTAAATCAGAGGTTCAGAAATGCATCAGATAGAGACTCTGCCAGGGTCTAAGTCACCCTACAGAGAGCGGTTAACTTACCTCCCTTCTGTGATGCCTATTTTGACAGGAGCCCTTCTTTTCTGTCAAGTTTATGGATGCTGAATTAAGCATAGAGGTAGCACAACTCTGGAGTCAGGCGGGCCTGGGTTTGGATTCTGGCCTTGCCTCTTGGCTTGCTGTCAGGATGGATTTGGGCGGATGACTCAGCTTCTCTCAGCTTCTGTTTCCTGTCTGGGACCTGGAGACACAGGTCATACCTCCTCATAAAGTTACATAGATTCAATGAGATAATACTTGTTTAGTTTAGATACTGTAACAAGTAGACTGTAACAAGTAGAGTGAGTGCTTAAGGAAAGCACCGTCACCACTGTTACTACAAAAGTACTGAATTTTCAAGTAATTGTATATACCCAATGAATGTAACTCCTAGAGGTGTTTAACAGGTATGAAATTGTTTAAGTAATTCCTGTTCTGTTGTTGATTTTTAGAGAGATTTTTGCTATAAGGCACATACACTCACCAGAGACACAGAGAGAGACAGAAAGTGAGAAATCACCCCCCCAGGGAGGACGGCCTTGCTGCAATACCTTCCCTTCCATTTTCCTCTCAGGATTTTAAGCATGCGCACACACATTCCTGGCATGAGTTTTAAGCCGCTGGGTCCAGGACTTGAACCATGGTCAACTATGCAAGAGTCCAGTGACATAACCTTTATGCCACCTACTGGTCCCTGTTTAAGTAATCCCTGATGCATGGTGTGCCCTGGTAATACTGGCTTTCATTGTCATCACTGGAGTATTCAGTCGGCAGGAGTATGTCACCCCAAGGATAGGAGAGGGGAGCTTCGGGGACCTAGAGCAGTATTTCTGTGGTCCAAAGGTCACGGCCTTCTCATTTAGCAGACAGAGACCCCCACCTACAGGGAGAGGAGAGGCCAGTACTGGTGCACCGCCCTGGGCTCTTGGTGCAGACAGAGGAGTGGGAAGAAGGGGTTAGGGTTCGGGTAGCTCTGTGGATGCCACAGATCTTAGACACGGCTGTTCAGTCGCACAGCAGCCCCAGGGAACTGTGTATCCTGGCATGAGGCGAAAGCTCAAAGTGACTTACAGCCCCCAAGATGTCACGGAGGCAGGAACTGGCAGGGTGAAAACTGGAGCCCACCATGGACCACGGTAGCCTCGGAAGTGCTGTGGTACGTGGGGGTGGGAGTAGGTCTTTACAGTCACCTGGGAACCCATTAGCCAGGGGTGTCGTGGTGGCCCAAATGACGGAGAGCAGCCCGTTTAGCCCTCATAAATCGAAACGTCACCGTGAAGCCTGGCCAAGGCCCATGCCACCACTTCAGACCTGATGTCAGGGAAAAAGCTGGGGGACCAGCGTTAGCGTAATCGCTATGTCACTGGATTCCCATGTAGTTGACCGCGGTTTGCGTCCCGGACCCAGTGGCTTAAAACTCACGCCGGGCACGTGTGCATACGTGCCCAAGATCCCGAGAGGAGAATGGAGGAGAAGGGACTGCAGCATGGCCATCCCCCCTGGGGGTGATTTCTCACTTTCTGTCTCTCTGTCTCTCTCTGTCTGTCTGGCAAGCACACGCGCCCTATAGCAAAAACCTCTGACAGTGGCTTGTTTACTAACAGAACTTGAAAAACAAATAACAGCAAAGCAGCAGACAAAGAAGCAGACTATCAGGGCTGGCAGGGACCCCAGGCACAGTCCCCGAACCACTGTTTTCACAAGCAGGGAAACTGAGAAGAGAAGGGCGTGCCCGCTGAGTTCCCTTTGTGCCCCCTCGCAGAGCCAGCACTGCAGCAGACGCCCCATGCATTGTCTTTCAGGTAACATCTGCCGGCACCTGCTGCCGCTGATACAGTGCCCCCCCTTGGTCTTGCACGGCGCGGAGGGT
>NW_006198705.1:895618-899816 GCF_000334495.1 Tupaia belangeri chinensis
CTTAAATAAAATCCTCCCAAAAAAAAAAAAAAAAAAAAGCTGCCCGGGGCTCTGCTATTCCACACGGGGGCCGCTCTGTGTGATAGAAGGAGCTGGGGGCAGGGGGTTGCTTGTATGATTTTCCTGAATTTAAATCAAGTACAGTGGCTTGTTTACTAACAGAACTTGAAAAACAAATAACAGCAAAGCAGCAGACAAAGAAGCAGACTATCAGGGCTGGCAGGGACCCCAGGCACAGTCCCCGAACCACTGTTTTCACAAGCAGGGAAACTGAGAAGAGAAGGGCGTGCCCGCTGAGTTCCCTTTGTGCCCCCTCGCAGAGCCAGCACTGCAGCAGACGCCCCATGCATTGTCTTTCAGGTAACATCTGCCGGCACCTGCTGCCGCTGATCCAGTGCCCCACCTTGATCTTGCACGGCGAGAAGGATCCCTTGGTGCCGCGTTTTCACGCCGACTTCATACACGAGCACATCAAAGGGTCACGGTGAGCCCAGCCGCCGCGTTAGCATCCCTGCCCCAGGAGCCTCAGAGTGAGCAGGAGGAGCTACAGGACGCTGGGGATTTAGGGTGCACCCCCTTCCCCCAGGTGGCCCAGCGTCAGTGAATAAGCACGCTGTACTGGAGACCCCGAGGACAGGAGCCCCGATCTGTGGGTAACCGATACCTGGAGGAAGCGTTCTCGGATATGTGGCGGTCACTGTTGCGAAGGGCAGGTGTGCTGACCGGTCCTGAGTCCCCAGAACTGGTGCCGGTCTGCGTGTCCCTCCTCATCAGCTGACACAGTTTCATGTGTTAGGTCGTCAGTAAAGTCATGATGTATTTTCCTAGGTTTTTTCAATGTAAAACTGCTTCATGGCATTCCAGATGACCTAATAGGATGAGAATTTTCAGATTAGCTTTATTTTTTTTCGGTAGAGAAATTTTTGCTATAGGGTCTGTACATTCACCAGAAAGAGAGAAAGAAACAGGGAAACAGAAAGTGAGAAATCACCCCCCAGGAAGGATGGCCACAGCATAATCCCTCCTCCTCTCGGGATTTGGGGTACACACACACAATGCCCTTTAAGTCGCCAGGTCCAAGACTCGAACTATAGTCGACTATGTGGGAGTCCAGCGACGTAACCATTAGGCCATCTGCTGGTCCTCGATTAGTTTTTTTATCATCATAAAAGAATTGCCTACTCATTAAAAAAGAATTGCCATGATCCCGGTCAAGCTGCTGGGGCACGGGTGCACTCCACTGTGCCTGGCCTTCGAGGGTGGACCGGGAAGCAAACTGGGGCCTCCTGCATGGCCTCCATGTACTGAGCAACCTTGTTGGCCAGCACTTTAGAAATCAAATATCCACGGGGCCCCTTCAGAGACTATTATTATTAATTTCCAAAACTTTTGAACTACTTGAGAATTCTATTGAATTCTTTTGAAAGCAGTTTTATTTGCAACTTAAAAGATCTGTTCCCTCCCCTTGTCCCCTCCACGAGCCAGTCTGATGCCTACCAGGTGCGGTGGGTAGTGATCCCTGCCCTCACAGCCCCACAGTCCAGCAGGAAAGGCAGGTGTGGAAGGGGTGCTCCTGCTTTCTAACACGCTCATGTGGTAGATTTTAATAGTACTTTCCCCAAGAATTTTATTTATTTATTTATTTATTGGGGGGGGAGAGGTTTTTGCTATAGGGTGTGTGCTCTCGCCAGACAGACAGAGAGAGACAGAGACAGAAACCGAGAAATCACCCCCCAGGAGGGATGGTCACGCCGCAATCCCTTCTCCATTCTCCTCTTGGGATCTTGGGCATGCACGCACATGGCGTCCGGCGTGAGTTTTAAGCCACCGGGTCCGGGACACGAACCATGGTCGACTACATGGGAGTCCAGTGACATAGCCATTACGCTAACTGCTGGTCCCCCCCGCCAAGAATTTTTTAAAATGGGACCAGTGTTTCTTTTCTGTAATAAAATACAATCACCATAAACCTTTGTGATTCCTGAAGCCCTATAGCACTTTTTAAATTAGAAGGCATCTTTGTGTTGGTCGTATTTCCCTACCTACCGGTTCAACTGTCATTCAGAATATATATACACGAGCATGTGTAATGGATAATGTATTTAGCTAGAATGTAGAGTAAGTGAAGAACGAAGGGGGCCAGCAGATGGCCTAGTGGTTAATGTGCTGGACTCCCATGTGGCCGACCACGGTTTGAGTCCCGGACCTGGTGCTTGAAAATCTTTCTGGGTGCATGTGCACGTGTGCCCAAAATTCTAAGAGGAGAATGGAGGAAAAGGGATTGCGGTGTGGCCAATCGCCCTGTGGGGGGTGATATCTCACTTTCTGTCTCTTTCTCCAGCAAGCATGTGTTCCTGGCAAGCACATGTGTTCTATGACACCTCCCCCCCCAAAAAAAAGAATCAAAGTAAAAGATAGGTTATTGTGGATGGATATCAAAGTTTAGAGAAGGTTATAATTAGTTTATAAATTGATTTAGTAGGCAATGAAAGGTATTTCCAGATTAAGTATTTATAAAATTATATAGTAAACCATGGTTATGGTACAAAATCCAAATAGTATACTTCTTTATTAATCTTTCCGGAAGTTCTCTATGTAATCTCAGTTTTTGTTTTGTTTTTAAGTTTGCTATAGGACATGTGAGCTCGCTAAAGAGAGACAGAAAGTGAGAAATCACCCCAGGCCAGATGGCCACACCACAATCTCTTCTCCTTTATTCTCGTCTTGGGACTTTGAGGCACACATGCAACATACATACACACCGGCATGTTTTGTAAGCTGCCTGGTCCAGGACTTGAACCGTGCAGTTGGTGATGAGGGATCCAGTTGCCTTAACTTCCATGCCACCTGCTGGTCCAGTTATTTTTTTATATATATATTTATGGTGTACAATGTGATGTTTCCAAGCAACGTTTTATATTTTGAAAGTTATTTTCCCTGCAGTATGTAATTGTACTTTACGACAGCTTATGACAAAAACATTATCCCTTTTACAGAAAAGAAATAGAGGCTCAGAGACGTTAAGCAATCGTTGGAGGTCGCATGGCTGGGGAATGACAAATCGCACATTTTTTTTCCTCCTAATTTACTGCTTTTCCACCCTAGCACAGCTGCCTCTCATAAACAGGCTCTTAAGATGATGGTAAGATGCCCGGAATAATACACTCAGGGACCTGGTTAATTGTCTTCTGGCTTCAGAATGACAGGTTGTGCACACCGACACTCAGAGTTGACGCATGTTTGTTCTCTTAAAGAGTCGGGTTCAATAAAAGTGGGTCTGCAGGAAAGTTTAATTTAGGAATTCTGTTCCAGACCCATCTCCTAGCAACAGAATACATCAATATGGGAGAAATATACCCTTCCCGTGCAGATGTGAATTGTCTAATTTTATGGAAGACTATTTTACGGCAGATCATCTTCCAAGAGCAATATTCTTGGGAATGAGTGGGTTGAGGGTAATGTGCTCTAGCACTTTATCCCCTAAAACCGGCTCGTATATTCCAGTGACTGCTTTTCTCTGCTCAGCGAGCCCCGTATGGTAGGTATGAGCCTACCTAGAATGAGAGTGGTTTGTCTTGAACCTCACCAAAGAAAGGTAGTTCCGGGACCAGAGCCTTAACCATGCCTCTGCTGGCCCTGCCAAGAACATTTTAATTAACCTGAAAGGCAAAAGCTATCCCTTCACAGATTTTGACCACGAAATACTTTTCACATCAAGTGTGGAACGAACACCAGACTGCCTTTCCCTCCCCGGAAGGCCAAGCAAAGGGCAGGGCTTCTTCTGTTCATTTGTCTTTCTCTTTTCTCTCTTTGTGGAGGAGGAATCACTGACTCTCTTGGAAGCAAAGGGGCCTTAGAGATCATTTGAGTTCAGTGGTTTTTTTGGGTTTTTTTGGAGAGATTTTTCGCTATAGGGCGCGTGCGCTCACCAGACAGACAGAGAGACACATAGAGACAGAAAGTGAGAAATCACCCCCCAGAGGGGATGATCATGCTGCAATCCTTTCTCCTCCATTCTCCTCTCAGGATCTTGGGCACGCACGCACACGTGCCCTGCATGAGTTTTAAGCCACCGGGTCCGGGACACGAACCGTGGTCAACTACGTGGGAGTCCAGTGACATAGCCATTATGCTAACTGCTGGTTCCCAAGTTCAGTGGTTTTAAACATTGTCTTTTAGGTAGTTGAAACTCCCTCAA
>NW_006198705.1:899845-905969 GCF_000334495.1 Tupaia belangeri chinensis
TCTTTCGTTAAAGTCCAAGATAGAAAACCCCAAACAAGAACTGCCCTGACCACAGCAGTGGTGAGGACTCAGCCTTGTGCTTTGGTTGCCCTGTTCTGTTCCCGGCACTGAGCTCCCCTGTACATCCAGTCCTCCCACCTAGACCAGAAAGCACTGGCATTGGTCCCCGCCTGCTGGGTTAGCCAGCCCTGCCTGAGCATCTCCTGTCACCAGGCAGGACATCACCTACCTGACCAGCCCCAGCTCACTTTCAGAGAATTCCTGTTGAGGAGAGGTGGGTGGGTGCCCAGGTGCTGGAGAGCGTGAGGAGAATGTGACTGCAAAGCTCATTCAGGCCTGCGTATGCCCAGTGTGTATCAGTTAGCTGGGCTGTTGTAACAAAGTACACGCAGTGGAGATTAAACGGAAGGAGATGTGCTTCCTCACAGTTCTGGATGCTGGAAGTCCAGAGTCGAGGTTCCTTGTGCGGCCTGTCTCCTAGGCTGGTAAACAGCCATCTTCTCCCTGTCCTCCTGTGTGAGTTTATGTCCTAATTTCCTCTTATAAAGACACGAGTAATATTGGTCTCTGTCTCTCTGCCTCTGTCTCTCTCTCTCTTTTTTTTTTTTTTTTTGGCTATAAGGGTGTGTGCACTCTATAGAAAAACAGATGAGAGAGACAGAAAGCGAGAAATCAGCCCCCAGGGAGAATGGCCACACTGCAATCTCTTCTCCTCCATTCTCCTCTCAGCATCTTGGGCACGCACGCACATACACCCGGCGTGAGTTTAAGCCACTAGGTCCGGGACTCAAACCATGGTCGACTATGTGAGAGTTCAGCAACATAGCCATTATGCTAACTGCTGGTCCCTCTGTCTCTGTCTTTCTGGCAAGCGCACATGCCCTATAGCAAAAACCTCTCAAAAAAAAAAAAAGGAATGAGTGAAATATATACAACTAAGACCCAGTAACAGCTCAGCACACAGTATCTGTCATTCATGGCTGGAGTGCTGGCATGGGTGTGGGTGAACAGGGCCCCAGGAAACATTGGGATATAGCTTGATCTTTGAGCGGGGTCAAATTGCCTTCCCTTTGTCCCAACCTTGAGTAGCCCCAATATTAGTGTATTGCGGATGGGTGTATTACAGTTCAGAGAAGCAGAACCAATAATGTGTGTGTGTGTGTGTGTGCAGAGATTTATTGTAAGGAATTGACTCATACAGTAATGGAGGTTGACACGTTGCAAGGTCTGCAGGGCAATCTGGCAAGCTGGAGACCCAGGAGAGCTGGTGGTGTTCCCAACCTTCAGTATAGGAAGCTTGAGACCCAAGAAGCGCAAAAGCAATGTTTCAGCTCGAGGGAAAAGCCAGTGTTCCCATCTGAAGGCTGTCAGGCGGGAAGAATTCTCTCTTACTTGGGAGAGGTCAGCCTTTTTGATCTAGTCAGGCCTTCCGCTGGTTGGATGGGTTCCACTCACAGGGGGGAGGCAGTCTGCTGGGCTAGACCTACCAGTTCAAGTGTTCTTCCCGTCAAAAACAGCCTCTCGGGACCAGCAGTTAGCGTAATGGCTATGTCGCTGGTCTCCCACGTAGTCAACCGCGGTTTGCATCCTGGACCCGGTGGCTTAAAATTCATGCAGGGTGCGTGTGCGTGCGTGCCCAAGATCCCGAGAGGAGAATGGAGGAGAAGGGATTGCAGCGTGGCCACCCCCCTGGGGGGGGTTTTCTCGCTTTCTATCTCTGTCTCTCTCTGTCTGGTGAGCCCACACGCCCTATAGCAAAAACCTCTAAAAAAAAAAAACTAACAAATAAACAACAACAAAAAAAACCAGCCTCTCAGATATACCCAGAATCATGGTTCAGCAAGCGTCTGGCACTCTGTGGCCCCATCAGTCTGGCCCATAAGATTAATCATCACACTGTGGTATGTGTCCTTCTCTGCCAGGATTTTAGCCTTGTGGGGGTGGCCTGGAGGGTGGGCCATGTGCTGGCATTGGGGTAGGACTGGACTCTCTAGGTAGGGGCTGGATGGTCTCTGGATCACAGAAGGGAGGAAAGAGCCTCAGCAACCTTGGCTCTCTGAGTCTGGCCACCCATGTTAAGGTAAGGCCCAGGGAAGCCAAGCCACTAGCAGTGGTGAAACGAATCGCCTTAGTTAAACTGCACTGGTGACAGTCACTCTCAGCTCTGTACACATGAGCCCTGTCACTGGGGACAGGTGGGCACCGAAGGAGGGACAGCTGTGGTGACTTCCACTCCTTGGCCACTTCCAGCCTGTGGGCAGTGGGCCTGACACCCGGGTGATTGTCCCAGGATCACTCGCCCACCCACGCCCTCCCAGGTGACCGCTCGGGTGGAGGGGAAGACAGCTCAAGAAGTTGCTGTGACCCCGGAACAGGCTAATTGCAAACAGAGCTGGCCGGGGCTTAGACAGTCAAGTCCTTGGTATTTCAGAAAAAAACAGTCGCTAACCCTTTCTGGACGCGCCTCACCCACTACAGTTTGTAAAACCTCTCCTAAGGGAGGACTCTTCCAGCCGGAAGGGCTGTGTTACCCAACAAATATAAATAATTACACTTCACTCCATCAGAGCACATCCTTGATGTGTTTTACAAAATTAAAACCGTTGTAAGGACTTTCGTGCACCACAAGTGCAATATAAATAGAATAATAGCGTGGGACCAGCAGGTGGCGTAATGGTTACGTCACCAGACTCCCACATGGCCCACTGTGGTTCCAGTCCTGGACCCAATGGCTTCAAACTCATGCTGGGTATGTGTGCGTGTGTGTCTGCCCAAAATCCCAAGAGGAGAATGGAGAAGGGATTGCGGTGAGGCCATCCCCCTCCCCCCACCAGGGCATGATTTCTTGCTTTCTGTCTCTCTCTCTTCTGGCAAATGCACATGCCCTATAGCAAAATTCTCTCTTAAAATAAATACATAAATAAAAATAGGATAACAGCAGTTACTAAGTGCTTACTGTGTGCTCACAGCCCCGGGGCTGTGTTCCTCATACGCATGGTCTCATCCTGTCCTTAGAATAATCCTGTGGGGCAGACTCTGTTACTGTGACCACGTTCCTGGTGGCTTCGGGAGGTGACCCAAAGATGCTGCTTAGACCAGACACATGCTGACTCCCTCCAGAAAGCTCGTGTGTTTAAGCCCGGGTGACACCTCTGTTGACGCTCAGCTGCCACAGGAAAAAACTTTCACCGTAGTCAGAAGGTTCCGGCGAGGTTCCCATGGTCCCAGCAGGTTTAAGAAGGCTTTGTCCTCCGCATAGCACATAAATGTATCTGTCCAGCAGGCCCTGACGGCCCAGGGGTCCACCCAGAGCAGCCGCCCTGGAGAAAAAGCAAGGCCTGTTTTATTTTCCTTTCTATTGCTGAGACACATGGTTGCAACTTTTCATTCCCAAATGCCTGGCAGACTCTCAGCTGAGAGGGGAGGCCTCTGGTAAACCCTCCCCCTGGCTTTACTGACTGGAAGCTGGAAGGAGCTTGTGACTCACCCATCATGACCTTTGTACTCTTCCTGGGAAGAGCAGGATGAAAAAAAAAAAACTAAACTAAAAAAGTCTTCAGAGTTATTTTTTTTTTAAGCCATCGGTTCACCAGAGAGAGAAGGTGAGAGAGAGAGAGCGCCTCCCCTCTGTGGGGCCTGGACATATCATACTCCCGTCTCCATTTCTCCATCCTCTCAGGATGAGGCCTTGTGTACATGCACCCAGCTTGTATCTTTCAAGCTACCAGGGCTGGGATTCAGACCATGGTCAGCCACGTGGAATCTGGCTTCCTGATCTACTAGGCTATAGGCCAGGTCCCAGAAGGCCTCGTTTCTGAATTCAAAGGGGCCGTGGGCAGCCAGGACTGGATGGCCTGGGAACATGGGGCCTCGCTGTTGGCAATGGTGCTGTCCAGTTTGACAATGGAAGAGAGCCTCCACAAAGAACAGCAGCCTCCTTTGGTTTCAAGTTAAAACAGTCGGGACTAACAGTTGGTGTAATGGCTATGTCACTGGACTTCCATGTAGTGGACTGCAGTTCAAGTCCCGGACCTGGTGGCTTAAACTCACACCGGGGGTGTGTGTGTGTGTGCGTGCCCAAGATCCCAAGAGGAGAATGGAGGAGAAGGGATTACAGTGGGGTGGCCATCCCCTTGGGGGGTGATTTCTCGCTTTCTGTCTCTCTGTCTCTCTGTCTTTTTGGCGAGCACACATGTCCTATAGCAAAAACCTCTCAAAATAAATAAATAAATAAATAAATAAATAAATAAAAAAGACATGCACACAGACTTACTGGCAACTTCATGGTTTCATAAGTAATTTAGAGGTTTATCCCATTAATCTGAAATGAAGACACACTACATTGCATTACTTATGGTCTCCTTACCATCTGCAGCTCTTGCAGTTTAATTTAGAAGCTGAAAAAGGTGAGAGCGAGGAAGGAGAGGTACTTGCGTGAAGCTAGCAGCTCACCCCTGCACCGTGACCTAGAAGGGCTGTCAAGCAGAGGTAAAGCGCTGGCTGGATTTACACTGGGACCAGACAGCTTCTGGTCTAGAAGCATCCCTCTCGTTCTAAGGGTACCAGATGCAACAAGGACCCAGCCCCGGCAAGTAGGAACTGGCATATCCCTCTCAGAGACCCTTCATTTCTAACTGAGCCATGTGTTTGGTGGTGGTGGTGGTGGGGGGAGTTCCTACTAATTCTCCTGGTGAGTATGATTGTTTGAAACACTCTTCGTGGGCACGAGATTAGATCCTGGTTACTTGGATGAGAATCTCAGAGCAGAATTGTCGGCTGATATGTACCCCCATCTGGGGTCCTATCCCCGAGAGGAGTGCACAGTAGGGTTTGAGTAGGGGAGTGGGGTCCGATGGTATATCTGAAGAATGAATGTGTACTGAGGACCCCATACAGAGCAAGAATTTCTTTCTTTTTCTTTTTCTTTTCTTTTTTTTTTTTTAGAGGTTTTTGCCTTAGGATGTGTGTGTTTGCTAGAGAGAGAGAGACAGAGATGGTGAGAGGGAAAGTGAGAGATCCCCCCCCCCCCAGGGGCGATGGCCACACCTCAGTCTCTTCTTCTTCGTTCTCCTCCCACGATCTCGGACACACACTTGGCTCATGTGCCCAGGGTGATTTTCAAGCCACCAGGTCTGGGACTCAAACCACAGTCGGCCCTATGGGAGTACAGTGATGTAATCGCTATGCCATCTGCTGGCCCCAAGAGCAAGGATTTCTTTATTCCCTCACCCATTTGTCTGTCTGTCCATCCCTCCAGCATTCAGAGCAGGTCTTCCATATACGTATTTTGAAAGCTAGCACATGTGCATGGGCAAAAGAGAGAAAGCCCCCTTACGGGTCTCATCACACCACTGTCCCCGACCTCCAACTCCTCGGGATCTCGGGCCTGTGCCAAGCCATGTGACTTCCAGCACTGCCATCCAGTGTGCTACTGAGCCAGGTCTTCCCTTTTTTTTTTTTTTTAATTTCTCTAATGACAGAAGGTATGTGTGCATGCATAAAGAAAGAGAGAGAGAGACAGAAAGAGTGCACACCCTCTCCTCCACCCCCGTGTGACATTTCTCCCACTGCCATGCTTTTTCCTCCAGTTCTCCATCCTGCCAGGATTCTGGGCACATGTACCCAATAGGCTGGGACTTGAACCCTGGTTGGCCATGTGGAATCCAGCTTCCTCTCTGCAGTATTTAATTGCTACACTGCAGGGCCTGTGGTCGTCCACATTTTTAATGAAAGGGACATAGTTTCGATTTCCCCCAAATCTAGACATTACCACAGGAAGATTATAAGGAGCAGGACCAGCAGTTAGCATAATGGCTATGTCTCTGGACTCCCATGTAGTTAACTATGGTTGGAGTCCCGGACCCAGTGGCTTAAACTCACGCCCGGTGCATGTGCGTGCGTGCCCAAGATCCCGAGAGAATGGAGGAGAAGGGATTGTGGCGTGGCCATCTCCCCTGGGGGGTGATTTCTCGCTTTCTGTCTCTCTGTCTCTGGTGAGTGCATGTGCCCTATAGCAAAAATAACTGGGCAACATGGTGGGCAGCATGGTGGTTAAAGGCACTGGATTCCTACATGGCCAACCGTGGTCTGAGTCCCAGACCTGGTGGCTTGCTTTCTCTCTTTC
>NW_006198705.1:906015-908016 GCF_000334495.1 Tupaia belangeri chinensis
GAAAGCGAGAAATCACCCCCCAGGGGGGATGGTCACACCACAATCCCTTCTCCTCCATTCTCCTCTCGGGATCTTGGGCACGCACGCACGTGCGCCCAGCGTGAGTTCTAAGCCACCGGGTCTGGGACGCGAACCACGGTCGACTACGTGGGAGTCCAGCAACATAGCCATTACGCTAACTGCTGGTTCTTGAGGTGGATTTTTTTTAAGTAACCAACCACTCTTGTCAGTTTTCCAGTCCAGTTCTGGGGTGGCTGGGTTTCACCCTTCTCTGTACACATAGAAGGCTTATACTGTGGCCTTACATTTTCTTCCTAAGAGTTGTCATGGGGGGAAAGGTGGCATTTTTCTCACTTGGGGTTTTTATGAAATGTTGGGAAGGGTTTTTAAATGTGCCATTGATCAACAAGTTTGTTTTTTTCCCCTTTAGGTTGCATCTGATGCCAGAAGGCAAACACAACCTTCATTTACGTTTTGCAGATGAATTCAACAAATTAGTAGAAGACTTCCTACAGTGAAATGTACCTGAAAACATTTGAGACTGACTGGTCCTTGGTACGGGCTTGATCATGTTGCCACCTGGTACAAGATGCCTTTGAAACCCCCTCCCTGGTATCACACCTCCATTTACCACCCACCAGGCTTCCTGGCCCTCTTCTACAATCGGATCCTTATCCAATGGGAATAATGACATTGAAAATAGCCGCTAGCTGTGATAATGACAAAAATTAATTCTGAGTTTTTAACATTAAGTTGGGGATTGTTTCCATTGTCTTAAAAAATACATTTCTGCCACCATCTGCATTCAAATAAATTTTACGTACAATACGTGTAGCATTGGGATCTGCCATTGGCAACATCTGGATTTTAGACTTTTATCTTTTAACTAAGAAGTACAAACGTCACCTGTCTTATTGTTCATAAAGGTCTTGAGTAGGATCCTTGGTTCCACATATTCATAAGGGTATTTGAAACAGCAATAAGGGAAGATGTGCTTTATCTCCAAACCCTTTACAGCTGGATCACTACTGAGAGATTCCTTTACTCTGATATTTTGGGCCAGGAAAGATGAAAAATTACATATTATCATCTCCCTTTACTAAAAGGCTAGAAATGCTGTTCAAAACTGGAAGCAAAAATCTTACATTGCTATTAAAATTAAACCCTAAGGGACCAGCACTTAGCATAATAGCTATGTTGTTGGACTCCCATGTAGCCAACTGTGGTTCGAGTCCCAGATGCGGTGGCTTAAAATCACACTGGGCGCGTGTGCGTGTGTGCCCAAGATCCCAAGAGGAGAATGGAGGAGAAGGGATTGCAGAGTGGCCATCTCCCCTGGGGGGTGATTTCTTACTTTCTGTCTCTCTTTCTGGTGAGCACACACGCCCTTTGGCAAAAATCTATCCAAAAAAAAAATATATATATATATATTAAACCCTGAAACTTGATACTTTCAACGTATTTCACAAAAGACTAAACAGCATTTAATGTGAAAGTAGAAGCCAGTGGGTTTTATACACATGCTTTTATTAGTATAGATATCTGAACAGACAATACTGTCATTTTGAGAGATCCACGTCATCACATCAGTAGTGTGAATTTCAGACACAAACGGACAGAGCAAAACTGAGCACCATAGTATACACATAGACCATGCTGGAGGACGACAGAAGTCCACTAAAGATGCACGATTTACGTGAGAAGTTCTTAGGCCTCGTCCTCGCCCTCCTCCTCCTCGAACTCGCCCTGCTCGTCGGCCGTGGCGTCCTGGTACTGCTGGTACTCGGACACCAGGTCGTTCATGTTGCTCTCGGCCTCGGTGAACTCCATCTCGTCCATGCCCTCGCCCGTGTACCAGTGCAGGAAGGCCTTGCGCCGGAACATGGCCGTGAACTGCTCCGAGATGCGCTTGAACAGCTCCTGGATGGCCGTGCTGTTGCCAATGAAGGTGGCTGACATCTTGAGGCCACGAGGGGAGATGTCGCCCACCGCCGTCTTGCC
>NW_006198705.1:908536-912069 GCF_000334495.1 Tupaia belangeri chinensis
CCTCCCAGCGAGTGGGTCAGCTGGAAGCCCTGGAGACAGTCACAGCTTTCTGACTCCTTCCTCACCACGTCCAGGACCGAGTCGACCAGCTCGGCCCCCTCTGTGTAGTGGCCCTTGGCCCAGTTGTTCCCAGCACCACTCTGGCCTGCCAAGGGAAGACCGTATTAGACACTAAAACACAAGGAAATCTAAATTCTATCACTTTGTAGTAGGAGAAGGTAGGGCCAATCTCAAGAGGGGCAGATTCTTTTCTCATAAATATCAATATTTTTACCTAAAAAATAAGTTGTCTATGTATCAGTGACCATCACAAACAGGGGACCCAGCCATAGTGGTGCAGTGGTAGCAGAACACTTCAATGGTGGAAGCCACGTGGAAGACCAAGTTCAGTTTCCCGGGCCACCTATATGCCCCAGGCACACATGTGCACCTGCGTTCCTGGCAGGACAAGGGGGGTGGGGCTGAGGGAAGCATAGCTTGGAATTCTTTAAGGTGCTGTGTGTCTCTATGTTATCTGTCTCTGTCTCTGTGTCAATAAATAGACTTTAGAGAAAAAAAAAAATTCAAGTTTATAAAGCCCTGGGGTTGAGGGGCAGCAGAAGGCCTAGTGGTTAAGGGGCTGAACTCCCATATGGTCGACCGTGGTTCAAGTCCCAGACCCGGTGGCTTGAAACTCACAACGGGCATGTGTGTGTATGTGTGCCCAAAATCCCAAGAAGAAAATGGGTTACAAGAGATTGCAGCGTGGCCATCACCCCTAGGGGGTGATTTCTCACTGTTAAATCTCTCTCTGTCTCTGTCTCTCCAGTGAGTGCACACACCCTATAGCAAAGGGTCTTAAAAAAATTACAAAAACCTTGGAGAATCATGATAAAGGAAAAAAGCAAGTTCAGTTCATCTAAACTTATTGAGAAAAATAGGGTTAACCCAACTGCTTTTAAAATTAGGACTAGAACATTTTGTAAATACTTCAGTTCGGTGCAATTAAACCAATTAAACAGGCAAGGGGGAAAGGAGACGGGCTCTAAGTAGTCGAAACCTCTGGCCATTGGCCATCACCTAGGCTTTTGGACTTTGGTTTTTGAAGTAGTGACCTTTGAAACTACCTGTAGCCTATGAAGCCTTCTTTTCTTTTAGGTGTTTGCCACGTGCCAGAGAGACATGCCTGATGTGATTTTTCAAGCCGCCAGGTGCGGGACTCAAACCTCAGTTGGCCACGTGAGAATTCAGCGCCTTAATCACCATGCTTGCTATGCACATGAAGCCCTCTTTGAGGCTTGCTTTTGCTCTTCGCTTTGCCTGCAGGGGCTGGACTTAGTAGGAGGGCTACGGCCACCCCCTGCAGGCTGGCACAATCGCGGAGCTGTCCAGAGAGTGGCCAGAGACAGGAGTGCCAGGAAGTGGGTGGAGTCGGGCCAGCACTCAGGGCTGTCTGGGGACAGTCTCACTTCGGCACGAAACACTAAGCTCGGAGACTTGCACAGTTGAAAGGAAGAAGGTGAGTCATGGCCAATTTCCATGGACATGACGACATACCGAACACGAAGTTGTCTGGCCTGAAGATCTGGCCGAAAGGTCCGGACCTCACAGAGTCCATAGTGCCCGGCTCCAGATCCACCAGGATGGCCCGAGGCACGTATTTGTTACCTGCAGGAAAAGAAAGGAGATGGAGACCCGGGGTCACCAATGGCACGTGACTAGGCCCTGGCTCTCTGTGGCTTGCACGGCAGAGGTCATTAGAAAATTCTAGCATCTGAGACAGAAACAGAACAGGGGAGGATTTCTGCTTTGAAGGAGGAGGACCTCCAGGGGCTGCTTAGCATGTCAGACGGACGGGAGGCTCAGCAACTAGGAAGTGGGTTCTTTTAGCAGATGGCATTTAAGAGGACTATGCCAGAGGAAGCTCTTTCTGCCCCAGCGCGGAGCAGGGCTGCCCGGGCGAGGCCAGCGCACACTCACCCGCAGCCTCGTTGTAGTACACGTTGATTCTCTCCAGCTGCAAGTCGCTGTCTCCATGGTAACTGCCAGTGGGGTCGATGCCGTGCTCATCGCTGATGACCTCCCAAAACTGAGACGGAAAAGAATCGCATCATGGTACGGCACCCTACATGTCACTGAGGATGGCCTCTCCTTCCTCCCGTGTCCTTGAAACAGCGGCCACTGTGGTCAGACTGCTAAGGCGCCCTGCAGGGACCAGCGCTGCAAAGCCCATTCCAGCAGCAGCTGCTGCGGAGGGGCTGGGAATCTGCAGGTCATCAGCCATATTATGGCAGTAGGCTGGCGGCAGGGAGGGGCACTGCAGGAAGGGGTGGGGGAGGTCACCCTCTAGGGGAAGCTGTGGGTGGAGGGCTCTGTCACCAGGCAGGGCTGGATGTCACTGCATCCAGTTGATCCATGGGTCCTGGCAGGAAAGGTCCATGTGGCCCCTGCTCCGTGGCTGCCCCCAGGATCATGGCTCCTGGCACAGACCCTCTGCAGCCCTCACCAGGGCAGTTTTAAGCCACTGACCCACATATCGGCCTCTGGGCACTGAGCACAGGTGGACATGGGCTGAGAAAAGCAGGCAGGAGCCTGGAAGGGTGCCTGGGCAGGAAGGGTAGGGGGTAGCCACCATGAGGTCGCAGACTCCATTGTGAATCTGCAGCAGGAAAGGGGGCGGGAGCTTGGGGTGGGCAATATGGCGGTTGTGAAAGAGACCACGTCCTTGCACAGGCGCCCGCCCACGCCCATGCACCATGCCCGCTGCCACCTCCCCCACTGCGGTCGGCAACCGCAGCCCCCGCCCAGCCTGGTCACCTGCCGTCCCTCCGACTGGAGCCTAGACCCTTCGCTATGTAACATCCCGTCTAGGCGGTTCCGGCGTAAGACAATTGATCCTATCCCCTCCCCGGGTAACCCGACGATAAGTCTCTATAACATCTGACATCTGTCGTTTCTAATGACACTGCATTTTTTTTATTATTCAAACGATAGACAATCATGTACAAATTAAACTTCGCATGAGGTTACTGGTCACATTTCAGAGGCTAATACAGCCTGGAGAACGCCAAGGACGCCTGGCAGGCTGTGCGGGCAGGAAACGTAAGGCCCGGGTGAAATGCGCACACAGCTGGATGGCCGCGCAGCGTGGCAGGTTGTGCAGCTTCCTGGGCCCCGCCCGATCGTCTCATCCCGGAATGCTCCAGCCCGCCGCCCCAGCCTCCCACCGGTCTCGGTCCCGGTGGGTCTCTGTCCCAGCTCCAGCCCCGACCCCTCCTGGCTGTCCCCGCCGCGACCCCCAGCCCCGCGGCGCGCCCACCTTGGCGCCGATCTGGTTGCCGCACTGGCCCGCCTGGATGTGCACGATCTCGCGCATGGTGCCGGCTGCGGAGCGGGGGAGGCGCGGGCCCTCGGAGTTGTGCAGCGCGGACCAGGAGCTCGGCAGCGAGAACCCTGCCGCCGCCCCCTAGCTCCTCTTTTTATACCGAGAGACCCGCCCTGCCCGTGATGACGTCATGGTGGGCGGGGCGGGTGCGGGCGGGGCGGGCGGGACA
>NW_006198705.1:912293-913235 GCF_000334495.1 Tupaia belangeri chinensis
GTTCTGCTTCCAACAGGGTCATCGAGGTCCTTTTAAGGTAGTGTCCGGGGGCTCTCCAGCTATTCGCCAGGGTCCCTGCGGGAGGATCTCGTTCTCTTAAAATTCTGGGTGGGAATTCGCGGAGGGTAGGGGGTGCAGAAAGGCGTAGGGGAGGAGAGGGGAACCCCGGGAAAGCTAATGGGCAGCCGATTGAAGCAGAGGACAGCAAGGTGGACGGCTTCAATCCACTTGTGAGGAAGATGGCCAGTTGGGGAGGGGCTAGGAAATGTGTTTGGGGCTGCATTTGTCCCATGTCTGCTGTGGCTCCAGGGGCAAGGGACGGGGGCTGGTGAAGGCCTTGAAACTGCGGAAAATTCTGCAAATGTGTATGTATGTGTGCAAGAGAGGGAGAGAGGAGGGATTTAACAGCCATGTCGATGTGTCAGCCATGTCCCTGCGTCTTACAGACCTTAAGTCACCGAATCTTCGAAGAACCTTACAGAACTGTCCGGTATGATAGCCTCGGGCCACATGTGGCTTCTGAGCACTTAAAAATGTAGGTCAGGAGTCAGCAGGCGATGTGGTAGTTGGGGTGCTGGACTCCATCCCCATGGCTGACCAAGGTTCAAGTCCTAGACCTGAAGGTTTGCACGTGCTCGCTCTCTCTTGCACACATGCCCTATAACAAACTTAACAGCTAATCATAATCAATAAAATAAATATTTTTTTTAAAAAGAAGAAAGCAACTAAGTTTATCTGAACTGAGCTGAACTGTGAGTGTGAAATGCATGTTGAGTCCCATGAGCTTGGTAAATTAGAGAATGTAAGATATCCCATTATAAATATTGCTTACATATCAAAATGACCATGTTTTTGGATATACAGTGTTGTATCAAATATAATATTTTTCAAAATTAATTCCACATTTTTTTTTTTTTTTTGCCAGAGGGTATATGCACTTGC
>NW_006198705.1:913269-918824 GCF_000334495.1 Tupaia belangeri chinensis
GGAAAGAGAGAAGGCATCCCCTATGGGGAATGGTCATATTGCAATCCCACTCCTCCACGTCCCCTCCCTCCTTTCAGGAGTTTAGGCACACATGTACAGGCATCTGGGATTTTTTTTTTTTTTTTTTTTTTTTGAGAGGTTTTTGCTATAGGGCGTGTGCGCTCGCCAGAAGGACAGAGAGAGACAGAAAGCGAGAAATCGCCCCCCAGCAGGGATGGCCATGCCGCAATCCCTCCTCCTCCATTCTCCTCTCGGGATTTTGGGCACGCCCATACACACGCCCGGCGTGAGTTTAAGCTACCGGGTCCGGGACGTGAACCACGGTCGACTACATGGGAGTCCAGTGACATAGCCATTACGCTAACTGCTGGCCCCGCATCTGGTGTGTTTTTCTGGGTCCGGGACTCATGCCACGTGGGATCCAGCCACCTTCACCACCATGCCAGCGAGTGGCCCTCTTTTAACTTTTGAAAATGCGCCTACTAGAACATTTTAGATCACAAATGCAGCTCGCTTGTGTATTTCTTTTGATCAACCTCCTTCTGGAGTAAGCATTATTTATCACTACCCCAGTTTCAGGGCTCAGAGACAGGGAGGCTGGAAGACCTGACTAGCCGCAAAGCCAGTCAGTGAGAGCATCTGAATTGTTTGAACAAGAAAAAAGCCCAGGTGAGTTTTAAAGGCTTGGGCAGGATGGGGTGAGGACCAGCCCTCATTGTTCTGGGATGAACTGGACAGTGGGCCCCCGGGAGGGAGCCGGTGCTGCCTCTGTGTCCTAGCCCAACTGCCTCTTCCTCTCTGGGCCAGTCTTACTACCTGTAACGTGATGATTATCATAGGGGCCCCAGAGCTGGCTTTGTGAGTAGGAAATGAGAAGCTAAATATGAAAGCAGGTCAAGTTTATGGAGCACACATGCTTCCATAAAACCAAGGTGGTGTTCTCCTTATAAATATGAATCCTGCTTGCCGAGTTAATAGTGGGTCTGTAGCACTGAAAGCCAGTCATCGGTGCGTGGCCTCTTGGGCAAAGCCATGTCTTCATGGCCCCTGCGTTAGGAAGCCAGTGTCCAGAGTCCTGCAGCCTGCGGATGCGTGATGCCTCCTCTCAGGCTGTGGATGGATTTCTAGGCTTCCTCCACCTCTCTCCCCTCCCTGTACCACTGGGCCCTACTGGACTGCCAGTCTGCTGGTGCCAACCCCAGGTCCCCAGGCCACAGCTTCTACCTTCTCCCCAGCCCCATCTCTGACTCCCATCTCGGGCTCTCCACAACCAGCTGGAGCCTTCTAGAACCTGCCCAGAGAATGGCCCTGCTCCAGGTCCCCTCACTCACGACACAGGTCCCAAAGATTTTTCTGCAGATAATTGCCTCTTGGCCTTTGCTGCTTTAATTCAAGGTGGAAATTTGGGGCCACGTAGTAACAGCATGGGACCCAGAAGGGATGATACTGGAGACATGGGGCCCCCTAACCGTTGAGCACGGAGTACTGGATGGCCCCAGAAAGCATACCCACTCTGCTGCTTCCTAGCTGGATCCCCCAGGCCTCTCTGAGTCTCCAGCACCTTATCTGCAAAGTGAAAATCAGGTTTGGTTACATTGTGATGAGCGGCGCTTTCAGCTGGACTTCAGGGAGCACACAGCGACTGTGCGTGGCAGCATGTGTCAGGGCAGGCCAGGACCTGAGGGCCACCTGCTTTGTGGGTTAGTGGCAACACGTGTTCTTCCCAAGTCGGCTCCTCCTGCCACTGGCGTCCCCCACAGCCTGCTCTTCGGCCCTCTCCTCTCCATCCCTGGTGTCCATGAGGACAGAATCAGAGACAAGTGCAGACTTTAAAATACTGTCTGCCCTGCCTAAGGTGACTCATCTGAGGCTGTGCCTCCTGCTCTCCCCGCCCCTGCAGAGAGCCCAGACCCTGCCATTCTGCCACAATGCACTGCTGCACGGATGCAGAGAATAACAGGAGGACACGCAGCCAACTCATTCTTCTCCTAAAAACAGGCTTTTGATGAGTTTGTAAGGGAGGGGACTCGTTCCCCCCCACCCCCTTTTATTTGTTTTTCTTTGTTTTTAAAAAGAACAGCTGCTCTTCTAGCTGTTGCGCAGAGTGATGGGAAAAGGAGAGTGATATCCTCCAGTGACAGGTCATTTCCTGCCTTTGACCTGACGTCACCCACAGTGTACCCGGGAGGCACGCAAGGATTGGTGGTGACAAAAGTCAGACTGAAGCGTATCTTCACAGTGGAGGACTTAGTCACCTAGAAGACTTAAGCACTGTCTCTTTTTCTTTGTTTTGTTTTTGTTTTTGTTTTTTAATTTTATAGGGCACATGTGCCTGCCAGACAGAGAGAGAGAGAAAGTGAGGAATCATCCCCAGGGGGATAACCACAAAACTGTCCCTTCTCCATTCTCCTCTTGGGAGTTTGGTCACACACACACACACACACACACACACACACACACACACACACACACACCACAGGTATTTTTTTTTTCAAGCCACCGGGTCTGAGACTTGAACTGTGGCCGTGTGGGATCCAACTGCCCTAACCACCATGCAACCTGACTAATCATCTGTTTATCTTTTTCTTTTCTTTTTTTTTTTTAGACACTTTTGCTATAGGGCACGTGTACTCGCCAGAGAGACAGACAGGAAGCAAGAAATCAACCCCACCCCCAGGGGCATGGCCACACCGCAATCCCTTCTCTTCCATTCTCTTCTTGGGACTTTGGACACGCATGCACATGTACCTGGTGTGAGTTTTAAGCTGCCAGGTCCAGGACTTGAACCACGGTCGACTACATGGGAGTCCAGTAACGTAACCATTACACCATTTGCTGGTCCCACAGTGTCTGTCTTGTACAAAGGATTTGGGATCTTACCCTCCTCCCTGCCTCCTTCCTCCTCTCCCATCTTCAGCGGGCTTTAACAGAAATGGTTCCATTGGGAATGTTCTAGTAAAAAGTGCCCTGTGCGTGCGTCATCGATGATGACGATAATTACTGTTAATTGATACCATCTCTAAAGGCAACAGACATGATCCAATTGAAATAGATGTAGAGCTGCCTGGTGGTGCGGTGGTAACACAATGGTCTGTGATATTGGATCCATATGAGAAGGTCGTGAGTTCGCATCCCCAAAGTCCCTGTATACACACATACCTGATCCAAGCTGCCTAAGGCTGAGGGTGGATGGTGGCATGGGGACTCAGTGGGAGGTGCCTCTTTCTCATGGAAAAAAATAAATATACTTAACAAAAAAATAAAAACATTGGGTCATCGGAAAAGTCATGACACATTTTTTGCCTAGAAAAATACTTCGTGACTTTTCCAACAACCCAATGGATTGAGTTGGTCCAAGAACAGGGCCCTGAAATGTCAAAAACACATTTTCTCTGCCGAATAATGAAAATAATGAAAACCTGGAAACTCTCCCAGCAATAAAATTATCTCAATCTTTATGGAAAAGCTTCACATTCTATTTGTTTGGACTCTCAGGGAGGGTTCAGGGAACTCCCCAAATCTTTACTCCATGAAACCCATCTAAGGCAGCCCTGATACTTTTTAATAAAAGCATCTTTTTTATGATGGAAGCATTTTATTTAAAGTATTTAAGGTACATCCTTTTTTTAAAAAAAAAAACAAAAAAGAATTATTTATTCATCTTTTTAGTTATTCATTCATTTATTTTAATTTGACCAGGGACACATAGACACACACACAGAGAGAGAGAGAGACAGAGAGAGAGGGAAAGTGAGAAAGCAAATTACCAGGTCCCGGACTTGAACCGTGCTTGATCATGTGGAAGTGTCCAGCACCTTAACCACCACGCCACCTGCTGGTTCTAAAGGTACATCCTTTTTAAAAAAAAAAAAAAAAAAAGATTACATATGGCTGGCACTGTAGTGCAGTGGTTAATTGCTGTGCATTGGGAACTGGATTCCATATGGCTGACCACAGTTAGAATCCCAGGTCCAGTGGCTTGAAAAGCACTCCCGGTGGATTGTGGCTTGACCATACCACATTGGCGGGGTGTGCATTCTGTTTCTCTCTCATGCATACGCCTCTTGCAATAAAAAAATGAATAAAATAAATAGAAATATGACCTGAAGTATAACTCCAATTTAATTTCCTTTTAGAATGTCAAGCCCACCAAAGTTAACAAACATTCACCTCAGATGACAGTAATGATTGTAAGCAAATACGTAGGAACATTCTAGGCACCTTCTGGAATGTGCGATGTCCCCGTACGTGGTATTTGCATTCAACTGACAGTCTGGGGCTCTTATAACTAAAGGTGCCACTCCTGGTCAGATGTCAAATTCTCACTAAGCTTGGGGCCAGCAGGTGGCATGGTGATTAAGGGCACTGGACTCCCACATGACCAACCGCGGTTCAAGTCCCAGACCTGGTGGATTGCTTTCTCACTTTCCATCTCTCTCTCTCTCTCTCTCTCTCTCTGTCCCTCTCTGATCAAATTAAAATAAATAAATAAATAAATAAAGTGTAAAAAAAAATTCTCATTAAGCTATGTCTCCTCACCTCAAAATACATACAATATACCCATGAATTACCTAGCTTTATGTATATTTTTAAAAGAATTATTTATTTAATTATTATTTTTAAAAATTTGCTGTACAGCACATGTGTTCTCCAGATAGAAACAGAGAAAGAGAAGCAGGAAAAATGAGAAAGCAAGCTGCCAGGTCCAGGACTCAAACCGATGTCAGCCATGTGGGAGTCCAGTGCCTTAACCACCATACCGCCTGCGGCCCCATATGCTACATTTTATACATATACTTCTGATCATCGTATTAGAACAATTAGAAAGTCCTAAAGCGCACAAGGGTATCTTCCCACTCTTCTCCAGATGTCTTTTTTTCACTGTTTATGTTTGATGTACTATATCTTATTTTTTTTATTTGTGAATTATTTAGGTATTTTTGTTTCTTTTTTTTTTTTTTGGAGAGGTTTTCGCTATAGGGCGTGTGCGCTCGCCAGACAGACAGAGACGGAGAGACAGAAAGCGAGAAATCACCCCACAGAGGGAATGGTCACACCGCAATCCTTTCTCCTCCATTCTCCTCTCGAGATCTTGGTCACGCACGCACACGCACATGCGCCCGGCGTGAGTTTTAAGCCACCAGGTCCGGGATGTGAACCGCGGTCAACTACGTGGGAGTCCAGCGACATAGCCATTACACTAACTGCTGGTTCCCTGTTTGTTTCTTTTTAATATTTTAATTATATTACATTACATTAAGAATAAAGAAATAGGGACCAGCAGATGGCATAATGGTTGTCACTGGACTCCCATGTGGTCTACCGTGGTTCAAGTTCCACCTCCACTGTCTTGAAACTCATGCCAGGCACGTGCGTGTGTGTGCCCAAAATTCCAAGAGGAGAATGGAGGAGAAGGAATTGTGGAGTGGCCATCCCCCCTGGGGGGTGATTTCTTGCTTTCTGTCTCTGTTTCTCTGGTGAGCATGTGTGCCCTATAGCAAAAATATCTCTTTAAAAAAAAAAAAAAGGATCAAGAATGATGGCCCTGGGGGACC
>NW_006198705.1:927439-957301 GCF_000334495.1 Tupaia belangeri chinensis
ATAGGGCGTGTGCGCTCGCCAGACAGACAGAGACGGAGAGACAGAAAGCGAGAAATCACCCCACAGAGGGAATGGTCACACCGCAATCCTTTCTCCTCCATTCTCCTCTCGAGATCTTGGTCACGCACGCACACGCACATGCGCCCGGCGTGAGTTTTAAGCCACCAGGTCCGGGATGTGAACCGCGGTCAACTACGTGGGAGTCCAGCGACATAGCCATTACACTAACTGCTGGTTCCCTGTTTGTTTCTTTTTAATATTTTAATTATATTACATTACATTAAGAATAAAGAAATAGGGACCAGCAGATGGCATAATGGTTGTCACTGGACTCCCATGTGGTCTACCGTGGTTCAAGTTCCACCTCCACTGTCTTGAAACTCATGCCAGGCACGTGCGTGTGTGTGCCCAAAATTCCAAGAGGAGAGTGGAGGAGAAGGAATTGTGGAGTGGCCATCCCCCCTGGGGGGTGATTTCTTGCTTTCTGTCTCTGTTTCTCTGGTGAGCATGTGTGCCCTATAGCAAAAATATCTCTTTAAAAAAAAATCAAGAATGATGGCCCTGGGGGACCAGCAGTTAGTGTAATGGCTACGTCACTAGACTCCCACGTAGTCAACCACGGTTCGAGTCCCAGACCCGGTGGCTTAAACTCACGCCAGGTGCATGTGTGTGTGTGCCCAAGATCCTGAGAGAAGAATGGAGGAGAAGGGATTGTGGCGTGGCCATCCCCCCTGGGGGGTGATTTCTCGCTTTCTGTCTCTCTGTCTCTGTCTGTCTGGCGAGCACAAGCGCCCTATAGCAAAAACCTCTCCAAAAAAAAAAAAAGAATAAAAAAAAAGGCTCATGAAAAATGACATTTCTGGAAAAAACTGCACGAATTTCAAAAATTTTGTGTGACAAAATAAATTCATGCTTTGATTCCATCGTTCTGTGAACTTCTGGAAGTCTCTGTTAATAACCTGCTACCAGGGACCAGAAGTTAGCATAATGGCTATGTCACTGAACTCCCATGTAGTTGACTGCAGTTCGAATCCCGGACCCGATGACTTAAGCTCACGCCGGGCACATGTGTGTGTGTGCTCAATATCCCGAGAGGAGAATAGAGGAGCAGGGATTGTGGCGTGGCCATCCCTCCAGGGGGTGATTTCTCGCTTTCAGTGTCTCTGTCTTTCTGGAGAGCACACACGCCCTATGGCAAAAAAGTCTCAAAAAAAAAAATTAATAATAACCTGCTACCAAACCGTCTGGTCTGACTCTCTGCTTCACCCCATGAAGACTAGAGCAAGTTTCTGATACTTCTGCACCTGCCCCCACATTCCTGACAGGATAAGGACTGAGGCCCTGGAGGTGGATGGCGTGGGCGTGAATTCTGATATTGTCATCTTGTGTCTGTGGGACCCGGGCAGCTTTTTCTCTCTGTGCCTCAGTTCCCTCATCTGTAAAGTGGCAGTAATGTTAGTACCCCCTCCCCCCGCGGCTGTGACAAGGACCAAGTGAATTAATATGTGAAAGCACTGGGAACCAGCAGTTAGCGTAATGGCTATGTCGCTGGATTCCCACGTAGTCGACCGCGGTTCGAGTCCCGGACCCGGTGGCTTAAAACTCACACCGGGTGCGTGTGCGTGCATGCCCAAGATCCCGAGAGTAGAATGGAGGAGAAGGGATTGCGGCGTGACCATCCCCCCGGGGGGTGATTTCTCTCTTTCTGTCTCTATGTCTCTCTCTGTCTGTCTGGCTAGCGCACGTGCCCTATAGCGAAAACCTCTCCAAAAAAAAAAAAGAAAAGAAAAAAGAAAAAAAAATATGTGAAAGCACTTAGCGCACCTCTTACCCCATAGTAAGTGCTCCCTAACTAAACCCTTCCCTATTATAACCGATTTTATTTCTCTCTTTTTTCCTCCCTTTCTTGCTTTCTTCTTTCCTCCTGGGAGTTCTCCAAGAATCAGGACTCAGGTCCAATGTCACTTTACTTTTATTTTTTTTTTAAATAAAGTTCTTTTTAAAAAAAGGATTATTTAACTTTATTTATTATTACTTTAATATTTCCAGAGAGAGAGAAAGAGAAAAAGGAAGCCTCCAGGTCCGGGACTTGAACCATGGTCAACTATGTGGGAGTTCAGCACCTTTAATCACATGCCACCTGCTGGCCCCAATGTCACTTTCTCAGTGATGCTTTCTTTAGGCAAAAATGCCTCCTCCTCTGGACTCTACCCTCTGGCACACACCCCTACCTAGTATAACCCCTCCACGAGGTTGTCCATGGCAAGGAGGGGTAGTGCTGAGAACTGAGCGAACAGCAGACCTCAGCCGTGAGGGGAGGCCCCACATCAATACGGGCCCAGCACCGCCCAGGGCAGGTGAGAGCCTGGCCACCCCTGGAAGGCCAGAGGAACCCGGAAGAACTGATCTGCTCGTTTTCCACTTTTCTGGCTCCCTCACCCTCTGTTTTCTGAAGGCAGGATCTTTTTCACACTTCACCAGTCTGGGTTGCCAAGGAATTTGGGTGGGACTGGCCACGCTACTTTCACCTGCCAAGCCAGAGCTGAAAACACATTGGTCATTTCTCTCAGAAGCCCCAGAGCACACGATCTGTTCTGTTTCACTTTCAAGGCAAACAGCAATTACGGAAAGTTGACGTCAACCTTCTCCCCTGGGGAGGAAGTCGGTTGGGGTGAGCAGGGCCGGGGGTGGGGAGGCAGGTGCCTTCTGCGGAAAGTGTGCACTTGAAGACAGGGGTGCCAGAGGGACCCAAAAGCTGACACCCTAGGTCCCTGGCACCCTGGCCCTGCTGGGGCCACCCCTCCCACACTCTTCTGTTCTGCCCTTGCGGTGAGTTCAGGCCTTATCGGTGCCTCCTTCTGCAGTGCCAGAATTTTACCCAGAAACCACCTCTCCCCGTGCATTGCCAAGAGGTCCAAGGTGCTTGCTCAACACCAGTCTCAGCAGTGAAAGCAGCAGCCAGTCACCACCGAGGTCATGAGCCCGCTGGGGGACAAAGGCACTGAACACAAGACATGACTTTTTATTTCCGCTACGGATAACTATTGAAGAACATGGAAGTACATTTTTAAAAATGTTTATCATGGGACCAGCAGGTGGCGTGGTGGTTAAGGTGCTGGCTACTCCCACATGGCCGACCACGGTTCGAGTCCTGGACCTCGTGGCTTGCTTTCTCACTTTCTCTCTCTCTTTCTCTCTCTGTGTTTCTCTCTCTAGTCAAATAAAAATAAGTGAACGAATGAATAAAATAAAATAAAATAAAAAATTGCTTATCGTATTTGGGGCACATGTTATGGGAAAATCTCATTTCCTGGGGCTTCGTCACTTGGGGGGCCAGAGGGTCTTCCATGAAACCCCAAAATTATCTTGGTTCTTATCGTTCTTGCCTTTGTTTCTCAAGACAGTCCCAGAAACACTCGATTTGACTGGGTAGAAACACTGCTACTCGTTTGTAATCACTTATTATTTATGCCTCATTGTCAAAGCATGAAGGGACAAAGGGTCTTCAAAATGTTCATGGAAAAAGCATATTATGAAAATAATTATGCAAGGATTTTTTAAAATTTTGCATCCATGGGACCAGCAGTTAGCGTAATGGCTATGTCACTGGACTTCCATGTAGTCGGCTGCGGTTCGCATCCTGGACCTGGTGGCTTAAACTCTCGCCAGGCGTGGGTGCATGCATACCCAAGATCCCGAGAGGAGAAAGGAGGAGAAGGGATTGCGGCGTGGCCATCCCCCCTGGGGGGGTGATTTCTCGCTTTCTGTCTCTCTGTCTCTCTCTGTCTGTCTGGTGCGCACATGTGCCCTATAGTAAAAACCTCTCCAAAACTTTTTCTAAAAATTTTAATTCCATTTGTTATTATTATTTTTAAATTTGACCAGAGAGAGAGAAAGGATTTTTAAATTTGACCACAGAGAGAGAGAGAAAGGGAAAGCGAGAAAGCAAGCCAGGCCGGGTCGGGAGCCACAGTCGGCCATGTGGGAATCCAGCACCTTTAACCAGCACACCACCTGCTGGCCTCTCCTTGAACTTTTTGAAGCCCCCTTGAAGTAATAAGCATCATTTTATCACTTAGTGGATTGAGTTTGTTAAATTTATTATTTATTATTATTATTAAAGTTATTGAGTTTGTTAAATTTATTTGGAAGCCAGCACATTTTGTTGTTACTAATGTAACCACACCAAGAGATTCCTCTAACAAAGAGTGCTGTCAATCTACAGGTATTTTCTTCCTTAGAGGGAACATTTGCTACTTCCCCTCTTCAAACTGTATGAGCAGGAACCGACAGGTGGCATGGTGGTGAAGGTGTTGGACTCCCCCATGACTGACAACAGTTTGAGTCCTGGACCTCCCAGCTTGCTTTCTCACGCGGGCACGCACGCGCAAGCACCCGGCGTGAGTTTTAAGCCACCGGGTCCAGGACGCGAACCGCAGTCGACTACGTGGGAGTCCAGCGACATAGCCATTACGCTAACTGCTGGTCTCCTGATATACTTTTTAAAAATGTATTTATTATTATGGGACCAGCAGGTGCTGAGGTGGTTAAGGCTCTGGACACTCCCACCTGACCGACCTCAGTTGGAGTCCTGGATCTGGTGGCTCGCTTTCTCACTTTCCTTCTCTCTCTCCCTCTCTCTCCATGTGTGTGCATGTGTGCGTGCGTGTGTCTAGCCAAATTAAAATAAATAAATGAACAAATAAAAATTAAATAAAGAATGCTTTAAAAGTTTTTGTTTGTTTGTTTTATTATTTTAAATTTGTTTTAGGGTATGTATACTTACAGAAACAGACAGAGAGAGACAGAGAGACAGAAAGCGAGAAATCACCCCCCAGGGGGGATGGCCACGCCGCAATCCCTTCTCCTCCATTCTCCTCTCGGGATCTTGGGCACGCACGCACACGCACCTGGCGTGAGTTTTAAGCCACCAGGTCCGGGACTGGAACGGCAGTCGGCTACGTGGGAGTCCAGCGACATAGCCATTACGCTAACTGCTGTTCGCACCTGGAATGTTTTTCAAGCTGCTGGGTCTGAGACTTTAACTTTTAATTGATGTTTAATTTTTGACCAAGTGAGATCCAGTCACCTTAACCTCTGTGCTGTCAGGTGGCCTCAAATTTACATATGTTGTATATAATGTGGAACCGTTTCTCCTAAAGTAAGATTACCAAGGACCTATAAATGAACTTCAAAAAGTTCATGGAAATGGAATGAAAATATGAGTTTACTTTCCCCAAAAATTCAAAACCCAGGTGTAGTATTTTCTCGATAGACATTTTCCATGAACATTTGTAAATGATTTATCTTTCATTTATTTTATTCATTTATTTTAAAATTTGCTGTAGGCTACATGAGGTCACCAGAGAGAGACAGAGGGAAAGGGAGAGAAAGCAAGCCACCTGGTCCAGGACTTGCACTGCAGTCGCCCATGCGGGAGTCCAACACCTTCACCACCACGCCACCTGCTGGCCCCTTCCATGAAATGTTTGAAGAGCTCTTCATTCAAAGCTCTCAAACTGACTTCCTTCATCGTTCATGATTAGTATCATTTCCTGGTCATGGAAAACTGAGTAGAATTTTTTAATAACTAAAAGAAAGAAGGTCAAAGGAGATTGCTGTAGTTGAATACGTCCCCCAAAATGCACGTGTTGAGGCACTGTAACAGGATTAAGAGGATGAAAACTTAATCTGACTGTGATATGGAAAGTGGGGGCCTTTGGGGAGAGATTAGGGTTAAGGCGATTAAGACAAGACTCCGTGGTTGGCTCCTAGTAGGTTTATAGGCAGAAGGAATGAGAGTGGAAGAGAGACCCACATAGGTACAGACCTCTCTCTGCGCATGCCTGTCTCTGTCTCTCTTCTGTCAGCCATGTTGGGATGTAGCTGGCCTGTCTCCTTCTCTGCTTCCGTCAGCCATGCTGGGATGTGGCTGGCCTGTCTCCCTCTCTGCTCCCATCAGCCATGTTGGGATGTAGCTGGCCTGTCTCCTTCTCTGCTTCTGTCAGCCATGTTGGGAAGCCAGCCTCTTGTCTTAGGACTTTGCAGCCACCAGAATTGTGAGCCCAATACACCTGAGAAAGATGAGAGAGTAAAACAGGAAACTGGTCGTGGGTTCAGGTATCTTGGAGGAAATCTAAAGGAATGGTGGGCCAGCCGGTGGTGTAGTGAAGTCACTGGACTCCCACACGGTCGACTGCAGTTTGAGTCCTGGACCCAGTGGCTTGAAACTCATGCCAGGTGTGTGTGCATGCATGCCCAAAATCCCAAGAGGAGAATAGAAAGGAAGGGATTGTGGTGTGGCCATCCCCCTGGAGGGTGATTTCTTGCTTTCTGTCTGTCGCTGTCTCTCTAGTGAGTGCACACGCCCTATAGCAAAAATCCTTCTTAAAAAAAGGAAAAGGGAGTATTGGGACCAGCAGGTGGGGTGGTGGTTAAGACGCTGGACACTCCCACATGGCCAACCAGGGTTTGAGTCCTGGACCTGGTGGCTTGCTTTCTCACTCCCCCGCCCCGTATCTCACTCTGATAAAATTTTAAAACATAAATGAATACATTAAATTAAATTAAATAATTTTTTTTAAAAAAAGGGAGTGTGAGATGAGGTCTTGGGCAGTCATGCTCTCATCGGCCAACAGGTGGTTTCCAGGCCATGGTCAGCTTGGTTGCTGCATGTGTGTTGAGGGAAGAAGGGAGAGCGAGGCCTTTCGCTGAATGATGGAATAGAGAAATAATATACAATCAGGTATTTCTATGCACTGCATGTTTCAAATTGAACAATCTTGTTTTTAGAGATTTTTGCCTTAGGGCACATGTGCTCACCAGAGAGAGACAGAGACAGTGATGGGAGGAAGCGAGAAATCACCTCCCCACAGGGGTGACCATGAGCAATTTCTTCTCCTCCATTCTCCTTCCAGGATCTTGAGCACGCACGCACACGCACCCAGCCTGAGTTTGAAGCCACCAGGTCCAGGACTCGAACCATGGTCCAAACATGGGAGTCCAGTGACATAGCCATTATGCCAACTGCTGGTTCCCAGGTAGCTCTTAGTCATGGGTCCCACTGTGACTCCTCAGCTGATGACATCTGTGTTCTCCAGGCTGCTTTTCAGACACCTGGAGTTTTCATGTAGTTTCAGTGGTTCCTTCCGTAATTAAGCATTTTTAGTCCTTCCCTGGGCCCCTGTGAAACAGGGTTTTGAATCGTTTAAAATCTAGGGAGGCCCTGGATTCAGAAAGGAATGTAAAGGACAAGGACGTTTCTATGGGTTTCTCAAAGTTCTGTTGGGATTTGGTTGTGTAGGAAGAGAGGACTTAATCTGATTATGGTGGTGAAAGGTGGGGCCTTTGGGAAGTGTGTGGGCCTCAGGTGGGGCCCCCATAATGGAGTTCTGGAGTTCTGGTGGGTTTATACAGAGAGGGAAGGAGACACGCCAGCCACCATGGCGTCTTGAGGCCCTGTGCCGCCTTTGAACTCTTTTGGAGAGATTTTTTGCTATAGGGTGCGTGTGCACTCACCAGAAATAGACAGAAAGTGAGAAATCACCCCCCAGGGGCGATGGCCACACCGCAATCCCTTCTCCTCCATTCTCCTCTCGGGATCTTCGGCACGCATGCACACCTGCCTGGCGTGAGTTTAAGCCATCCGGTCCAGGACTCCAACCGTAGTTGACTACATGGGAGTCCAGCAATGTAGCCATTATGCCAGCCACCTGTGGACTCTTAACTATTAAGAAGACTTTTACCAGATGCAGCCCCTGGGCCTTGCACTTCCAAACTGAACAGAGTAACTGTCTGTAATCTTAAACAACCCAGACTCAGGCATTTCTGTTATTGGGAGCAGACTGCACTGGAAGGGGTGTTCTCAGTTTGGCTGGCACGCCTGAAAGTTCTGCGTACACAGGTCTGGCCACGTCGGTGGCTGGACAGCTTCATCACGCCGGTGACTCATAAGGAGCTGACCCAGCTCTTTGTGTAGCTGCTAAGAAGCATTTTGCCCTCCCTGCCTCTCCCTGTCAGCATCTGGATTCTCGGGAAGGCGTGGCATCTGCTGGGTGAGCTCGGGCACCGTGAGCGCGCGGTACTGCTGGCTGCCCCGGCTGGTCAGGGGCGCGAAGCCGGGCATGAAGAAGTGCAGGCGCGGGAAGGGCACCATGTTCACGGCCAGCTTGCGCAGGTCGGCGTTGAGCTGGCCCGGGGAGCGGGGGGGGGGGGGGGCGCCGCCCCGACACCTTGGGCGAGGGCATGACGCTGAAGGTGTTCATGATGCGGTCCGGGTACTCCTCACGGATCTTGCTGATGAGCAGGGTGCCCGTGCCCGAGCCAGTGCCGCCTCCCAGCGAGTGGGTCAGCTGGAAGCCCTGGAGACAGTCACAGCTGACTTCTTCTTCACCACGTCTAGGACCCAGAGTTGTTTCCAGCGCCACTCTGGCCTGCCAGCGGAAGACGATATTAGACACTAAAACACAAGGAAATCTCGGGACCAGTAGTTGGAGTAATGGCTATGTCGTTGGACTCCCATGTAGTGAACTGTGGCTCGAGTCCCGGACCCGGTGGCTTAAACTCACGCCAGGCGTGTGTGCATGTGTGCCTAAGATCCTAAGATCCCAGGAGAAGTGATTGTGGTGTGGCCATCCTCCCCTGGGGGGCGATTTCTCGCTTTCTGTTTATTTCTGGTGAGCACCCTCTAGCAAAAACCTCATAAAAAAAACAAAAACAAAAACAAACAAACAAACAAACAAAAAACCAAGCAAATCTGAATTCTGTCACTTTGTGGTAAGAGAAGGTAGAAGGTAGGCAATTTCTGAGTGGCAGATTCTTCTCTTTTCGATACCTGAAAAATATTTTTTCTATGTGTCAGTGACATTCAAAAACCTGCGGATCATAAAGTAAAAAAGCAAGTCAATCAAGATGATAGGACTGAAAAAAACTCAGCTGCTGGGAACCAGCAGTTAGCGTCATGGCTATGTCGCTGGACTCCCACGTAGTCAACCGCGGTTCGTGTCCCGGACCCGGTGGCTTAAAACTCACTCTGGGCGCGTGTGCGTGCGTGCCCAAGATCCCGAGAGGAGATTGGAGGAGAAGGGATTGCGGCGTGACCATCCCCCCTGGGGGGTGATTTCTCGCTTTCTGTCTCTCTGTCTCTCTGTCTGTCTGGCGAGCGCACGTGCCCTACAGCAAAAAAAAACCCTCAAAAAAAAAAAAAAAAGAAAAAACTCAACTGCTTTAAACATTAGGAACAGAGAACATTCTATAAATACCTAAATTGGCGCCTTAATGTGGTGACCTGTTGTCACCGCTCCTTTGAAATTTTCCGTAGCCTATTAAGCTTCCTTTGAAGCTTTCTCTCGCTCTTCCCTCTTTGCTTTCAGAGGCTGCTCTTAATGGGAGGTGACAGCCGCCCCCTGCAGGCTGGCACAACCTCTGAGCTGTCCAGAGAGTGGCCAGAGACAGGTGCACCTGGACTGGGTGGAGTCGGGCCAGCACTCAGGGCTGTCTGTGGCAGTCTCAACCCGGCACTGAATGCCAAGCTTGGGGACTTGCAGGGTGGGGAGGAGGAGGGTGAGTCATGGCCAATAACCATGGACATGATGACATATCGAACACGAAGTTGTCTGGCCTGAAGATCTGGCCGAAAGGTCCGGACCTCACGGAGTCCATAGTGCCCGGCTCCAGATCCACCAGGATGGCCCGAGGCACGTATTTGTTACCTGCAGGAAAAGAAAGGAGATGGAGACCCGGGGTCACCAATGGCACGTGACTAGGCCCTGGCTCTCTGTGGCTTGCACGGCAGAGGTCATTAGAAAATTCCAGCATCTGAGACAGAAACAGAACAGGGGAGGATTTCTGCTTTGAAGGAGGAGGACCTCCAGGGGCTGCTTAGCATGTCAGACGGGCGGGAGGCTCAGCAACTAGGAAGTGGGTTCTTTTAGCAGATGGCATTTAAGAGGACTATGCCAGAGGCAGCTCTTTCTGCCCCAGCGCAGAGCAGGGCTGCCCGGGCGAGGCCGGCGCACACTCACCCGCAGCCTCGTTGTAGTACACGTTGATTCTCTCCAGCTGCAAGTCGCTGTCTCCATGGTAACTGCCAGTGGGGTCGATGCCGTGCTCATCGCTGATGACCTCCCAAAACTGAGACGGAAAAGAATTGCATCATGGTACGGCACCCTACATGTCACTGAGGATGGCCTCTCCTTCCTCCCGTGTCCTTGAAACAGCGGCCACTGTGGTCAGACTGCTAAGGCGCCCTGCAGGGACCAGCGCTGCAAAGCCCATTCCAGCAGCAGCTGCTGCGGAGGGGCTGGGAATCTGCAGGTCATCAGCCATATTATGGCAGTAGGCTGGCGGCAGGGAGGGGCACTGCAGGAAGGGGTGGGGGAGGTCACCCTCTAGGGGAAGCTGTGGGTGGAGGGCTCTGTCACCAGGCAGGGCTGGATGTCACTGCATCCAGCTGACTGATAAATCCTGGTCATTCTGAGGACTATGTGGCCCTTGCCCCTTGGCTGCCCCCAGAGATCATGGAGATTTTGGGTCAGTGGTTCATGGCACTGACCAACATTCCAGCCTGTGGGCACTGACCGCAGCAGGGCATGGGTGGGGAAGGGCAAGCAGGAGCCCAGAGGCTGCCTGGGTGGCAGAGGAAGGAGCTGGCCATCACGTGACCAGACTCCATCGTGACTCTGTAACGAGAAAGGGGGTGGGAGCTTGGGGTGGGCAATATGGCAGTTGGGAAAAAGACCATGTCCTTACATAGCTTCCGTGCCCCCTGCCCAGTGCCCAGGCATCATGCCCTCTCCTATCTCCCCCACTGCGGTCTGTAAGTACAGTCCGTGCCCAGTGTGGTCACCGGCCATCTGTCAGATGGGAGATAAGACTGCACATCTCGATGGCTCTCAGGGTAAGAAAAGTCATGTTCTTGTTGACTCTGAAGAGCTACCTGGTTATCTGTTGAGCATGTTGCTGGACTGTCAGGTGTGAGAGGACCTCAAAGCTCAGGCGTTTAAGGAAGGCACATGTAGAATATAACCAAAAAAAAAAAATGATGAAAATTTGTTACAGAGTAAAGCCAAGATTTAAGTTTTTTTTTTTTTGGGGGGGGGGGGGTTTTTGGTATAGGGCCTGTGCGCTCGCCAGACAGACAGAGAGAGACAGAGACAGAAAGCGAGAAATTACCCCCCAGGGGTAATACCCCCCACGCTGCAATCCCTTCTCCTCCATTCTCCTCTCGGGATCTTGGGCACGCACGCACACATGCCCGGCGTGAGTTTTAAGCCACCGGGTCCGGGATGCGAACCGCGGTCAACTACGTGGGAGTCCAGCGACATAGCCACTACACTAACTGCTGGTTCCCTATGCCAAGATTTGAGATTTGAAGGGAGATACCTAGAATGCTTTGGGATGCTCTCACAGATTTTTTTTAAAAAAGATTTTTGCCATAGGGTACATGTGCTTGCCAGAGAGAGACAGAGAGGGAAAGTGAGAAATCACCCCTTAGGTGTTATGGCCACACTGCAGTCCCTTGTCCTCCATTCTTTGCTTAGGGTTTTGGGCACGCACACACACATGCCCAATGTGATCCTGAAGCTGCGGGGTCCAGGACCTGAACCATGCTCAGCTATGTAGGAATCCAGAGCCTTAATCACCACACCCACCTTCTGGCCCTTCTAAATTTTTTCCCCTTTAATTTCTAACTGTAAGGCTTATAGGGCATGTGTGTTCACTGGAGGGAGAGAGAGAGAAATCACCTTCTAGGGGGATAGCCATGCTGCAACCCCTTCTTTTCCATTCTATTGTCTGGATTTGGGGCAGTGTGATTTTCAAGCTGCCTAGTCCGGGATTTGAACTGCAGAACTGGCCATGTATGAATCAGGCTGCCTTAACCTCCATACCACCTGCTGGCCCATCAGGGAACATCCTTAACTAGAGGAGGAAGCCTGAAATCTGAAGGGAGGCCAGCAGGCCAGATCCTCAGGCAAGATTTGTATGTTATGGTCTTAAAGGAATTCTTCAAGGGACCAGCAGTTAGTGTAATGGCTATGTCGCTGGACTCCCATGTGGTCGACCGCACCAAACGGCATTCTGATGACCCTTCAGGGATGCCCCCAATTGGGGCAAGGGGATTAAGCCTTTCTCCCCACCCCGATTGTGCAGCTCTTGCACATACGCCGTCCTGAGGAGGGAACCGTGACTGTGGCAAGGCCGCCCTCTTTAGCAGAAGGCTGCTCTAAGAGAGGGGCTCCTTGGGGATCTCCCTGACCTGGCTTGCAGCAGCTGGGAGATGAGTGCTTCACGGTCCCGAAAGGGGGTCTGGCAGCCCCCTAAGACCCGCTTCATTAATTAAACTGCTCATCTTAACTCGTTGAAGTTGTTTTTTTAAGTATATTTATTGGGGACCAGCAGTTGGCGTAATGGCTACGTTGCTGGACTCCCATGTAGTCAACCGTGGTTCAAGTCTCAGACCCGGTGGCTTAGACTCACGCCGGGTGCGTGTGTGTGCATGCCCAAGATTCCGAGAGGAGAAAGGAGGAGAAGGGATTGCTGCGTGTCCATCCCACCCCAGGGGGTGATTTCTCACTTTCTGTCTCTCTGTCTCTCTCTGTCTTTCTGGGGAGCACAGATGCCCTATAGCAAAAACCTCTCCCCAAAAAAGAAAAGTTTATCTTTTCTACGAGACAGAGCAAGAGAGGCACCCTGATGGGGTCTTCACACTGCAATGCATCCCGACCTCAGCCAACCGGGATTATGGACACACCTGAACCCAGTGTGTATAAGGAGACCTCCAGGGTGGGCACAAACACGGGACCCTCCCACGTGGGGCCACACGAGTGGTTGCATTACTGCTGCTCCAGCAGACAGCCCTCCTTTGAAGCCTTCAATGCACATCTCTCAACAACCTGGATCATACTGCATCAGTTCAGAAGTGTCGCTTGCAGGCAGGGTGTCTGCACACCTTCTCATGCCATGCAGCGTGCTCAATGGAGGGATGCAGCCCTGGTTGGGGTTCTGAGGCGGGGAGTGGCTACGGTTGCCTAGCATAGCCTATGATGAGAGTATGAGGTCTCTTCAACTCTGGGATATGGCATTAATGTTGGGACCAGCAGGTGGCGTAATGGTTATATCACTGGATTCCCACATGGTTGACTGCAGTTTGAGTCCCAGAACCGACAGTTTTAGACACATGCCACAGATGTGTGTGTGTGTGTGCATGCCCAAAGTCCCGAGAGGACACTAAAGGAGAAGGGATTGCAGCTTGACCATCTCCCCGGGGGTGGGGGGGGAGGGGGCGGTGATTTCTTGCTTTCTGTCTCTTTCTGTCTCTCCAGCAAGAGCATGTGCCCTATAGCAAAAATGTTTCTCTAAAAAAATAAAATAAAATAAGAACTGGACTCTCACATGGATGACTGCAGTTTGAGTCCCAGATCCAGCAACTTGACAATCATACCGGCACGTGTGCTTGTGTGCCCAAAATCCCAAGAGGAGAGTGGAGAAGGAGGGGCTGCAACATAGCCATTCCCCCCGGAGAGTGATTTCTCACTTTCTCTCTGTCTCTTTCCAGCGAGTGCATGCACGCTATGAAGAAAACAAACAAACAAACAAAGTCTTGCTGTTGCTGCACAGGTCAGTAACATGGATTTAACAGTGACAATGCTGCCATTTTGGTGTTGCTGAATCTGTCTCTGTCTCTCATTTGGGCCTGAACTCCGGGCGAGAGAAAAGGAGTACTGGTTCTGAGGCCCTTCTACCCCTACTGTGCTTCTGCAGAGAGAACCTGAACCCTTACCTTCACCTTTACAGAAGTAAATTAAAAGTGTTTGCATCTTGGGACCAGCAGTTGGCATAATGGCTATGTCGCTGGACTCCCACGTAATTGACCGTGGTTTGAGTCCTGGACTCGGTGGCTTAAACTCACACCAAGCTCGTGTGTGTGTGTCTGTGCATGCATGCCCAGGATCCCGAGAGGAGAATGGAGGAGAAGGGATAGCAGTGTGGCCATCCCCCCTGGGGGGTGATTTCTCACTTTCTGTCTCTCTGTCTTTCCGGAGAGTGCACGCTCCCTACAGCAAAAACAAACAAACAGAAAACAACACCCAAAAACTCTCAAAAAAAAAAAAAAAAGAGTATTTGCATCTTAAATGTTTTTTAAATGGTAAAAATAGGTCACCTAACACCACAAAAAGAACTTGCTTATTAAGTTGTAAGTATCATTCCAGTTACAAAAGTTGGACTTCACGACCAGAACTGTTTCTCTATTACATCTTTCTCCTATTTATTCCGCGATACATAGTCCATGCAGCGTGCTGGTGAGGTGGGTAGGAGAGAAGGGAGGAATGCTACATTGAGCATCTCCCGTCTACAACCAGCTATGGTGCCATGCACACGCATGCACGCACGCACATGCACACACACACCCGCTAGCGCGAGGAAGGTATTCTCTATTCTTCCTATGGGAGGAAATTGGTTCAGAAGGGTTAAAAACATGGCCCAGCATCACACAATGCCAAGGAAACAGCAGCCATTGCATCTCCTGCCGCCTGACAGCACATTTTCTGGAGTTTCACATCCAAGCTGTTTCCTAGGTAACCAGCTCGCAGCCTCAGGCCTGTGCATAAACAGGGAGGAGGGGGGACCCAGCCAGCGTCTCCTGGTCCCCTCATTTCCTGCATTCACAATGCCATAGCTCTTTGTGGGGCATTAATGAGGTGAGAACAGAGAGCCCAAGAGCTCGTCCATGGGATTCTATTTCCAGTGGGATATTTCTGCCCACCAAAGGGCCAGATGCATTGAGAATCTGGACTGTCAGGGCATTGAGCGTGTTTCTCTTTTGATTCATTCTTCTGCCTTTTCCTTTTCTCCTAGGCTTTTTGTCCTCATAGCAAATAGTGAACTTTCCTTATTCACAAGAGCCTGGGCCCCTTGAGAAATGCCAGGATCTCTGCTACCATGAGCTGAGGGCTGGGCAGGGGGGTCCTTGCCAGGACAGGGACTAGAGCTGGCAGATTTCTGTGTCACGTGACCCATTCATCCTGGGCAGAGTCTCTGCCTATTGTGTTTGGTCCTGTGATGGTCACTGCAGATAGCTACTGGGACTTAGAGAATTCGCTCTCCTTGCCTGGGTGTAAGAGACAGGGTTAGGCTGGAAGACTAAGTAAGAGAGAGGAATGAGAGTTTCAGAAGTCCACTCCCTCACTGCCTTTGACAAGCAGATCTTCATCGGTCCAATGCATTTCTATGCCAAGAAGCTGAAATGCATTCGCTTTTCTGAGCAGCTCTCTCCCTCCATAAATATTAATGAAATTCAACCTCCTGGGTGTTGCTGAAAGCCATTTTTCTTGGTAGCATTATGCACAAGGAACAAGTTCGAAATGTCCGTGGCCAATCCTGTTACATAGGGTTGACATCTTCACTCACCCACAGGGATGTGTAACAGGGGTTCAGGTATAGGGGTGTGGGAAGCCATCAGCATCTGGGGGTCTGAGCCACGAGCAAAGGTCACTGGATGTGACAGTGCACTGAGTCTAGCTCCTAGTTCTGGACAGGGCAAGGGCAGGACAGGTAAAGGGCAGAGACAGGGCAAGGACAGGCTGAGTGCTCAGGCACCAGGGTGGGGCAGACAATCCTGGGTGTCCCAGCTGGCAGCTGGATATTAGGTCAATACCAATAGTACATTGCTTGGGTGTGGTAATGGCCTTGTGATTACAAAAGAGAATGTCTTTGTCCTTAGGAGGTGTGTGCTGAAACATTTAGGGGCGAAATGCCGTAACGTCTACAATTTACTTTCAAATAATTCAGCAAAAAGAAAGTATCTATGCAGACATGACCAAATGTCAACAACTATTGAAGTTTGAGGGAGGGTATGGAAGGGCTGATGGTGCTATTCTTTCAACTTGTAGTTGGCTTTTTGTTTTGTTTTTTAGAGAGATTTTTGCTATAGGGTACATGTGCTTGTTGGAGAGACAGAGAGAGAGAAAATGAGAAATCACTCCCCAAGGGGATGGCCACACTGCTACCCCTCTCCTCTTGGGATTTTGGCCACACATGCCCATGCACTCAGTATGAGTTTCAAGCTGCCAGGTCTGGGACTCAAACAATAGTCAGTCGTGTGGGAATTCAGTGCCTTAATCACGATGCTACCTGCTGGCCCCACAACTTATATAGTTGTTTTTGTTTGTTTGTTTGTTTTATTTTTTTGCTACACGGCACGTGCACTTGCCAGAAAGAGAGAGAGAAACAGAGAGATAGAAAGCGAGAAATCACCCCCCAGGGGGGATGGCCATGCTGCAATCCCTTCTCCTCCATTCTCCTCTTGGGATCTTGGGCACGCACGCACATGCACCCAGCATGAGTTTAAGCCACCGGGTCCAACAGCGGTCGACTACATGGAAGTCCAGCGACATAGCCATTACACCAACTGCTGGTCCCTATATAGTTGGTTTTATGTAAATTAAAAAAAAATTGGCAGTGAGTGTATGCATTTGCCAGACAGAGACACAGAGAGAGAGAAGACGAGAGAGAAAGAACCCCACAGTGAAGTGTGGTCATGACCCAACGCCAACCCTGTTGGGATTTTGGGCATGTGTGCATATGTACCTGGTGTGTTTTTCAAGTGGATTGAGCCAGAATTCAAAGCATGCCGACAGCCATTAATCACCAGGCCACAAGATCTGTCCCCAAAGTTGTTTTTTTGTTTGTTTGTTTTTTTTTTAAATTTCTCTTTCTTTCTTTCAGGAGTTGAGAAAGAAAGCCTGAAACAGAGAGACAGCGCCCCTAGAAGAGTCTTGATGCCACAATCAACTCCCAGCCTCAGTTTGTCCAGATCATGGACATGCACACATCTGGCAGACACAGGGAGGTCTCTGGATCTGAACCCAGAACTTTCCCATGTAGGTCAGCCTCACAGAGAGTTATGCTTTACTGCTGTGCCATCATCCAGCCCCTAGCTGTTTTTTAATTTTTTTTTTTGCGTTTTCTAAAAAAGGATTAATGGTTGGTTGTAGGCCTGACATATAGAGCAGATTTCCTCAGAATCGATCTAGATGTCAAAACTAGAGTAAATGGTTCTTTTAGTTACTCTTTTTGTTAACTTCCTCATCACAAATGTAGTATAGCCCATGAGGCCGGCAGGTAGCATGGTGGTTAAGGTGTTGGACTCCCACACAGCTGACTGTGGTTCGAGTCCTGGACCTGGCAACTTGCTTTCTCACTTTCCCTCTTTCTGGCTCTCTCTCTCTCACTCTGTTCCTCTCTGGTCAAATGAAAACAAATAAAGTTATATAAAATAATTCTTTAAAAGAAAATTTAAAAAAAGGTAGCATAGCCCGAAGAGGATAGAATATAGCAAAAATGCTACCTTTAAATCAAGCAGTTAACAATACATTCCAGGGGCCGGCAGGTGGTGTGGTGGTTAAGGGCGCTGGACTCCCATATGATCAACCATAGTTCAAGTCCCGGACCTGGTGGCTTGCTTTCTCACTTTCTCTCTCTCTCTCTCCCTCTCTGGTACAATTAAAATAAACAACGTTAAATAAAATAATTACTAAAAAAAAATACATTCCAAAAAGCAGACAGAGAGTTCTATTTTTATCGTGTTTTCTTGTTCTCACAGTTTCAATGCTTAATTGTTTTTCTCATTCAAAAGAACATTTTATCTGACGACCGTCTTGTGGGCAGGACTGGAAGCAAGTGTTGTCTAGAGATAACTTCACAAAAATGGACCACAAGTCTTCTAGATCTTTCCATGACTCTGTATCCGTAGCCCCGAGGAAATAACTTCATTAGCCAAATCACACACATCTGGCCACTTGCACAAAATTAGCATAAAAATAGGCGTTCTATATTTTCATGCTTGCGCAAATACGTTGTGAATACATAACCGAGATGGGGAATGGTATGAACATTACAAGAAGACGTCTGTCTTCCCCCCCAGATGGTAAGATCCCCCAAGACAAGAACAGCATCTTGTTTATATATGTACCCCCATGCCGAACACTGTAAATGTTGATGAAACGAATACGTAAATGATAAAATTAGAAAATCGTAATATGATGACATCTGAATTCTACAGCAACCAAGTCACTGTACTTATGACTTACGATATGTGTAGACTAAATATAGCAGCGATGCCCAACGCTGGGGCGAAATGCTTAGTCAACGTGACAGAGGGGTAAGTATGTAAAATATCTATGTGGTGGCGCAAGGATTACATGGTGATGCACGAAAATGAACTCACAGTTTTGTGAGAGTGGTGGGGCTTGGGTCGCTTTCTTTATCCTATGGCTGTTTTGCTTTTTAATGGGAAATAATTTTTAAATGGGTATGACCCCTGCAAGCAAACAAACTGAGCATGTTTTAATATAAAAATGAACTAGCACATGGGCCAGCCCCATAGTCCATGGTCCCCCAATTTTTTGGCACCAGGGACAAGTTTTGTGGTAGATCATTTTTGCACAGATGTGGGGAAGGGCGGGCTTTCACTTAAAGCCTATTCATTGAATTTGAAGTGCATCGAATCAATTGCCATTATTGTCACTTGCCAGTCACTGACAGCATTTTGATATGAATCTACCAGTGATGGATTTATTATGGACTCTGTGGAGTCAGACCTCCCTGCTAATTTTAATCAGCATTCACAGCTGCTCCCCAGTGCTAGCATCACTGCCTCAGCTCCACCTCAGATGGTCAGGCATTAGATTCTCATAAAGAGCGTGATAAAGACTAGATCCCTCGCGCGTGCAGTTCACAGCAGTGGTCATGCTCCTATGAGAATCTCATGTCACAGCTGATCTGACAGGAGGCGGAGCTTAGGCAGTAATGTGAGTGACTGTAAATTCAGATGAAGCTTCACTCATTCACCCACTACTAACTTCCTGCTGGGTGGCTTGGCTCCTAACTGTAGCCTGCTGTTTAAGGGAGCTGGATTCCACATGGCCAACAGCTATTCAAATGATGGCTCCAGCAGTTGGGTGCCTGCCCCAAATCCCAAAACATTTTAAAAAATTATTAATTTAATTTATTATTATTATTATAAATTTGACCAGAGAGAGAGAAATAGAAAGTGAGAAAGTAAGCTTCCAGGTCCAGGACTTGAACCACAGCTGGCCATGTGAGAGAGAAAGGGAAAGTGAGAAAGTAAGCTTCCAGGTCCAGGACATGAACCACAGTTGGCCATGTGAGAGTCCAGAGCCCTAACAACTACACCACCTGCCAGTTCCAAGGGACTTATTACCTTATGTAACAAAATCAGTACTAGACCAATAATTGTCAAATGTGGTCAGGTAGCCCCCTGGGGTCCCTGAAGCCTTTTCTTGGGATCTTCATGGTCAAATTCATCCACTCTAGGGTTTGGCATTTGCACAGCTCACTCCCTGAGCACACGCCGTATGCACGCCCACAATCCGGGCTGGCTGGAAGTAGGCAAAGGCATTTTAACCACTCTAGAGTCGCCAAAGTGGCAGGTGGCACTAACATAAGTTGTTTTCTTCTTTACGTTTATTTACTTATTTCTTCCGTGAACATGTGTGTTCTGTGTGTGTGAGAGAGAGTGCACATCCCCAGTGGGCCCCGACACAGTGATCTACTCCCAGCCTTTAGCAGCTCTGGGTCAGGGATGCACAAGGATCCAGCATACACAGGGAGGTCTCTGGATTTGAACCCGGAACCTTCTCATGTGGCTCAGTTTCATGGAATGTTACATGGCTCTGCAACCATCTGGCCCCTTTAAAAATAATCTCTCTAGGGATCAGCAGATGGCGTAATGCTTGCATTGTTGGACTCTCATGTAGTCGACCACAGTTCGAGTTCTGGACTCGGCAGCTGAAAACTCACGCTGGACACATGTGCGTGCATGCCCAAAATCCTGAGAGGAGAATGGAGGAGAAGGGATTGCGGCATGGCCATCCCCCTGGGGGGTGATTTCTCGCTTTCTGTCTGCACTGAGCGCTGGCGACCTATAGTAAAAATCTCTCTTAAAAAAACAAAAATGAAAAATAATCTCTGAAGCTGGGGCTGAGACTGGCAAGCCCTCTAGGGGCCCAGCCACTTCAGAAGATTCAGCCATAGTTCATGGGAGCTGGAGTCTCCAGCCAGCTTCCGGACCGCCGCCGCACTATCCTCTCCACACCTGCCTGACAACTTGCCCTAGACCTTGCTCTTACTCCAATCAGATGTGGGGTCTACAAACCCATTCGTCCCTACTCCATAATTGAGACACCAGCCCAGAGACTTCTGCATAGTGATACACGAAGGGGAGAGAGAGAGGACCAGCCAGTCTCCCTGCACTGCCAGGGCTCAAACTCTCATGAGGATGACAGTGCAACATTCCTTCCTTAGGCCACCTTCCCGCCATTGCATAATGTCTGCTCTGTCCTCTGTGAGCTGCAGACAATTGAGGTTCACCTTTCCCCTTTACTTGGCAGCCCTGGGAGCTTCAGAAAACGTAAACGAAGCAGAAGCCCAAGTGTGCTAGCCAAGCGCTGCCGCCCGGAATGATTCACGTATGACCCAGAAAGCTGGCTGAGCTAGTTAGTCTCTGATTCCAGCCTCTAGCCCCTCTTGTCTGTTCTTCCTAGTATCACCAGGTTATCCTAGGTAAGCTGTATTTGATGTCATGGGCTGAATGTCGTGTGCCCCCAAAATTCATAGGTTGAACTCGTAACCCCCAAGGCGATGGCCTGAAGAGGTGAGGCTTGGCGGGAGGTGATTAGGTCATGAGGGTGGAGCCCTCATAAATGCAATTAAAGTCTTTACCGAGGAGACTCCAAAGAACTTTCTCTCTTTGTACTATGAGAAGTGGCCATCTCTCAGCTCAGAGAGGGCCCTCACCAGGACCCAGCCATGCTGGCACCCCCGATCCTGGATTCTAGCCTCCGGAGCGGTGAGAAGCACGTTCTGTTGTCTGTGGGTCACTCGATCTACAGGACTTCGCTGTAGCAATCCGAACGGACGAAGATACTCCATCACCACTCTGTTGCCAACCAGAACCATCTTCTCATTTTCATCACTCCACCCAGATACAGTGGCTGCTGCTGTGTCTGTAATGAGGGCCCAGGGTTGGAGGAGCAAGCTGATCACCGGCCAGGGGATGAGACAAATGTCAAGTGCACTTGGAGAAGCCCGAAGACTGCTACATTTTCACTGCTGCCAGTGGAATGGGGAAAAAATTTCTTATTTCATGCATGTGCACGGCCAAAACAATGCAATACCAAAGTATCAGAAGAGGATTTCACAGTCTCCCTTCTCGGGCCAGTGGGTGGCGTGGTGGCTAAGATGTTAGATTCCCATATGGTCGACTGTGGTTCAAGTCCTGGACCTGGTGGCTTGCTTTCTCCTTCTCTTTTTCTCTATCTCTGTCTCTCTCTCTCTGTTCAAATTAAATAATAATAACTGGAATTAAGATAAATAAATAATTCTTTAAGAAAAAAAAAATAGTCTCCCTTCTCTCCACTCCAACATCACAACAGATTCAATCTTTTTTTTTTTTTTTTTTTGGAGAGATTTTCACTGTAGGGCGCGTGCGCTCGCCAGACAGAGAGAGACATAGAGACAGAAAGCGAGAAATCCACCCCCAGGGGGGATGGCCATGATGCAATTCCTTCTCCTCCATTCTCCTCTCGGGATCTTGGGCACGCACGCACACATGCCCGGCGTGAGTTTTAAGCCACCGGGTCTAGGACGCGAACCGCGGTCGACTACAAGGGAGTCCAGCGACATAGCCATTACGCTAACTGCTGGTTCCCCAAACAGATCCAATCTTAATCATGACTCTGGAAAGAAGATTTCCTGGAAATGTTTGTTTGAGCTACAAAGCTCATGACTTCAAACATTCATCCTACTACATTTTTGCCGATTCGATTTTATAACGTAGAAAAGCATCTCTGTTTTCTGTTGTTGTTGGGTGTGTGTGTGTGGGTGCGTGGGTGGCTTTGAATGAAAGTTGTGATTTCAAGAGAAGGACAAGAAAATAAAATACCTTCCCAAACCCTTCTCTCATGAAAAGAAAGAACGGATTTGTAGTGACTCCATGAGGTAAAAATGAAATGATTTCAATAGCTGCTCAATTAAGGAACGATGAGCCATTCTGAGCATGAGGTGAAGCAGGCTAGAACTCGTTTTCGAAGCTGCAGAATTTAGATTCCCTTTTCATCTCATTATTTCCAAAGCGGAGAGATTTCCTGAGTGAGAGCAGATCGGAAATTTCTGGCATGCTCTGGGTCTCAGGGTGACATGGCTCTTAGTGGATGACAGTGACATGTCTTCCCGGTCTTTCTTCACTTGCCTCCCTGGTATTCTCCCCGCCCCATCCTGGTAGGGTTTTATGGATCCTGCCCCGACAGCTGAGCTGTAAATGCTACATACCTTGGGTGACTCACGCTCACCCTGGAACATTTCTCATTCCCCTGCGGTCTGCGGCCCGGCCCTTCGCCAGCTGCTGTGAGGCAGAGCCAAGGACTGGAAGCGGGTTGAGTCCATGGGCGTCTCAGATGGGAAAGCCTGCTGGGGGCGTTGTGACCGGGGAGCACAGCACTTAGGCCAGAATGCAACTCAGCAGAATTTGTTGATGGAGACGTGATGGAGACCCTTCTCTGCCACTGGGACACTTCGAGTTTGGTGGGGAGAGAAGCTGACAGGAGTTCCATGGAAAGTGGTCAGAATGAAGGAGTGCAGAAAACCACCTGGGCTCTGGGGAGGGGGACAAGTGATCATTGCTGTGACAATGGGCGGGCGTTGGAGGCAGAGGGAGAGAGCCCCACTGGGAGGCTGGGGAGCTAGGAGGTGGGGGTGGGAAAGGTTTCCAGCACTGGGCGGACCTGAGGGAGAAGCTGCAGACAGGGTATGTCTATTTTCTTTTCTATTTTTGGAGAAGTTTTTGCTATAGGGCGCATGAGCTCACCAGAAAGACAGAGGCAGAGACAGAAAGCGAGAAATCACCTCCCAGAGGGGATGGCCATGCCGCAATCCCTTCTCCTCCATTCTCCTCTCGGGATCTTGGGCACACACGCCCAGCGTGAGTTCAAGCCACTGGATCCAGGACTCGAACTGCAGTCGACTACATGGGAGTCCAGCGACATAGCCATTGCGCTAACTGCTGGTTCCCCAGGTTGCTCTCTCTGATCACCACTCTGGCTGCAGTGCAAATCTTAAACTGGATTTTTTTTCTTCATGCACAGTCTGTCCCAGGGTAGGCGCTCCTTAAATGTCTGAGGCATGAAGCCAGCAAAGAAAGAAAAGGAAATTCTTCTCAATAGGTTGAACAGGTTTGCAGCAAAAATGTCCGAGTCAATGAAACTCTACAGACAGGTGGGGTGAGGGAATTGAACTCAAACGTTTCAGCCCTGTGGCAGCTTCATTTCATCTTATTTCTAATACATTTTGCAAGGGGAAGAATTGGCCTTGAGATCTCTGGAGCTCAAGGTTGTTAAAGGCCTACTGGGACCAGCAGTTGGCGTAATGGCTATGTCGCTGGACTCCCATGGAGTCGACCACGGTTCACATCCTGGGCCCAGTGGCTTAAAACTCATGCCGGGCGCGTGTGCGTGCGTGCCCAAGATCCCGAGAGGAGAATGGAGGAGAAGGGATTGCGGTGTGGCCATCCCCCTGGGGGGCGATTTCTCACTTTCTGTCTCTCTGTCTGTCTGGTGAGTGCACGTGCCCTATAGCAAAAACTCTCAAAAAGTAAATAAATAAATAAAAAGGCCTACTCCTCCCACAGGATGCTCAGGCAACAGCAGCATCAGCTGGGAGCTGCTTAGAAATGTAGAACTTCCGGCCCCGCCCCAGACCAGCTGAGTCACAATCCGGATTTGAACAAGATCCACAGGTGATGAGTCTGAGGAGCCAGACCTTGGAAGCTCTGCCCTGGGATCAGTCACCAAGAGAACCAGGGTGATTGGGGCCGGCAGATGGTGTGGTGGTGAGGGGCGTTGGACTCCCACATGGCTGACCATGGTTTGAGTCCCGGACCTGGCAGCTTGCTTTCTCACTTTACCTCTCTCTCTGTCCCTCTCTAGCCAAATTAAAAAATAAGTAAATAAATAAAGTTAAATAAAATAATTATTAGAAATCATGCCCCCCAAAAAGAACCAGGATTAGTAAGAACTGGGAGATTTGGGGCCGGCAGGTGGCATGGTGGCTAACAGTGCTGGATTCTCACATGGTTGACAGCGGTTTGAGTCCCAGACCTGGTGGGTTGCTCCCTCTCTTGCTCTCACTCTGTCCCTCTGTGGTCAAGTTAAAATAAATAAATAAATAAAGTTAAATAAAATAATTCTTAAAATTAAAAAAAAAGAACTGGGAGATTTAAAGTGGGGTCATACTTAAAGAGGCCTATGGTGGGGCAGATGGTATAGCAGTGGTAACACGACACTCTGAGGCTGCTCCATGTGGGAAGGTGCTGGGTTCGTGTCCAGAGACCTCCCTGGGCATGATTCAGGCTGGCCGAGGCTGGGGGTGGATCATGGCGTGAGGACCATACTGGAGGCCCTGTCTCTTCTTTTTCTCTCTTACTCATGGAAAAAAATGAATAAATACACTTAAAAAAAATCAAAGTAGGAGGACTGGCCCAGTAGCCTGGGGGTTGAGTTGAATCCCACATGGCCAATCGTGCGGTGTGGCCCTGACAGCTTAAACAATATTCCAGGCATGTATACACGTGTGCCCCAGATCCCGGCAGGATGGAGAAGTGGCAGAGAAGGGACTGCACTGTGCCCACACCCACTGGAAGGGTGCTTTCCCCTTCCCCTCTCTTACTGGTGAATGCATGTGTCCTTTGACCGAAGAAGGAGGAAGAGGATGAAGAGGAGAGGGGGTGAAGGAGGAGGAAAAAGAGAAAGAAGAGTCAGATGGTGGCACAGCAGTAAAACATGACACTCCGCAAGGCAGACTCCCACGGGGAGGTTGCTGGTTTGAGTCCTGGTACCACTCCGACTACACTCGCCGTGGCATGGCCATGACTCAGGCTAGCTGAGGCTGGTAGTGGGTCATGGAGTGGGGACCCTGTTTGGGTGCCTGTTTGTTTTCTCTCTCTGAAGAAATTAAAATGCTTTGTTTTTTCAAGAGAGAGATTTTTGCCATAGGGCATGTGAGCGTTCCAGAGAGAGAGAGAGAAAAAAAAAAAAAAGAGAGAGAGAGACAGAGAGAAACAGAGACAGAAAGTGAGAAATCATTCCCCCCGGGGGGATGGCCACACCACAATCCCTTTTCCATTCTGTAGAGGGCAGCCAATCTGAGCACATACAATGGCGATTAGACACATGCGGAAACATTCCCCCTGGGATCTTGGGCATGCACACCCGTGTGCTCAGTGTGAGTTTGAAGCCACCCGCTCCTGTACTCGAACCATGGTCAGCCATGTGGGAGTCCGGCGATGTAACTGCTACGCCATCTGCTGGCCAAAGAACACTTTTAAAAGAGAATAAAAAGACACTTTTGGTTTTCTCCCCAAACTTCAGCAATTTTATATGGTTCAACCCATCCCTTTGGGGGAGTCCCCAGAGACCCCCCACTCACTAGGTTATCACTTGGCATCTCTGTTTCCCTGCACTCTGACCTGGGTGCCAGCCATGGTTCCCAAGGACAGATGGGGAAGACTCTTGCCTTTAGAGAGCCTCCAGCTTAAGGGGTGAGAGTTCTTTACTGTCTTCAACAATAACAATGGATAATAACATCAGTCACTGCTACTCAGCAAACACCGTTCTGGTGTTCATTTATCAAAGTTCTTGGGCTGGAGACCAGCAGTTAGCGTAATGGCTATATCGCTGGACTCCCACGTAGTCGACCGCGGTTCATGTGCCGGACCTGGTGGCTTAAAACTCACACCGGACGCATGTGCGTGCATGCCCAAGATCCTGAGAGGAGAATGGAGGAGAAGGGATTGCAGCGTGGCCATCCCCCCTGGGGTGTGGGGGGGTGATTTCTCACTTTCTGTCTCTCCATCTCTCTCTTTCTGGCAAGTGCACGTGGCCTATAGCAAAAACCTCTCCAAAGGAAAAAGAAAAGAGAGAGAAAGAAAAGAAAATATTGGTGTTCTCCAAAAACTCCAGCAATTTTATATGAAAGTACACCTTCTGGGATAACCAGGCCCAAATTCTAGCCTATGCCACTGGGACAGGCAAAGGGACCTCACAGAAAGGTGGAACTACCACGGTCAAGCAGTGTTTCTTGAGGAAGCCTGAACAGATCAGGATAAGTGGGAGTGAGAAAAGAAGGAAGCACCTGGGGCCAGCAGATGGCATAATAGTTACATCGTTGGACTCCCATGTGGTTGACTGTGGTTCGAGTCCTGGACTTGGAGGTTTAAAACACACGTGTGCCCATAACCCCAAGAGGAGAATGGAGGAAAAGGGATTGCAGTTTGACCATCCCCACCCCTTTTATTTTTTTTGGGTCACTTTCTCTCTCTTTCTGTCTCTCTCCTGTGAGTACATGCACCCTATAGCAAAAATCTCTCTCTCTAAAAAAAAAGAGGAAGCCAAGAGGGATCAAGTGCCCCATCCCAGGGGCCCTGTGGCCACTAAGTTACTGCTAAGCACCCAACTCAGAAGGGTTCAGATGAGCAAGAGAATGAGAAAGAAAAAGAGAAAGAGGATTTCTATGAGCTGGCCCAGTCACTCCAGTGTCTAGGATGACACTAGAATCATAATCTTGTGCTTTGGAAGTTCTTTGAGTCCCTCTTTAGAATTTCTAATTTTTTCAAGGAAGTTTCTAACCTCACCTGTGGAACTACTTTTTTTTTTTTTTTTTTGGCTGTCTTCAACAATAACAATGGATAATAACATCAGTCACTGCTACTCAGCAAACACCGTTCTGGTGTTCATTTATCAAAGTTCTTGGGCTGGAGACCAGCAGTTAGCGTAATGGCTATATCGCTGGACTCCCACGTAGTCGACCGCGGTTCATGTGCCGGACCTGGTGGCTTAAAACTCACACCGGACGCATGTGCGTGCATGCCCAAGATCCTGAGAGGAGAATGGAGGAGAAGGGATTGCAGCGTGGCCATCCCCCCTGGGGTGTGGGGGGGTGATTTCTCACTTTCTGTCTCTCCATCTCTCTCTTTCTGGCAAGTGCACGTGGCCTATAGCAAAAACCTCTCCAAAGGAAAAAGAAAAGAGAGAGAAAGAAAAGAAAATATTGGTGTTCTCCAAAAACTCCAGCAATTTTATATGAAAGTACACCTTCTGGGATAACCAGGCCCAAATTCTAGCCTATGCCACTGGGACAGGCAAAGGGACCTCACAGAAAGGTGGAACTACCACGGTCAAGCAGTGTTTCTTGAGGAAGCCTGAACAGATCAGGATAAGTGGGAGTGAGAAAAGAAGGAAGCACCTGGGGCCAGCAGATGGCATAATAGTTACATCGTTGGACTCCCATGTGGTTGACTGTGGTTCGAGTCCTGGACTTGGAGGTTTAAAACACACGTGTGCCCATAACCCCAAGAGGAGAATGGAGGAAAAGGGATTGCAGTTTGACCATCCCCACCCCTTTTATTTTTTTTGGGTCACTTTCTCTCTCTTTCTGTCTCTCTCCTGTGAGTACATGCACCCTATAGCAAAAATCTCTCTCTCTAAAAAAAAAGAGGAAGCCAAGAGGGATCAAGTGCCCCATCCCAGGGGCCCTGTGGCCACTAAGTTACTGCTAAGCACCCAACTCAGAAGGGTTCAGATGAGCAAGAGAATGAGAAAGAAAAAGAGAAAGAGGATTTCTATGAGCTGGCCCAGTCACTCCAGTGTCTAGGATGACACTAGAATCATAATCTTGTGCTTTGGAAGTTCTTTGAGTCCCTCTTTAGAATTTCTAATTTTTTCAAGGAAGTTTCTAACCTCACCTGTGGAACTACTTTTTTTTTTTTTTTGGAGAGGTTTTTGCTATAGGGCGCATGTGCTCGCCAGACAGACAGAGAGAGACAGAGAGGCTGAAAGCGAGAAATCACCCCCCGGGGGGGATGGCCACGCCACAATCCCTTCTCCTCCATTCTCCTCTTGGGATCTTGGGCACGCACGCACACGCGCCCAGTGTGAGTTTAAGCCACCAGGTCCGGGACACGAACTGCGGTCAACTACATGGGAGTCCAGCGACATAGTCATTACGCTAACTGCTGGTCCCGCCTATGGAACTACTTTGTAAGGGGCTTTCAACCTAAGTGAGGGGTTGAAGTGTGTCACTGAAGCCCTCAAGGCCAAGAGCAGTGGGGATCCCACAGTGACTTGCCTAAGGAAGCTTGGTGCCCAGAGGGCAGGAGTGAGGGGCAGCTGTGAACCTGCTAATCCCTTCCCTTCTCTGCTGTGTCTTCCTCCTCCCCCTCTTCTAGTCACTACCTTCCACCTGTATGTCCCTTAGCAGGGTCTCCCAGCCATTAGTGCAGCTGACATCAAGGACGGCCTTAGCTTACACGTTTCCTCCCAACTCCTGGGCATTACTGCTAAGCTCTGGCCTGGTAGGAAGCCTTCTTAGCAGCATGCAAAGCAGCATGGATATGGAAGTCCTGTGAGTGCTCAAGAGAACACCTTCCGTGTCTTTGTAAATTTCCAGCTGGACTCTTGGATAATTGTATACAGAATTCACCACTCAAAAACCAAAACCAAAACCAAACAAACAAACCCATTCTGATGAACAGAAGGGAGACCCACAGACGTTGGCACTCTCCACAGACCACTCTCCACAGAAAGCAGGCACCATGGCCACCCTCTTCCCATGCCAGCACACATGTCCACCCTTTGGCTTTCTATGAGAAGATGCGAATAAAGGGACATGATTGTGGGAGCTGCCAGGAGGGAGCCAGCCTGTGAGCCTACCCCGGGGGTGGGAGGAAGGTGTATGGATGAACGTCACAGGTCAAGAATGCAGAAAGGCTCCCCGCGGCCCCTCTTTCAGCAGCAGGATGGACATCTATAATCTGCTGTGTCTCCCAGGAGGAGGGAGAGATCGGATCTACACCGGGCCGCAGCCATACTGTCTTCCTCCCAGAGACTTGTCCAAATTGCTAGGGATGAAAACAAATAAAAGAAAAAGGAGGCTGGGCTAATGATGGTGATGCAGCGCGGTGAGGAGACAGCCTTAATTATCTCGCTCCTTCTTCTGTAATAACATATCTCGGCTGTTTCCAGAACCATTGTTTAAATCAGTCCACTGGCAGAGCTTACAAAAACCCTGGTCCTTATTAACATGTGAATTCCCTGAGGTCCCCCAGTTTGTGGGGGAGGTAAATGTTGCTTCCTCTGTGAAAATGACCCTGATTTCCAGCCAGTGAGATGCTGTTTCCATAGCATCCTTCGTAGCATTTATCCCAGTCTGGCTGTACTTAACTGGGCTTATATTTGTCTCTTCTACAGTCTTGGAAACTTCTTTTTATGGGGGAGTCGGGGTGGGGAGAGTTTGTTACAGGGCGCATGCACTCGGTGGTGAGAGACAGGGAGAGGAAAAGTGAGAAATCACCCCCTGAAGGGGTATGGCCATACTTACAATCCCATCTCCTTTCTCCTCTCAAGATTTTGGCACACACGTACATGCGCCAAGCATGAGTTTCAAGCCACCAGGTCTGGGACTCAAACCATGGTCAGTCATGTGGGAGTCCAGTGCCTTAAACACCATGTTATCTGCTGGCCCCTGGAAACTTCTTTTTCAATAGTTTATTTTTATTTATTCGTTCATTTATTTTAATTTGACCAGAGAGAGACACAGAGAGAGAAAGAGAATGTGAGAAAGCAAGCCACCAGGTCCAGGACACAAACCGTGGTCGGCCATGTGGGAGTGTCCAGCATCTTAACCACCATGCCACCTGCTGGTCCCAATCACAGTAATTTTTTGTTTGTTGAAAGTGTATTCATTTATTTTGTACAAGAGATGGAGAGACAGAAAGAGAATGAGGCAGCAACA
>NW_006198705.1:957409-965538 GCF_000334495.1 Tupaia belangeri chinensis
CCAGGGTAGATGGCCATGCCGCAATCCCTCTCTTCCATTCTCCTCTTGGGATCTTGGGCACACACCCACATGTGCCTGCGGTGAGTTTTTAAGTCACTGGGTCTGGGACTCCAATCACTGTTGACTATGTGGGAGTCCAGTGACGTAATCATTGCACCATCTCTCAGTCCCCCATTCATTTATTTTACTTTGACCAGACACACACACACACACACACACACAGAGGGAACGTGAGGAAGCAAGCCACCAGGTCCGAGACTCAAACTGTGGTGCGCCTTGTGGGAGTGCCCAGCGACCTTAACCACCACGCCACTTGCTGGCCCCTGAAGATCCCTTTTTTAACTTGCCAGGAACGCTTTTTGGTTTGACATTTGCAAACATTATGCTCTTTGGAGTCAGAAGCCCTGGGGTTCTGTCCAGGTCCTCCACTAAGAGCTGCATGATTCTGGGACAAGTTATTTTTTGCTTGAGTCCTTTCAGGAACAATTAATTCCCTAAACGATGAAACTGCTTATCACTCGGCCCTTCATCATCTACCTCCCAGACACATGATCCAGGCCATGTCCCTTTTCCCCTGACCACAGGGGCTGGCCCAGGGATGGGCAGAACACTGGTCTGGACTGTCGGTATCCTTCGTGGGCTCTCCAGCAATAAGGTGGCAGGGATCTCAACTCGCCACCATGTGGGGGTTCCTGCTGAAGCAGAGCAGGGCATCTCAAAGCCAAGAGAGGAATTAAAGAAGAGAGTTCTGAGGACACAATTAGAGGCTCCAGGGAACCAGTGGTTGGCGTAATGGCTATGTCGCTGGACTCCCACGTAGTCGACCGCGGTTCGCATCCCGGACCCGGTGGCTTAAAACTCACGCTGGGCACGTGTGCGTGCATGCCCAGGATCCCGAGAGGAGATTGGAGGAGAAGGTATTGTGGCGTGACCATCCCCTCTGGGGGGGGGGTGATTTCTCGCTTTCTGTCTCTATGTCTCTCTGTCTCTCTGTCTGTCTGGCGAGCGCCCTATAGCGAAAAACCTCTCAAAAAAACCCAAAAAACAAAAAACAACAAAAACAATTAGAGGCTCCAGATAGAGCCAGGATGGAAAGGGAGAGATCGACTCCCAGACGTTTCAATGACGTGAGCTGGTAATCTCCACCCTTACCCCTTTTGTAAGCATGCCTGGAACTGATTTTAGACACCGTCAAAGGTACCCAAACTACACAGTATTCCTTTGAGGATTAAATGAAATCATTCTATAACAAACGGCACATGTTCAATGCATTCTGGCTAATATGACTTTCTTTTCATTACATAATTTAATGCCATTTCATCCTCCACACAAAAAGGTAGTCAGAACTCTTTTACAGAGGGATTCGGGGAGGTGGAGTCAGCCAGCGGGGATGATACAGCAGAAACGCAGTTCCTCGTGATGGTGAAGCCCCGTGTTTGCTTCCTCCTGAGATCTCCCTGTATGTGCGGCTGGCCGAGGTTGGGGTGGATCGAGGTGTGGAGACTCTGCTGGGTACCCCCCAAAAAGGAATGAACTAAACTTAAAAAAAAAAAAGAAAGGTAAAATAACCCCCTACCCTATGGTGCAGGCACTGTCAGGGAGAAACAGAAAGTGGGGAAGTGTGTGGGGGGCGCAGGGCATGGTCACACTGAAATGCCTTCTCCTCCATTCTCTTCTTAGGATTTTGGGCATGCACGCAGATGCCCAGGATGTTTTTCTTTCTTTCTTCTTCTTTTTTTAAAATTTAATTTATTTATTATTATTTTTATTTTGAAAATTTGATGAGAGAGAGAGAAAGAAAGTGAGAAAATAAGTCAGCAGATCTGGGACTCGAACTGCAGTTGGCCATGTGGGAATCCAGTGCCTTCACCTCCATGCCACTTGCTGGTCCAAAAAGTAAAATAGTTTTTTTAGAGAGAGAGATTTTTGGCTGTAGGGCACGTGCACCTGCCAGAGAGGCAGAGAGAGACACAGAGACAGAAAGTGAGGAATCACCCCCCAGGGGGGATGGCCACATTGCCATCCTTTTTCCTCTGGTCTTCTCTTGGGATTCTGGGCATGCAGGCACACATGCCCAGCATGAGTTTTAAGCCACTGGGTTTGGGACTTGAATTGCAGTTGACTGCATGGGAGTCCAGTAATGTAACCATTACAACATCTGCTGGTCCCGACCTTTTTTTTTTTTTAAAGAGAAATTTTTGCTATAGGGCATCTGTACTCGCCAGACAGACAGAGAGAGACATAGAGACAGGAAGCGAGAAATCACCCCCCAGGGGGATGGTCATGCCACAATCCCTTCTCCTCCATTCTCCTCTTGGGATCTTGGGCACGCATGCATGCGCCTGGCGTGAGTTTAAGCCACCAGGTCTGGGACTTGAACCAAGTCGATGACATGGGAGGTCCAGCAACATAACCATTATGCCATCTGCTGGTCCCTAAAATAACCTTTTAAGATCTCAAAAATCATAAACGACATAGCTGAGATCTCTCGACTATAATCTTCAGCTGGCCATCGTCCCTATAGTGATGTGCCCAGGACATAGCAGGTGCTTGTAAAATGTGAATTTTCTTCCCCTTTCTTGCAAACGGAGATCCTAACATCATGCCTGTATACCCAGAGATAAGTTGCAGGGTTGCGTCTCTCCATTCTGGCTCACTTAGAGACTGTTTACTCTTCAGCGTTTGGTTGGAATGATCTGACCTACTTAATACTTGCCTCTTCCTGTCTTAATCCCTAAAGGTTCATCTAGTTCAGGGACCTCCCAGATTCTCAGCCACTTCTGGACATGGGCGTCCACACAGTCCCTGGCACTGGCTTACCCTCCAGTCCTTTGCCTTCCATCATCACTTGGTTTCTTTCTGGGCAAGATCCTCCCTGTGACGAGGGTAGCCCTATGGCTCTCAGGCCCGGTATGCACCCTGGTGCCTTCTTTTTCCACTCCATGTACCAAATTAGTCTTGGGCTAGTAGATGGTGTGGAAGTTGAGGCAGCTAGATTCTACATGACCAACTGCAATTCAAATCCCAGACCCTGTGGCTTGAAAAACATGCTGGGTGTGTGTTCGTGCATGCCCAAAATCCAGAGAGGAGAGCAGAGGAGAAGGGATTGCGGTGTAGCCAACGCCTGCTGTGGGATGATTTCTCATCATCCCTTCCCCTCTCTGTCTCTGGTGAGTGCACGCGTCCTATAGCAAAACCAAAACCAAAATCAAACCAAACGAAAAAATTAGTCTTGTTATTTTTCTCAGTGATCAGGTGTGCAAGTCACAGCAAACATAGCCACGAGAAAAAAAAAAAAAAAACAAAACCGGTGCGTTAGCAGATAAAGGTTCACAACTGGCATAACCCGACATGAACACGTCACTGTGTGTCATTGAAAGGAGGTTCCCTGGAAGTCACAGGTGTACGCTGTCAGGCATTAGCTAAATGTTAGAAAAGTCTTAAGGTAAGAATAACTTTTTCTTGGTCCAGAAATTTGGATGACCAAGAAATCTTTTTCTTTCTTTCAGTCTTTGGCTCTGTTTTTATTATTATTATTATTATTATTTACATGATCTTGCCAAAAAGAGAGAGACAGAGAGACAGAAAGTGAGAAATCACTCCCCAGGGGGGATGGCCACACCGCAATCCCTTCTCCTCCATTCTCCTCTCGGGATCTTGGGCATGCACGCGCACGCGCCCAGCGTGAGTTTAAGCCACCAGGTCCGGGACGCAAACCGTGGCCGACTACACGGGAGTCCAGTGGCATAGCCATCATGCTAACTGCTGGTCCCAATAGCTGCATGATTCTTCAAAGCCAAAATTAGAAACAATCCGAATGCCTATCAACAGGTGAACAGATAAATAAAATACAGGCTCTCCAAACCATGACATGAAAGAAGGATGAAGTATGGATGCATGCTGTAACACAGATGACCCTTGAAAACATGTTAAGTAAAAATGTCAGACATGGGACAAGCAGGTAGCATAATGGTTATGTCACTGCACTCCCATGTAGTAGACCCTGGTTTGAGTCCCAGATCCAGCAGCTTAAAACTCACACTAGGCGCATGTTCAATGCATGCCCAAAATCCCAAGAGGAGAATGGAGGAGAAGGGATTGTGGTATGACCATCCTCTTACGGGGTGATTTCTTGCTTTCTCTCTGTGAGCACATGTGCCCTACAGCAAAAATCTCTCTCTAAAATGAAAAGAAAAAAAGAAAGCCAGACATGAACAACCACAAATCGTCTGATTTCATGTATGTGGAATGTCCGGAATGGGCAAATGCACTCAGGTGAGTGGTGGCTAGGGACTGAGGATGAGGAACAGTAGAAGAGATGGAGCGTGTCTGTCAATAGGCATCGGGGGACCAGCAGTTGGCGTAATGGCTCTATCGCTGGACTCTCATGTAGTCGACCGTGGTTCAAGTCCCAGACCCGGTGCCTTAAACTCACGCTGGGTGCTTGTGTGTGCGTGTCCAAGATCCCAAGAGGAGAATAGAGAAGGGATTGCGATGTGGCCATCCCCCTTGGGGGGTGATTTCTCGCTTTCGATCTCTCTGTCTCTCTCTGTCTTTCTGGCGAGCGCACGCGCCCTAGAGCAAAAACCTCTCCTATGAATATATATCAGGTTTATTTTTTGGGATGGTGGAAATGTTCTAGAATGACCAAGGTAATGGTTGCAATCACCTAGGTTGTAATGGTTGTGAACATATTAAAACCCACTGACCGTACTCTTTTCAAGTGGTGAATGCTGCGGTATGTGAATTCTTTTAAAGAATTATTTTATTTAACTTTATTTATTTTATTTAATGAATTCATTTTAATTTGACCAGAGAGGGCCAAAGTGAAAGAGAGAGAGAGAGAGAGCGAAATCAAGCTGCCAGGTCTGGGATTCAAACCTCAGTCAGCCATGTGGGAGTCCAGTGCCCTCAACCACCACACCACCTGCCAGCCCCGGTATGTAAATTATAAATCAATTAAAAGAAAAAGAAAAAAAATGACAATGAAGCATTTTGAGTGAAATAAACTGCACCAAAGTAAGTTTCTTGGGGTCTGTGAGGCAAGCAGGCCTTAGGAAAAACATCAAGGATAGGGAAGGCAAGCGAGATTAAAAAACAGTGACATGGGGCTGGCAGGAGGCAGGGTGGTTAAGGCGCTGGACTTCCACATGGCTGACCATAGTTCGAGTCCCAGATCTGGTAGCTTGCTTCCTCACTTTCCCTCTGTGTGTGTGTGTGTGTGTGTGTGTGTCTGGTGAGCTTTCATGCCTTAGAGCCAAAAAAAAAAAGGAAAAATAAATTAATTAAATTTAAAAAATTAAAAAACAGTGGCATGAATGAATTTGTTTTCAAGTGACCGATTGGACTTTGAGAAACATTTAGAAAAGCATGACCTTCAGGCTGGCAGGTGGAGTGGTGTTTAAGGGCACTGGACTCCCACATGGTTGACTGTGGTTCAAATCCTGGATCTGGGAGCTTGCTTTCTCACTCTCTATTACTCTGTCCTTCTCTGGTCAAATTAAAATAAATAAAGTTAAATAGAATAACTATTTTAAAAAATTAAACGCATGACCTTACAACCGTCAGTTTCTTACACACTGGAGAGAAATTAGTGTTACAGAATTTATCAAGCTTCTTTGCCTAGTGTGTAGGTCACATCTTAAAAAAAAAAACAACACAGTTTTCATTAACTTCCTACTCATTTTTATAATTACCCTCTCCCAAGTAGACTATTCCTTTTGCAACATAACCACAGCAGAGCATTGTGTATTTGGTTCTAGAACAGGCTAACGACACCATCTGTCAGTGACGCCCTGTGTCTATACCCAGTTCATCCAGGAAGGGGGTGAGTGTGGACCAAAGTACACCTTTGTGTTTTTCCTTGAAGCCAGGGAATTCATCTTTCCCTCCAGCATAATCTCATGTGCTTTGTATGTAATAGGACCTGAAGGGGACCAGCAGTTAGTGTAATGGCTATGTTGCTGAACTCCCACATAATTGACCATGGTTCAAGTCCCAGACCCGGTGGCTTAAACTCACACCGGGCATTTGTGTGTGCATGCCCAAGATCCCGAGAGGAGAATGAAAGAGAAGGGATTGCTGCATGGCTGTCCCTCCAACCCCCTGGGGGTGTGATTTCTCTCTTTCTGTCTGTCTCTGTCTTTCTGGTGAGCGCATGCACCCTATAGCAAAAACCTCTCACAAGAAAAAAAAACATCAGACCTGAGGAAAGAGCTACACAGAGAAGAGCACTGAGTCTAAGACCCACGAGTACACCCAGGGTTATAGGTTCTTCGAGTCAAGTCTCTGACTCTCCATATCCTTCCTTGCACAGTAAGGTGGGAAATGAGATGATCTCGGAAATGAGATGATCTCCTTAGTAGTTCAGTTTATCAATCTAACACACTTAAGTGATGAAATGGGAACTCTAGCATAGTCTTAGATCATTCTAAGTAGAGGTGTGGGCTAATTTGGAGCACATTGGGGTTTTACTTCCTGCTCAGACTCTTGGGATGACCTCGAGGTAACTCCAACACACCCCCAATGCCAACCTCCACCTCTAAATCCTGCCTCTTGTTCCAGCAGGTCTTGTCATATGTTGCTGAACTCCCACATAATTGACCATGGTTCAAGTCCCAGACCCGGTGGCTTAAACTCACACCGGGCATTTGTGTGTGCATGCCCAAGATCCCGAGAGGAGAATGAAAGAGAAGGGATTGCTGCATGGCTGTCCCTCCAACCCCCTGGGGGTGTGATTTCTCTCTTTCTGTCTGTCTCTGTCTTTCTGGTGAGCGCATGCACCCTATAGCAAAAACCTCTCACAAGAAAAAAAAACATCAGACCTGAGGAAAGAGCTACACAGAGAAGAGCACTGAGTCTAAGACCCACGAGTACACCCAGGGTTATAGGTTCTTCGAGTCAAGTCTCTGACTCTCCATATCCTTCCTTGCACAGTAAGGTGGGAAATGAGATGATCTCGGAAATGAGATGATCTCCTTAGTAGTTCAGTTTATCAATCTAACACACTTAAGTGATGAAATGGGAACTCTAGCATAGTCTTAGATCATTCTAAGTAGAGGTGTGGGCTAATTTGGAGCACATTGGGGTTTTACTTCCTGCTCAGACTCTTGGGATGACCTCGAGGTAACTCCAACACACCCCCAATGCCAACCTCCACCTCTAAATCCTGCCTCTTGTTCCAGCAGGTCTTGTCATTTGGGTACTGTGTCTGCCCAGAATTGAGTATCCTCTTGGGACCAGCAGTTAGCGTAATGGCTATGTCGCTGGACTCCCACGTAGTCGACCGCGGTTTGTGTCCCGGACCCAGTGGCTTAAACTCACTCCGGGTGCGTGTGCGTGCGTGCTCAAGATCCCGAGAGGAGAATGGAGGAGGAGAAGGGATTGTGGCATGGCCATCCCCCCTGGGGGGTGATTTCTCGCTTTCTGTCTCTGTCTTTCTGGTGAGTGCATGCGCCCTATAGCAAAAATCTCTCAAAAAAAAAAAAATTGAGTACCTTCTTCAGGGCACATCAAGGAAGGAAAGATTTCTATCCTTTCCTCAGTATTCTCTGGGAAATGATGAACATACACACACACTCACCACCTCCACCATCTCTACCACTGCAACCACCACCACCACCATCCCCATCAACTCCCATCATTCAATGGTAACATAAGAAAGAAAACCAATGACTTCTCCCCAAAGTATCCAAGTGTTTGAGCACTTTCCTGATTTAGAACTCTTTTCCTAAGTATGCATATGAAGTCTATTACGTACCACTCTGCTTTAAGAGGTTCCAGAGCGTCTGCTTGACTGGTCAGTTTGGCACCCACTCTGCTGCTAATCACACTGAAATAAGCTTTAGCGGTGAGCAGATGTGGGGGTCCAGACAGGCTAGCAGACTGGCTTGCTGGGCCCACCTGCAGGCCTCCGTCTCACAAGGTGGAAGGGAGCTGACACTTCCAGTACGCCATAAGGCAACTGGGCGGCCATCCCACTCTTCTCCAAAGCCACTGATCATGTATCTGACAGGCTGCAGGGAACGCTGGACGGAGGATAGATCCAGGGGGCCCTGGCAGCTGCCCCAAGTGTTCAGGGCATTTAGAACCAAAGTCACCCTTCAATTAGGTTGTTGGAAGCTTTACAC
>NW_006198705.1:965936-968087 GCF_000334495.1 Tupaia belangeri chinensis
GGAATGACACCTGCCCGTTTGCTCTTAAATATAGAAAACCAGGGCTGAAGCCATTGACTCCTGACCCCTGCATAGCCCTACTCACTTGGTCGAGTTTCTGTGATGTTCAATGCTGATAAGGTGACCTTTCTGTGCTTGTTTCCATTCGTAGGAGCCATGTGACACGATTCACGTATGTGCACACTCTTTAGAAAGATATCCATGTTTTTCTTTGGAATGATTTTCAAATATATTTCAGTCTCTTTAATGTGGAAATCTCTTACCTTTCTTTTTGTTTTTAAGGAGCGGCTGAGCTAAGCAAAATGAAATAAATTTAAAATCATCTTTAAAGCCACATGTTTCCTAATTTTGATTTTGTTTAAAAACCAGAAAAATCTTAAACCTAGTTTTCCTGATCTTTTTCCCCCTTCCTATAGTGGTATATAAATTCTGTACATTTGTTTATAACTTATACTCCTCACGGCCAGTAACTGACTGGCTCAGAAGAAAGAATATTGGCACCATTTTGACGAAGAATAACTTATGCTGTGGAAGCAAGCCATCTTCACTGAAAATCACATTTTGAAATCCCATGGCTTCATCAGTGGGTGAGTCCAAGTCTAGGGTCAGGTTTGGGTTCAAATTCCAAATCCCAGCTTTGCATGGGAAGAATGCAATTAAGTTGTGAACAACTTATTGTGGCTTGCCTGTATTAGTAAACTTCCCCTAACAATCCAGAACTTATCATTTCAAATAAATCCAAATGAACTTACCTTATGTACAAATAGTTTGTGGTACAGAATAAACATGATTGCTGGGAGAAAAAAGTTGCCTATCATTAGCATATGAACAATTTATAAATTATGGTTATTTTAAAGTACAGGTGATGTGATTTTAGTCATTTAAAAAGGCATAGGGTCACATAGCTTGTCAAAGATAATTTTGGGTTTAAAAATTTATAGGGAAGAGACTCTGGTGCACACAATGATTCATTGTAACACAATACAGTAGGAAGAGCATTAATCTAAATGTTCATTGGTAGAACTGGGTAAATAAAATGTGACACAACTATATTGTGGATATTATGTATCCATTTAAAGGGTGCAGAGTTCTGCATAAGTAAAAGATACACTGTTTAGAGAAAGAGGCTGAAGAATAGTATCATACAATGTGTGAAGAAAAAAGGAAAAATCTACTTACATTGGAAAATATATGGAATATTTCTGCCAAAATATAAGATATAATAATAAGAATGACTGCCCTCCAGGGAGATAAATCTGTGTGCCATGGGGGCTCGCCAGGGGCATAGTGGTTGAGATGCTGGACTCCCACTGGCAGACCGTGGGTATTGGACCTGGTGGCTTGCAACTCGTACTGGGCAGCTGACCCCAAATCCGAATATGTAGGAGAAAGGATTGTGGTGTCTCCATCCCCCTTTCTGTCACTCTGTCTCTTGGTGAGCACATAGGCCCTATGGCAAAAATAAAAAAATAAAAACAAACCATGTACCAAGAACACAGGAGGAAGGGAGAACAACTTTCCACTCTGCCCTTTAGAGTTTTGTGCTGTGTGCATACAATAACTACTTAAATTTTTTTGTGTGTGTGAAGGAAATCCAAGTGCTAGACTTTCTTTCTCCGTAAAAACACAAGAAAGCACCCTGTCAACTAAGAAAACCTTTTCTTAAAAACATTTGAAAGGTTTGGGTTGCCCTCCCATCTTCCATCGGGTATGACTGTAGTTGGTTCAATTTTTACCCTAAAGAAAGAGATTGGACCTATCCCTTCCCTCTTTAAAGAACTGATCACGTGTTCTGAAAGTGACATTCAAAAGGATACTAAAGAACTCACTAAAGAGAAAAGGGAAAAGAAAGACAGAGGACGCCAATAGGACACAAACGTTTATGTGATTTTAGCCATTACAACGGTAATTCAGAAATATCTCAAATGTTACATTGATGTCATCAATATTACAAAAAGAGGGGAAAAAAACAAAACAAAACTAAAGAAGTGACAGGCAACAGTGAAGAGCACCAGAGAACCAGCCCGCACCTATGTAGACCACGCTGCTTGTGTTCCACCGCCCGGGGATTCTGGCTGGCACACCCCACCGCCTCGCTTTCCTTAGCTTTCCCCACCCTGCCTCGCCAGAGAGTTCAAGACTCGGCCTCGC
>NW_006198705.1:968382-970648 GCF_000334495.1 Tupaia belangeri chinensis
TGTGCTTGGCATCAAACATCTGCTGGGTGAGCTCGGGCACCGTGAGCGCGCGGTACTGCTGGCTGCCCCGGCTGGTCAGGGGCGCAAAGCCAGGCATGAAGAAGTGCAGGCGTGGGAAGGGCACCATGTTCACAGCCAGCTTGCGCAGGTCGGCGTTCAGCTGGCCCGGGAAGCGCAGGCAGGTGGTGACGCCGCTCATGGTGGCCGACACCAGGTGGTTGAGGTCCCCGTAGGTGGGCGTGGTGAGCTTGAGGGTGCGGAAGCAGATGTCGTACAGGGCCTCGTTGTCGATGCAGTAGGTCTCATCCGTGTTCTCCACCAGCTGGTGCACAGACAGGGTGGCGTTGTAGGGCTCCACCACCGTGTCTGACACCTTGGGCGAGGGCATGACGCTGAAGGTGTTCATGATGCGGTCTGGGTACTCCTCCCGGATCTTGCTGATGAGCAGGGTGCCCATGCCCGAGCCGGTGCCACCTCCCAGTGAGTGGGTCAGTTGGAAGCCCTGGAGACAGTCACAGCTTTCTGACTCCTTCCTCACCACGTCCAGGACCGAGTCGACCAGCTCGGCCCCCTCTGTGTAGTGGCCCTTGGCCCAGTTGTTCCCAGCACCACTCTGGCCTGCCAGAGGGAGAGACTTGACCAGTGACTAGTATTCAATTCCTTCTTCCCTTAAACCCCTTGATACAGATCAGTGAGTCAGTACTCAAATAGGATTTCAGATTATCACCCAAGTGCCCAGACATTAAAATATTTGGTTGTGCATGTAATTATAAATAAAGAAGGCGAAGTCACCTTGCTATTGCAAGTCGAAAGGCAACATTTCTTTAGCCTCTATGAAGACTAAGGTGCCACACAACTAGACGTTCTCTATGCTTTCCCTTGGGTAGTCACGCCCCTCCACCCCAAGCTGCCCAGTGTCCAACGAGCCCCTCGTGAATGGCCATTAACCATGCCAGCCACTCACCGAACACGAAGTTGTCTGGCCTGAAGATCTGGCCAAATGGTCCAGACCGCACTGAGTCCATGGTGCCAGGTTCCAGATCCACCAGGATAGCCCGGGGCACGTATTTGTTACCTGCAGAGAACAAGCGCTGGCTGAGAATGGCAGGCAGTGATCTCTGCAAAGACGGGCTTCGTACCCACTTCCTTCCCACAGAAACTGATAATGCCATCAAACAAAAGAGGACCCACCATCAGGTGCTCAGAGGGCTGGGGTGGCACAGGGGAGCCCACTGCAATACTGTGGAGAGTGAGGATCTAAACCTGGCTAGTCCACCCTCCCAGGGAGCCACACCCCTGGGATCAGGTTCAGAATGGAGAGGTTACCCCAATGGGGGCCAGGACAGTTACCAGTGGCTTCATTGTAGTACACATTGATTCTCTCCAGCTGCAAATCACTGTCTCCATGGTAACTGCCAGTGGGGTCGATGCCGTGTTCATCACTGATAACCTCCCAAAACTGAGACAGAGGAAAAAGTTGCATTTAGTCATGCACGACCCCTCCCCAGAGGCATGGCAACTTACACCTTTGAAAGCCTGGGACTCAGACGCTCAACCTTTGTGACCCCGCACAGCCGCTGGGCTTGTATTTTGCAGGGTTAGAAAGTTGAAACTGGGCGTTTCTGTAGCAAACAGCAGCTGCGCCCGGAGGTAGAGGTTGTGTGGTGTGTGGGGGGGGAATCAAGTGAAGCTAGGGAATACGGAGGGCGGAGGGCTGCAGAACTGAGCTGCGGGTCACCGCAGGGGGCGGCGTCAGGAGGCAGGTTTGCAGGGACTCCAGACGTCGAGGAGAGGTTGGGCTGGGGGGACAGGGACGCGAGGGAGCTGAAAGACGGGGTTTTACATTCAAAGCACGTCCTGCGACAGCGAGACAATTGCCCTCCTCCCCTCCCCCCCACAGCTCGACTCGGGTTCAAGCGCGTAAAATCAATTCTCCTCGCGGCCGGGCCTCTCCCGCAGACCGGCGCGCACAGCCTCGCGGACACACCCGCGCGCTCTCCAGCACGCGTGCCTGGCCGAGAGTGGAGCCAGGAGGAAGGCGAGCCCGAGGGGAGTGGCTGAGAATCCAGAGTTACAGCAAAAATGAAGGGTCTCCCCGATTCCACCGAAAGTCTCTTCCGAGTCCACACCCATCTCGGCTGCACAAAGCGACTAGGGAAAGTATGCGCTCGGCGAGCCCCAGGCCTGCCCAGACCCGCGCCCTCGCCCTCGCCCTCGCCCGATTCCTGGGACCCCAAGGCGCGCGCGGCCGGGGTCCCCGCCTGGG
>NW_006198705.1:970843-971109 GCF_000334495.1 Tupaia belangeri chinensis
CCTCCCCCACCGCCCGCGGCGCGCCCACCTTGGCGCCGATCTGGTTACCGCACTGGCCGGCCTGGATGTGCACGATCTCACGCATGGTGCCTGCTTAGCTTCCTCCGGGCTCCCCTCGGCGTCTGTCGAGTCTGTCCGTCCTCCCCTCGCACACCCACTGCGGGGTCACCGGGAACGCGCTCCGGAACCGACTGGCTGAGAGCGCCCGCCCTCCGGGCGCCGCTTTTTATGCAGGGAGGGTGGGGCGGCCGGCGCAGGCCGCGCCT
>NW_006198705.1:971213-975864 GCF_000334495.1 Tupaia belangeri chinensis
GTGAGAAAAGGGGGGGACGGGGGACAGCAGCGAGGCGGAGGCGACAAGCGGCAGGCCCGGGATGGGTGGTGTGTGGGGGGGTGCTGGGCCTGGATGGGGAGGCGGGCCGGAGCAGGTGCAGAGGCCTTCAGGTGCCCGGGTGCCAGCAGGTGGGAGAGCTGAGTGGCGCAGGCTGCACTGCCAGTGCGGATTACGCTCGTCCCAAGCCACCGGCCAGAGTGCCCCACGCCACCCGCTCCTGGTGAGACCATTGTCCCTTTCCCTAACCCTGGGGACCAACGCCTGTCCAGGCGCCGATGTCCGGTCACTTGGAGACTTGGGGGAGGACAGATGACCCCAAAAGAAAGTCGCGTGTAATCGGAAGTTGGGGTCCAACCTCAGCACCGAGGCGCCCTCCGCCCGCCCCAGCACCGGCTCCTTCTTTGTCTCTGTCCGGGGTCGCTTGCTCTCTCTCTCTCTGCCCCAGCGGCATCCCACTGTGGGCGACCTCTGAGCCCCCTCTGGTCCTGCCCGACCCTCTCCATGAGGTCCAGAGCGCCCTGCCCTGGCTGGTACCAAGGGCCTCAGCACCCCGCGGGGGGCTTTTGTTCCTCGCGAGGGATGGAGTGGGTGTGGCCGGCCGCGCGGCGTGGACTGTCCTGTGGCCAGAACGAGGGTGGAGTCCCAGGGGCGGGGCTGTTGGCGGAACAAAGGACCCGCAAACGCGTGGGGTCTGTTCCGCCAACGAGTACTTTAAATCACACGCCCGTGGGGGACGCCCCTCTCCGGGTTGGGTTCCCGATTATCAGGACAGGGTGGTCCTCGTCCTCGTCCGCCCCACGGCGCACCTTCTTCACCTCCATCGCGGCTGCCACGAGGCCCCCAGTCCTCGAGGTGTGGATGGGGACTGGGGGACACGCCTAAACACTGCAGCACCGCGAGGGAGCGGCCCCCCAAGACCCAGGCGCGCGCGCACGAGCGCGTGCGCACACTCGGAGCACCGAGCCTGCCTTCAAATCCGCTGTCTCTGGGTATTCGAGGAAGGAGCTGATTCCTTTGTTAGTGCGTGCGTGTGTGTGTGTGTGTGTGTGTGTGTGTGCGCGTAAGAGACAGAGGGGACAAGCTGGACCTGTGCAGTTTGAGAGAGGAAAGCGTGAAAAGGAAGGGGAGCCAAAACGTCCCCTGCAGAGCCAGTTCCCTGCAATTCATTGTTTGGAGCGCGCTAACCTCTCCCCCCCCACACCCACACCCCTGCTCTGGGACCCGTCGTAGCGATGTGACCTCTTTTCGTCCCCAGGCTCCCATGGCGGAGCGGAGTCTGCAGCTGTTGAGTGAGACCCTCCCAGAACGATCAGCGAGCTGTCATCGCCCTTCTTCCCGCTGGGATGGGAGGAGACTGTCCCCTCTACTCCAGGATTCAATGAGGAGTGGGGAGAACAAAAGCCCCGCGGCCTCTGAGCTGGGCCGCTCGCTGGCCTGGGTTCCCCAGACGCGTCGGTGGGTGTGTGGGTTTGGGTGGGGTCCTTCCGCATGCCCCACTAACCAGGTTCCAAGGACCCGGGCCTAGCGGGCGAGTTAGGTTCTGCAGACGCAGACACATTGAGGGTGAACATGCCCAAGGTCACACAGCCAGTTAACCACGCAGCTCCGGCTGGAATCCCGTCGGCCGGGCGCCCCAGCCCTCGGGGAAGGTGACCGCGCCCGGGTGGAAAGGGTTGTGGCCAATGTCAACCTCGAGGTGGCGGCTCCAGAGGGACCCAGCAGCGCGGGAAGTAGCAGAGCTAGGGCGGCACTCGCACTGCGAGTGTAGACGCGCAAGGAGCGGTCATTGCCTAGCTGCCAGCGCCTCGGAGGAACCCTGATGCGCTGCGACCCCAAGGGCTCCAGCTCCATGCCGGTAATTTGAGCTCGCCGTCAGCCTCCGCAGCCGCCTGCTCCTTCACCTAACGGTTCATTTCTCAGCTTGGGTTTCAGAGCCCGAACACCTCGGAGTGCCGGGGTGAAACCGCATGTTCAAATGATAATAGATGAAAGGACCCTTTCCTATCGGGTTTCTTTTCGGGGAGGAGGTTTGCGATAGAATGACGCTGGAAATCATCTTTATAAAAACCCGGATGCCCTTGGGGATCGAGGATTTCGGGCTAGAAATCTGCCTGCCTTTCACGCGTTGTGCCCGCATTGTCCCTAACCCCCGCCCCTTCTGATTAGGCATTCTGTTAACCGGTCTACACCCCCCTGCTTCCAAATGGAATCGTAGTGCTTGGTTACCCATTTTTATTTTCCCAAGGAGTTGATTTTGTGTTCAAATGTTGATGGCAGTCAGACTTTCAAGCCTTCTGGTATACCCGCTAGCACCTTTAAAAATGATCTATTCCGAGTAACTCACTAGAAAAACAAAATCAAGCTTTCAAGGGGGAAAAAATCATTCTCAGCTGAGTCCTGCGTATGTCTTTTGCCTACTTAGTATACATAATACCTCCCAATCTAGATCATTGTATATAAGATTTGGGGACAATGCGTTTCCTGTCATAGCATTAAAAAAAAATCCTTCCAGAGACGGTAGCAGAAATATTGCTGTGTAAAATAAATTCGACCTTTGTTTTATGCATAACTAATTGTATGTCCGAGGTGAACAAGCTACCCCTTAAACGATTCCATTTGATTTGCTCTCACACTTTTCAGATGATTTTCCACCACAAACCTTCGAATGACTTTGTATTTATCTACCACACACCCAGCCATTGTTCTCAGTAACTGAAGAAGGCTGCAAAAAGGGCTTTTACATAAAGGCATTGATAGTAAATTTGAAAAGCATTGTTTTCTTGATGCAAAAGATGTTTTAATACATATAAGGCAATGGTCACACGTGTGGCTTTAGGGTTTCCCCCACCGTTTGCCCATATTTCCTTACTTAAAATACAGCCTGCAACCCACCCCCCCCAATAGCCTGACAGCTGAGAGGCACTTGGTTTCCTAAGCAACGGACGCTTAGCCAATGAATGAAGAGGGATGGAAAGAAAGACACTGCAAATCCATCATTATTTCCTCCCTAACCCCCCTTCTCAATACTCCAGTTGGAAACATTGGAAAGCTACCAGTTCTAACACTTACCCAAAGGCGACCAGTGCCCAGAGAACTGGGCTGGGAAGGAGTGACAGCTCCCTATTGTAACTGCAGGCAAGGCAGAGGAGGAAGGTCCTGGGATCCTCCGAGATCTCTGCTTTCTCTGTTGGGTCGCTCCCCTTTAGATCTCAGCGCCCTTCTCCCCGCCCCCAGCCTCACCCCAAGGCTTTGGCTCTTCCTGGTCGAGCTGCCTGGTGTCAATCAAAGGGACTGTTTACCTGGGGGCTCACACCCTTGTCCTGCAGCCATGGGGCTCTGTAGGAACCATCAAGGCTAGGTTCCAGAAGACTGGAACATGCAGAAGGAATTTGGGGGTGCGAGAACGCGTAGCGCAGGGCAGTGCGGGGGGGGTGGGGGGGTGCGGAATGTGGACTCTTTGTTCCTCAGCAAGCCTGGGTGTTTTCCCAGCACCCATGGAGGAGGATTTGAGTGTCAATGGCCTCCCTCCAGACAGAAAGGGCTGAGCTTTCTCAGAAGAGATTTGTCTTCTTTGTTGTCCAAATCGGCCCAGAGAGGAGGATCCAGGCTTTCCAGGGCACCTTCTCCTCTCCCCCACATTAGCAAGGATTGGCAAGATTCTCAGACTGAAGTTCACTCTGACTCTCCTGTCAATGGAGAACCGAGCTGCGTGGAAAACAGCTACAGAAGAGAAAAAAAGGACTTGGAAATGGGGGCATTCTTTGTGCCCTTTGCAAGGTGTACTCTGTCAAGGCCACACACACGTGAATAGATCTGTTCCGCAGGGAATGAGTAACACGGGCAGGTAGGATGCGGAAGCCATTTTAAGTTCCACCTGCAGTGGCTGTAACGTTAATGTGATGGCAGGGCTGTCGCCCCACGTTAGACCTGGATCCACAAGGAAATGTTGGAGTGCTCAGAAATCTCCCTGAAGTGGGGGCCTGGTAGGTGGCCTGGTGGTTAATGGTGCTGGACACCCACATGGCTGACCACGGTTTGAGTCTGACCTGGCAGCTTTGCTTTCTCGCTCCTCCTCCCTCACACTCTATCCCTGTCTGGTCAAATGAAAATAAAACAATAAAGTTCCATAAAATAATTCTTTCAAAAGATGAAATCTCTTCAGAGTCCTTCTAATTTGTCCTAGACATCTGCTTGTCATTTAAATAAAATAAACACAGGTGTGTTCAGATGGCTACACAGGTATACACAGAGCATCACTCCAGCCTCTTAGTTTCAGGATCTGGACCAGCAGTTGGCGTAATGGCTATGTCGCTGGACTCCCATGTAGTCGACCGTGGTTTGAGTCTTCGACCTGGTGGCTTAAACTCACGCCGGGTGCATGTGCGTGCGTGCCCAAGATCCCGAGAGGAGAATGGAGGAGAAGGGATTGCAGCGTGGCCATCCTCCTTGGGAGGTGATTTCTCGCTTTCTGTCTCTCTGCCTCTTTCTGGCGAGTGCATGCACCCTATAGCAAAAACCTCTCTAAAAAAAGAAAAAAGAGGGAACCAGCAGTTAGCATAATGGCTATGTCACTGGACTCTCACGTAGTCGACCGCGGTTCACGTCCCAGACCCGGTGGCTTAAAACTCAC
>NW_006198705.1:976026-978246 GCF_000334495.1 Tupaia belangeri chinensis
TCCAAAAAAAAAAAAAAAAAAGAAAGAAAAGAAAAGGAAAAAAGAAAAAGAAAAAAGAAAGAAAGAGGAAACTTATCCAAAAGTTTAGTTTCTCATATTTTTCACAAGAATTGAAAGCTGAGGGAACCAGCAGTTAGCATAATGGCTATGTCACTGGACTCCCACGTAGTGGACCCCGGTTCTCGTCCCAGACTCGGTGGTTTAAAACTCACGCCGGGCGCGTGTGCGTGCGTGCCCAAGATCCCGAGAGGAGAATGGAGGAAAAGGGATTGCGGCTTGACCATCCCCCCCCGGGGGGGGGGATTTCTCGCTTTCTGTCTCTGTCTCTATGTCTCTCTCTCTCTGTCTTTCTGGCAAGCGCACGTGCCCTATTGCAAAAACCTCTCCAAAAAAAAAAAAAAGAAAAGAAAAGAAAAAGAAAAGAAAAAAGGCGTATGGACAGCTCAGACTCAGTTTTTAGTACAATCGGAAGAACCCAGCGAGAGCTGGTTGTGCTGAAACGGGAGCCGAGTGTGAGAACCTAGTGCTTTCCTCCCAGCGCTCCCACGTCCTTGCGGTTTGGGGTGCAGGGCTAAGCACACCATACTGCGGCTTGTTCTGGATGGATGGAGGGGAAGGGCCTGACCGACCTCCCTAACAGGGCAGGGACAGCCATGGCTTCCTACTCCTAGTGCAGCGGACACCTGTGGGAAGGCCCTGGGGACCTCTGGACGTGTTATTTTGCAGCAAATGGCGTGAGAGCCACGGGATTCACGTGGCCAGTATCTGCGGAGTGGCAGGCACTGTTCTAGGCACCCGAAGGACAGCAGCAGACAAGTCGGGCAAAACTGCCTGCCGTCCTAGACCCAGCACTGCAGCGCCGCCGTCAGGGTGGATAGGTGTCTGCCTGTCGGTTGCCATTGTGTCTTCTTTCCTTTCGCCTTATTGCATTTCTTCCAGTTCTGGTTTCATCCTTTCTCGTACCTCCGTCTTTTCTCTGCTACGCGGGGTGTGTGGTGAGACTGAATAATTAAAGGGCACAGGCGACTTTGATGATCCTGTGCTGAGAGGTGTCTGTGACAGCTCATTAGACAAGGTGTGATCAAGGTTACCTGAGACACGCCGACACTTTTTTTTTTTCTTTTTTTGCCAGAAGGCTTATGCATTTCACAGAGAGAAAGAGAGAGAGAGAGAGACAGAGGTGGGGACAGAGAGACAATACTCTCCACTGGGGTGTGGTCATGCCCCAGTTCTTTATCCTGTTCCCCATCCTTTCCAGAGGGCACGTGTGCTTGCCAGAGACAGAGAGACAGAGAGATGGAGGGAGAGAGAGGGAGAAGCACTCCCTAATGGGGCGTGGTCACATCGTACCTCCTCCTCCATTTCACCTTCCTGTTGGGACTTTGGGCATGCACACACACACACACACACACACACATACACGGGCCCAGGGTCCATCATGCTTAGCAAGCCATCAGGGCAGGGATTCGAACTGTGGTCAGTCATGTGGGATCTAGCTTCATAGGAACAGCACTTAACCACTTTTCTATGGGCTCAGCTCATGCCAATGCCTTTTTTTTTTTTTGAAAGAATTACTTATTTACTTTTATTTATTCATTTTATTTCAATTTGACCAGAGAGATACACAGAGAGAGAGAGAAAGGGGGAAAGTGAGAAAGTGAGCCACCAGGTCTAGGACTCGAACCACGGTCAGCCATGTAGGAGTGTCGGGCGCCTTAACCACCACGCCACCTGCTGGTCCCACCAATGCTTTTTTTAAAAATTTTGCCAAAGGGCATGGGGAGAGAGACATAGAGACAGAGAGAAAGAGAGAGAGAGAGAGAGAACGTGAAGAAGCATCCCCCCATTCTCATCCATTTCTCCCCCCTTTTAGGGCACATACACCTGTGTCCAGTGAGACTCGAACCCCACAGTCAGCCTTAGCCACGGGCTGTCCCCCAACATTCTCAATAATGACACTGTTCCATCTCCAATCTGGTTTCCTTCCCCCGACTTTCTGTACTCTCATTCCTTCTTTTTCTGAATAATGATAATTTACTTAGTATAGAAAATAAGTGATTGATCCTGGGGGAGGGGAATACATGAAGAAATAAATTCAGACATTAAAATTTGGAGTCTTGAGTCAATGTAGGATCATCAACGCATCAAAATTCAAATCATGGGCCGGCAGGTGGCACGGTGATTAAGGATGCTGGACTCCCACATGGCCTACTACAGTTC
>NW_006198705.1:979494-981345 GCF_000334495.1 Tupaia belangeri chinensis
CTCGAACCCCACAGTCAGCCTTAGCCACGGGCTGTCCCCCAACACTCTCAATAATGACACTGTTCCATCTCCAATCTGGCTTCCTTCCCCCCACTTTCTGTACTCTCATTCCTTCTATTTCTGAATAATGGTAAGTTACTTAGTATAGAAAATAAGTGATTGATCCTGGGGGAGGGGAATACATGAAGAAATAAATTCAGACATTAAAATTTGGAGTCTTGAGTCAATGTAGGATCATCAACACATCAAAATTCAAATCGTGGGCCGGCAGGTGGCACGGTTGTTAAGGATGCTGGACTCCCACATGGCCTACTACAGTTCGAGTCCTGGACCTAGTGGCTTCCTTTCTCCCTTTTCTCTCTCTCTCTCTCTCACTCTGTCCCTCTCTTGTCAAATTTAAAAAATAAATGAAAGTTAAATAAAATAATTATTTAAAAAAAAAAAAGAAAAAAGAAAGAAAGGAAATAGAAATTCAGAGAAAACCAAGGACTGGAAAACCCAACCTAAATAGCTCTTGCCACCGTATCAACACCAAAAAATGACTCCTTCAGACCATGGTTCTAGCTGGGCAAAGCGAGGTTTCAGGGCTAAGTGGGTTCCACTCTGGGCTCTTCCCAGTAATTTAAGATCCTCTCTGCTCCCGCCGAGTGGCTGGGGTGTGGGTTTGTGTTGGTGCTTCTCAGGGATACAGCTAACTGTTCCAGGAGCTGGTGCGTAGGACGTGTGGATAAACTAGGAACTTGGAGGGGGCAGGCTTGGGCGTGGGCGTTGCTTGCAAATGACATCGTCTTAGTCTGTTTTGTGCTATTACAAGCTGCCACGGCTTGGGTGGTTTTTAGGGAACAGGAGTTTATTGGCTTGTGGTTCTGGAGGTTGGAAGTCCATGACTGAAGGTTGCATCTGGTGATGACATTGTGGTTACATCAGGCCATGGTGGTGGAAGGTGGGAGGACAGATAGAAGGAGAGAGAGAGAGGGAGAGAGGCCAAACTCCTCTCGCCACTCCCATGATAATGGCATTAATCCACTCACAGGGATTCATGGCCTCATCATGGCCTAATCTTGACCTAATCCCCTCTTAAAGGACCCACTTCTTAACATTGTTGCACTGGGGGTTAAGTTTCCAACATACGCACTGGGGACACCTTCACGCCACAGCAGGCACCAACCCTGAAAGTCTAGAATGCCCCCCCTCGAACTCTCAGAGGAATGTCTATTGTTAAACACCCCCAATGCACAGTCAAGGGGTCAACCAGCAGGCTCATCACTGTGAGCACCCAAACTCCTACCTGACAGAAAATACTCTCCTCAGGACGCTGCTCACGGACTCTCAAGGCAGACCCACAGCTCAGTGGGTCTTGAAAACAGCTGAACCCAAATCTGCCTCCTGGAGTCTCCGTCTTCTGGTCTCAGCTCTGCTCTGTGGAGTAGCCCAGGGAACATGACAGGTCAGGGGAACACAGACTAGGAGATGGGACTGTGTGTCACTGTCTGTGGAGACCAGTAAACATGTCACCCACAATACAAAGGGACTTGTGGAAAGTAGAATTAAAATACAAATTTAGGGCCAGCCAGGTGGAGTGGTGGTTAAGGCAGCTGGATTCCACATGGCCGACTGTGAAGTTCAAGTCCTGAATCTAGTGGGCACGTGTGTGCACTGGCCCAAAATCTGAGAGGAAATGAAGAAAGGAGTGAGGCATGCCCATCCTTCCTGGGGAGTGATTTTGTGGAGCTGAGTAAGCATGTCACCCACAATACAAAGGGGCTTGTGGAAAGTAGAATTAAAATACAAATTTAGGGCCAACCGGGTGGAGTAGTGGTTAAGGTAGCTGGATCCCACATGGACGCCTGT
>NW_006198705.1:981469-993323 GCF_000334495.1 Tupaia belangeri chinensis
TTCCCCTGGGCTTTCTGGTGAGTCTACGTGTTCTATAGCAAAACTAAAAAAAAAAAAAGGAATTTGTTTTGGTGCAAAATATTTTGAAATCTGTGCATGATTTTTTTTTTTCATAAACTGCATTTCTTATGGAGTTTTAAAAGACCCTTCATATTTCCTTTCAGTTACATGACTATTTCAGGTCTTTAAATATTTAAAATCTGAAGTCACAGTCTTTATAAATATCCCATCTCTGGGGACACGATTATTACCCCCTTCACCTTCCTGGCTAGTCTTTTTTTTTGAGAGATTTTTGCTATAGGGCATGAGCCCTTGCTAGAGAGAGACAGAGAGACAGAGAGACAGAAAGAAGAAATCATCTGAGGGGATGGCTACACCTCAATCTCTTTTTGTCCATTACCCTCTTGAAATTTGGGCATATAGGGGCTGGCAGGTGGCATTATGGTTAAGGGCGTTGGACTCCCACATGAGCGACTGTGGTTCGAGTCCCGAACCTGGTGGCTTGCTTTCTCACTTTCCCCCCCCCCTCTCTGTTTCTCTCTGATCAAAAATAAATAAATTAATAAAATTAAATTAAAAAAAAAGAAATTTGGGCATATATACAACGGTGTTTTTCCAGTTACCTTGTCTGGGACTTGAACTAAGCATTGGCTGTGTAGAATCCAGCTGCCTTAACCACCACATCACCTGACTGCCCTCCCCCACCCCCATTATGTTTTTAGACTGTCTTGCTGTGTTGCCCAGGCCAGCTCTGAGCTCTCGATCCTTCTCCTCAGCCGCCCCCAGTTACTGAGATCGTAGGCTCCTACCACCCAGCCCAGCCGTTGGGGTGAATTAAGAAGGAACCTGGGCCTCCCGGGGGGGCCAGCAGAGTGCCCCTTCTCTGCAGTGAGCAGCCCTGTAGCTGGGCCTTCCCAAATTCTCCTCTCTCCTTCGGGGAGTGAAATGTTTACATTGTCTTTCCTCTTCATAAACGACTGTCACCTTAAGCTACGCTCCACTGGAAGTGAATGTAAAACTCAATACCATCAGCCCGCCCTGTTTCCACACATCATTCAACCAACACCTTAGTTAATAAGGGATGACAATTGCTATTTTGTACTATGATTTCCACCCACTTCACCTTCTTCCCACCCAGGATTAACTTTTCTCCCCTTCACCCCCAGCAGCCTGAACTTTTCTTTTTTTTTTTTTAAAGAGATTTTTGCCTTAGGGCGTGTGTGCTCACTGGAGAGAGAGAAAAAGAGACAGTGAGAGGGAAAGTGAGAAATCACCTCCTGGGGTGATGGCCACACCGCAATCCTCTCTCCACCATTCTCTCCCTGGGATTTTGGGCACATCCACACATGTTACCTGGTGTAACTTTTTGTCAACGGGTCTGGGACTTGAACTGCAGTCTGCCATGTGGGAGTCCAGTGATGTAATTGCTACGCCATCTGCTGGCCCCCAGTGCTTCTTTCTGATACACTCAAGATCTATTCTGATCAGATCCCACACTCTTCCTCCATCTATAAAAATATTTTTAAGTTTGGACCAGCAGATGGTATAATGTGGCTGGACTCCCACTTAGCTGTTCAAGTCCCAGACTCGGCAGCTTAAAATTTACACCAGGCGCATATGCGTGCATACCCCAAATCTTGAGGAGAAGAGATTGTGGCATGGTCATTCACCCTGGGGGATGATTTCTCACTTTCTGTTTCTCTGTCTCTCTGGCAAGTGCACGCACCCTAGAGAAAACTCTTTCTCTAAAAAAAAAAAAAAAAAGAAGAAGAAAAAAAAGAAAATATTTTGAGCTCTAAGAGAGTCGGAGCATGGAGGTGTGGGGGCTCACCTTGACTCTGACTCTAGGGTGAGATTGGCCTTGCCCTCTCCAGATCATTTACGATGTTCTTCTCTGCTTTGCTCCAAGGTGACTCAAGGGCAATTTATTCTAGAATTGTCCCTTGTTTGGTGCCAATTTCTTCTCCCTGGAGCAAAGGCCATATCAGATTCCAGATGGGGGAGAGGTTTGCCTTTCTGCGGTGCAGTGGGGGAAGGCCACTGGAGAGGTGAGTTCACGGGATACAGAACGTTCTCGAGGGGGACTCCTTTATGCGGGGACGAACACACGTGTCAGTTCTAGGTCAGCAATGGGTCCCTTAGAGCTACTCATGACTCTGCACCCCCAGAAGGTCCCCATATCTCCCAGACTACCTCACTTTGAAGCCCACTTTGCCATAGCTCAGCCACCCATTGAGAGAGATCAGGTCTCTTTGGGTTCCAAATGTTAATTTCTAGGCAAGAGTTTCTTGGCTCTACAATCTGGGCCAAAGGCCGAACCTGTAGATTCCCCTGGATGAGCACTGTGAGGAGCCTACCATGATAACTGTGGGGTTCAGGTTTTGTTTTTTTTCCAGGAAAGTGGGGGGTCAGGCAAGGTTGTGGTACAGTAAGGGGGATGCCAGGGTGGAGTAACCCTTTGTGGAGGGTTTTGATTTGGCCTGTGAGAAGATAATTCACCCTACCATGTGTTCTAGTCTATTCTGTTGCTAACAACAGAAAATACCAGGACCAGCAGTTAGTGTAATGGCTATGTCACTGAACTCCCATGTAATTGACCAAGGTTCGAGTCCTGGACCCAGTGGCTTAAACTCATGCTGGGAGCGTGCGCATGAGTGCCCAAGATCCTGAGAGGAGAATGGAGGAGAAGGGATTGCAGTGTGGCCATCCGCCCTGGGGGGTGATTTCTCGCTTTCTGTCTCTCTGTCTCTCTCTGTCTTTCTTGCGAGCACACGCACCCTATAGCAAAAACCTCTCCAAAAACAAAAACAAAAACAAAAACAAACCAAACAACAACAACAAAAAAACAAAACAAGAAAGAAAGAAAAAAGAAAATACCACTTTCAGCTCATGGAATGGACATCCAAGGTCCACGGGTTGCATCTGCTGAGGGCCTTCTAGCCACATCCCAACGTGGAGGAGGGCAGGAGCTTGGGTACCTGTGTCCCTGTGTCCCTGTCTCCTTCCCTCTCCTTATAAACCCACCAGGAGTCAGTCACACTCCCACCCCTGTTGTTAATCCTAACCTATTTCCCAAAGCCAAATCTTTCAATACTATGGTCAGCCTACCCTCTTAATCCCATCACAGACACATCTCAAGACGTGAAATTCTGGGGGGCATGCGAACCATAGCACCATCCAAGCCGGATCATGGACTGCTTAGTTTATGCCTTCCGTAGCTGTGGGAGTGTCAAGATTCCGCCAGGAGGTTTTGAGCGTGTTGTCTTTACCCTCAGCCCTGTGTCAGCTGTGCAGTTTTGAAAGCTAAAAGAGCAGGTGGAGGTGGAACCGCTCCTGTTGGGTTTCCTTCCACTCTGCTGCAAGGGTTTCCAGGGTGTGGATCTGTGCAGGAAGGAGCCGCCTCTAGAGAAGGACTCAGGTAGTGACTTGCTCCTTCTTCAGTCTCGGATGGGCTTGGGTCCAGGTACAGTGCAGCACCTGGGAGCTCTTCCAGTCACCTGGTCAGGAAGCACGGAGGGTGTGATCACACACAGGTGTTTTGTTGCTATTGTTCTTGGCATCGATGTTTTTGTTGTTGTTGGACTAGAAATCAGGTCCTGGAGGAGGCCCAGAGAGCAGGGGGGAGCTGGGAGGGACAGGAGAGAAACAGTATGCATGGCAGGTGTGCGGTCACATACTCGTCTTCCTAGAAGGAAGCCCTGAACACACTTTCGAGACAAGCCAGACTGTGCAAAGGCAGCCGAAGAGCCAAGGGGGAGGAGCACTGTGTTTGGAATCGAAGGGTGAATTAGATAGTGAAACTACTACCGCCCAGAATTGTTCACGTGAGTGCCTAAAGCACACACGTGGGTCCTGACACACAGCAGGTGCCCTGTGGTTGGTTACTATGGTCATTATAGTTTTAGGATAAGTGCCTGTCTTGGTCTGTTCCAGCCGCTGTAACAAAATTTCAGGGACTTGGTGGTCTATGAACAGCTGAAATTTGTTCTCACGGTTCTGGAGGTTGGGAAGTCCGGAATCAAACAGGTGAAGGCTTTCTGCCTCTTAGATGAAGCGCCTTCCTCTGTGTCCCCCCCATGGCAGAAGGGGAAGGCAGTTGTCAGGGGTCCTTGTTAAAAATTTTTTGGGGGGCTGGTAGGTGGCATGGTGGTTGATGTACTGAACTCCCACATGGCTGACTACAGTTCAAGTCCCAGATCTGATGGTTTGCTTTCTCACTTTCCCTCTCTTTCTCTGTCTCCCTCTGGTGAAAAATAAAATAAAATAAAATAAAATAAAATAAAATAAAATAAAATAAAATAAAATAAAATAAAATAAAATAAAATAAAATAAAATAAAATAAAATAAAATAAAATAAAATAAAATAAAATAAAATAAAATAAAATAAAATAAAATAAAATAAAATAAAATAAAATAAAATAAAATAAAATAAACAGAAAAAGAAAAAGAAAAAGAAAGAAAGGAAAAAAAAAGAAAAGAAAAAAATGGGATCGGAGGGGCAAGTGGCATGATGGTTAAGACCCTATATTCCCACATGGCCGACTACATTTCAAGTCTTGGATCTAGAAGCTTGAAAATCACAACAAACAAACAAATAAATGTTAAACAAACATTTTAAACTTCTTTGTATTTTATTTTTTATTTTGTGAGAGGTTTTTGCTATAGGGCACGTGCACTCGCCAGACAGACAGAGAGAGAGACAGAGAGACAGAAAGTGGGAAATCACCCCCCAGGGGGATGGTCACGCCACAATCCCTCCTCCTCCATTCTCCTCTCAGGATCTTGGGCACGCACGCACATGCGCCTGGTGTGAGTTTAAGCCATCAGGTCCGGGACATGAACCGTGGTCGACTACATGGGAGTCCAGCAACATAGCCAGTATGCTAACTGCTGGTCCCCCCAGGAAGCTTTCCTAACAACTCCATCTGTGTCTTCAATGACCTTCTGTTCCAGTAGGCAATTATATGTATAAACACACAGAGATTCTTACCCTACTGAAGGATAGGTTTTCAACATTGCCCAGACCACAGATGTCCAACCAGTGGATGTCGTAGTGGGCCCTCACCCCCCATTCCAGAAGACCCCTTAGTGTCCTTCCTTCTCCAACCCCAAGGAGTAGCCGGCCTTGTCTTGCAGCATGAAGGGTCAATCCTGCTGGATTTGAGACTTTCCAGAAATGGAACCCGGCAGTACGTGGTCTCTTGTGTCTTGATTTTCCTTTTCTGTTTTAGCTTTCTAGTTTAAAATAGTTTTCCCTTTGGGCCAGCAGGGGGCATGGTGATTAAAGCGCTGGACTCCCACATGGCCAACTGTGGTTCGAGTCTTAGACCCGATGGCTTACTTTCTCACTTCCCTTCTGTCTTTCTCTGGTGAGCATACATGCCCTACAGAAAATTTTAAAAATAATAAATTAAATAAATAATACATTAAGAAAACAAATGTTCCCCCTTCAATTGCTAGAGGGTGTGTGCACTTGCCAGAGAGAGGGGAAAAGAGTGGGTAAGAGAGTGAGAGAAAGTATTTGCTAGCGGGTTGCGGTCAACCCAGTCCTTTTCCCTTCATTTCCTCATGTCGTTAAGATTTGGGGCATGCATGTACATGTGTAGGCATTTTTCAAGTCATGTGTGAGTTCGCTGGAAAGAAACACAAAGAGAGAGAGAGAGATAGAAAGAAAAAGCACCCCCAATGGGGCATGGCCATGCCCCAGTGTGTTCTCCTCCATTCACCTCTTGGGATTTTGGACTTGCATGCACACATGTCAGCATATCTTTCAAGCCACTGGGTTCAGCACCGCGGGGAAACCACATAGCCCAGGAAACGTGGCTCAGTCTGCCAGGCACCCAGTGACCTGCTGTCCCTAGACAGAGCCCTTGCTCATCCCCAAACCCTGCTGCCACCCAAGCCCGAGTTCAGAAGATGATCCTCCTTCTGATTTTACAGAGAAAATAGAGGTTATCAGGTATGATGTCCCCCGCGCGAACCTTTATCTTCATCGACTCGATTCTTGTTCCTGGCCATTCTGCTGCAGTGAGAGACATCCTCCTCTTGTCAAAGGTCAGTCTGTCCATCAGGGTTCTGGCCCCATCCATCTTCACGTCCTCTGGAACTCCCTCATTAATTGTGCTGGTGTCCCCAAAGACTCTCAGAGATGCCACCGATGTCCCTTTCAAGAAAGACTTGTTCCAGGGCCAGCAGGTGGCATGGTGGTGAAAGCACTGGATTCCCACATGACTGACTGTGTGGTTCGAGTCCCAGGTCCGGCAGCTTGAAAATCACCAGAATCCCAAGAGGAAAAATGGAGGAGAAGGGATGGCGTGGCCATCATTCTTTCCTTATTTTTAAGGTATTTTTAAAAGTCATAAAACAATTAAAATCATGTGCCATATATCTTCTGACCGTGAAATATAAAAAATGTAGCTGAGTGGGACCAGCAGTTGGCATAATGGCTATGTCGCTGGACTCCCACGTAGTCGACCGCGGTTCACGTCCCAGACCCGGTGGCTTAAAACTCACGCCGGGCACGTGTGTGTGCGTGCCCATGATCCCGAGAGAAGAATGGAGGAGAAGGGATTGCGGTGTGGCCATCCCCCCTGGGGGGGGTGATTTCTTGCTTTCTGTCTCTCTGTCTCTCTCAGTCTGTCTGGCGAGCGCACGCGCCCTATAGCAAAAAAAGAAAAAAAATGTAGCTGAGTTAAATCCATCCAATGATAACAAAGTGCCAAGTAACCATTCATTTAACAATCATATTCAGCTTCATGGCAGCAGAGTCTACGAGGAGGAATCCTGCTGGCATCTCTCGGTGTGAGTTACCACACCAGGACGGCTTATCCATGTGCAAACTCCTAAAGGAACAAGTAAAGCAATAGAATGTGCCCTGGCCATGACGTCAGAAGGCCTGGATTTAGATGTGATGACCTGATACTTATCAGCTGTGAGCGCAGGATTTAACCTCTCGGAGGTCCGATAGAGAGACGGCCAATTCTGGAAATTAAGTCTGTCAGCTGTAACTTTTTTATCATTTAGTTACTGTTTCCTAACTTTTTGGTACACATTGCACATTTCCAAATAATAGAAAATCAGATGATATTCTAGAAATTGGCCAGTACTTTCTTTTAGCGTCAGACCTGCTATGAGATATCACTCAGGTACCCCCGAGAGAGCAGGTCTTCCTCCTTCCTCTGTGAAATGCACGCAGAGGCTGTTTGACCACGAACCTCTTCGCCATGCCCATTTAAGCTCATAACTGGTGTGCAATTTAGCATTTTTATTATTTCTAGATCTTGTAAGCATCGAGATTAAAGTAGTTTTGAAGAAATCTTGATTCTAAAAAAATCTAGAACTACATGCCTATGACACACATATCTTTCGCATGCCTGTAGCATGTTCATTGCACGTCAACATGCGAACGACATGGTAACGACACATGTGTCTTTCGAATGCCAGTAGCATGTTGTTCATATGTCAAGAATGACATGCCATCTACATGCCAGTGACACACGTGCCATTTCTCATGTCAGTAGCATGTTCTCCACATGTCAAGAATGACATGCTAGTTACGCATTAGCAACACACGTGTCACTCGCATGTTGTTATCATGTTATTCTCACGGCATGACAATTACACGTTAACAACACACGTGTCAGTCTAATGTCTGCAGCATGTTTTCACACATCGAGAATGACATGCCAGTTACATGCTAGCAACAAGTGTGTCGTCCACATGTTGTTAACATGTTATTATCATGATATGACACCCACACACCTATGACACACATGTCACTCACATGTCAGGAACATGTTACATGACCATGGCCCACGTGTCATTCCCATGTCAGTAGCATGAACTAGTTCAGACTGGTTCTGAGCGGATCTGGCCAGTTAAAACAGGATCTGGCCAGTTGAAACTGATTCAGGCTGGTTGAAGTTGGTTCAGACCAGTTCTGGCTGCTTCCAAAGTGAACTGGCTGTTTTTAACTAGTTCAAACTGGTTCTGGCTGGTTCAAACAGGTTCAGACCTGTGGAAACCTGTTCTGGCAGGTTTATACCAGTTCAGACCAGGTCAGGTTGGTTGAAAGCGGTTCTGGCTGGCTCAAACTGGTTCAAGCCAGTTCAAACAGGTTCAAGTTGGTTCTGGTCTGTTCAAACTGGTTCAGAACAGTTCTGACTGGTTCAAACGAGGTCTGGCTGATGGAAACTGGTTCAGGCCGGCTAAAACTGCTGACGCGTGTTGAAACAGGTTCAGGCTGCTTCAGACCATTTCTGGATGCTTCCAACTGGTTCAGAACAATTTCTGGCCTGTTCATCCCGATTCAGATGTGTTCCACCTGGTTCAAATTTGTTCAGGCCAGTTCTGACTGATTCAAATCAGTTAAGACCGGTTCTGGGTGATTTAGTCTGCTTCTGGCTGATTTAAACTGGTTCTGGCCAGTTCAAACCGGTTCAGAATGTTTTTGGCCATTTTAATCTGGTTCAGGTCAGTTCAAACCGGTTCAGGCCGGCTCAAACTGGTTGAAGCCTGTTCAAAACAGTTTAAGCTGTTTCAGACTGATTCTGGCTGGTTCCAACTAGTTCAGGCCAGTTCTGGCCAGGTCAACCCGGTTCATATGGGTATTGCCTGGTTCAAAGCGGTTCAGACCAGTTTTGACCGGTTCGCACCGATTCAGACGGGTTCTGGGTGATTTAATCTGGTTCTGGACGATTAAAACTGGTTCAAAACGATTCTGCCCGATTGAAACTGGTTGGGGTTGGGATTTGAATTGTGGTTGACCATGCGGGATCTGGCTTCTGATATACATTGCTTAGCCTGCTGTGCTGTGAAACTGTTCTTGTTTTTTAAAAAAGAATTATTTTATTTAACTTTATTTCTTGTTATTATTATTTTCCAGTTTGATCAGAGAAAGAGAGCGAGGGGGGGAGGGGGGAAACGTGAGAAAACAAGCCACCAGGTCCGGGACTCGAACCGTGATCGGCCATTTGGGAGTCCAGCACCTTTAACACCACACCACCTGCTGGCCCCTTTTGTTTGTTTTAAGTTAAAACATTTTTCACTGCATGAGAGACAGAGAGAGAGAGGGAGAGAGATACAGCACCCCCGACAGAGTTTTAACACTGTAACCCACCCTAGCTCAGGCCTCCCAGATCATGGGCACAGGTGTGTGTCCCTGCACACCTAGGGAGACCTCTGTAGGTGCACCACCAACCTGCCCAAGTGACTCCTTAGAGAGTCACCTTTAGCCACTGTGCTGCTGTCCTCCTTTTGGAAAAGTTATTAGTTTCTTCTCAGAGAGTAAGACAGAGAGAGAGACAGAGAGAGAGGCAGCTCAATGGAGCCCTCACATAGCCCTACGGCCCTAGCTGGCCTGAACCATGGGTAAGTGCAGGCTCCTAACATGCTCGGGAAGGTCCCAGGATGTGAACCCAGGACCCCTCCCATGTGGGCCCAGTTGTACCACCACTGTGCCACTGCCTGGCCCCTGTGTCTTGCTTCTTTGGCTCGACATTCATGGAGAGTCATTCCCACTGTGCACACTTAGGTGCGCATGCTGCGCGTTCTCGCTTCTCTGCGCCGCCCTGGCACCGCGAATGGTTAACTGTGAGCATTTAAGTGCGTATCTGCCTCCCGGTCCCAGCGAGGCGGAGGCGGAGGCGGAGGTGGTGGTCGCGGCCTCAAGGGCATCTTTGTGTCTCCCCAGCACTCAGCGCCGAGCCTGGTGCACAGATGGCTTCAGTAAATGTTTGCCGAGTGACCTCCATGAATGGGCATTTTGTCACTGGCGCTTTTCATGTATTCTTTGGCCCGTTCCCTGACCCTCCTTGAATACAGCTGCTTTCATCGGCCGCGTCATTCTGTGTCGGGTGAATGTGCTTGTTTTCAGCACCGGGAAGAAAACGCAAGCGCAGAAATACCCCCTCCGGGCCAGCCACCTTCTCGGCAAAGCAATCCTCTACGCCAAGAACAGAGCCCTCTCCAAATAGACGAAGCTTTACAGTCCGATGGGACTCAAAGGCTGGCGTTGGAAATCAGAGGGGCTGAGTCACCGGGCTCGCAGACAGGCCCTGACTCATGCGGCATCCGGGCACTGATGCAGGGGAAGCGCCCTGACATTCTCAGAAAAAAAGCCCAGCGTGCTGAATACCAGCCCACCTGCCCCGCCCACCCCTGCAGGGCCTGGCAGAGGCATCCCGCTTCTGCATCACATGATCAGCTTCAGCGAGAGAGCAAGAGAGAGAGAGACAGAGAGAGAGAGAGAAAGAGGCTTTTGTTCTTCTGCCTTGCATATCCCAGACACAAGGCTGTGAAGTTAGGCTGCGGAGTCTCATAAAATACCGAATGTGTCCGGAGGACAAGACGGCCTTTCACTGCGCTGATGGGCTTGGGTATAAATCTGGCCTTTTGTGGGATGGCAGCGTTGTGTCTTTGTGATCCTCGGGGAATGGCATTGCGCCTTACCGATCATACGTGCGCTCTGGAGCCTTCAATGAACCCCCACTTGATCACACGCACGTGCAGCCACGTATGTCTCAGCTCAGATACGCACACGCCATCTGGGAAGGGATTTCTCCATCCCATAGGGATGAGTTTGCATTTAAAAAGCATTAACAGTCATAAAATAAACCCACAGAGACCTATGCTTCATTGATTGTGTGTGTGTGTGTGTGTGTGTGTATGTGTGTGTATACTATATATATATTAAAAAATTTTTTTAGAGGTTTTTGCTATAGGGCATGTGCATTTGCCAGGCAGACAGAGACAGAGAGACAGAAAGCGAGAAGTCACCCCCCCCAGGGGGGATGGCCACGCCGCAATCCCTTCTCCTCCATTCTCCTCTTCGGATCTTGGGCACGCATGCACACGTGCCCAGCGTGAGTTTTAAGCCACCGGGTCCGGGACACGAACCACGGTTGTCTACGTGGGAGTCCAGTGACATAGCCATTACGCTAACTGCTGGTCCCAATATATATAAAATTTTATTTCCTCCACGGGGTAAGAAACAGAGACAGCAACAAGGTCTTGATGCCACAGTCCAGTCCTGGTCTCCACGATCTCTGGGCCACGGGCACGCACATTCCTGGCATACCCAGGGAGGTCTCCAGATGAGAACTCTGCACCGTCCCGCGTGGGTCGGCCCCACACAGCACCACCATCTGGCTCCTTCATTGAAATATTATACATTGTGGCTGTTTGGGGAATTCTGGAGTATCTGCTAAAAAGCTAGAGTGAGGGGGCAGATTATAACTGCCACCAGCTTTGCTGACGTGGCCCAGGACCACTGTCCACCTTCAGGATCTGCTGGGGTGAGCAGCCCCCTTGGAACGGACTGGAGTTGGTAGCCATGCCCCGTGCCACCTCAGGCATGCCTGGAAGCCTGTATGCTCCCTTCAGAGCAGCTCCCGGGCTCGCCACCACTCCACCCCTTCCTCTCCCGGGCTCCTTCTCAGTTTCCCCAGACCCTCTTTCCTCCAGCTAGTCAGGGAGACTGAGGGCCCAGGGAGTGGCTCTGTCTCCACAATTATGTGCCTGTGGGTACTTCATCTACTCTCTGAACATTCATTTCCTTGTTTGGAAATGCAGGTCGGAGCCCCTACCTCCTGGAAGTTTTGAGGCTCTTACACATGTGACGTCAGACTCACCTAGCCTGCTAACGTGCCCCCAGGATGCACCTGTCTCCCCTGGCCCAGTGGGCCTTTTCCTCTTCTCCTAGCCTGACCTCCTGCCCCATCATTCCAGATCCAGCTACCCCCCAGCCTAATAGGCTCCCGCTGACTCCTGAATGGTACCCTGATCTCTCATCTAGCTCTGCCCACACCCCAGCCCTGCTGTTAGTCATCTGGTCTTTTTTTTTTTTTTTTTTTCT
>NW_006198705.1:993539-1001256 GCF_000334495.1 Tupaia belangeri chinensis
TGCGTTCTACTACAGGGGAGTCCAGCGACATAGCCATTACGCTAACTGCTGGTCCTGATCTGGTCTTTGCCAGTCTTGTCTCTGCAACAAGCTGTCTGTGCCTGGAGATCCAGCCAAGTACCTGACCGCTAGAGCTCAGGGGTTGGGAAAGGCTGTGGAGTGAAGCCGAGGCCGGCAAGGTGGGGAGGAAGAGCCCCTTCTGCAGCTGCCTGGCTGCTTTGGTTGGAAACCCCTTTCCTGCTTTGCCTGGCTAAATTCATGGACGCGTTACTGCTTTTCCCTAAAACAGGTATGGAAGCCAGGCTGCCCTCCAGCCTGACCTGACTGGAGGAATCTTCTTACTCATCTCGCCTGGTTCATCCAGAGGTAGGCTGGTCCTTCGCTGTGAGCATGGGGGCAGAATTTCGGCTTCTGCCACCTCTGACTCTCAGCAGCAGAGGTCGGGGTGGAGTGAAGAGGGGGTGTCTCCTCCTTGCCCTCCCAGGATCCAAAGGAGAGACTGAGTGGTCCAGCTGCCCTCTGGAGAGGGGAGGTCTGTACTGATGCTTGGTTGCTTCAGAAAAGTATATTCACATTTTAAGGTTTTATAGGAAGATCTCATCACAGTCAAGAATAACATGGATTGGGATCAGCAGTGAGGATAATGGCTATGTCACCGGACTCTAATGTAGTTGACCGTGGTTCCAGTCCTGGACCCGGTGGCTTAAACTCACGCCGGGCCCGTGTGCGTGCGTGCCCAAGATCCTGAGAGGAGAATGGAGGAGAAGGGATTACAGTGTGGCCATCCCCCTTGGGGGGTGATTTCTCGCTTGCTGTCTCTCTGTCTCTCTGTCTTTCTGGCAAGCGCACATGCCCTATAGGAAAGACCTCCCTCTTCCCCCACAAAAAAAAAACAGGGATGCAGTTCTAACTTGTTTCCCCTTCCCTGGAAGTTTTTTCCCCTCCACTAGGCTGATAGGATTATCTTAGTTTTCCTTTTGCACCAGAGCCCGAGAACATCAGAACTCAGGCAGGAACTCAGGGAGGTTTCTGCTGGCTGGGAGCGATTTGTCTGTGCTTGTGAAGAACGAGTGGTGCCCGAGGGGGTGAGGGGTGGCAGGGGTGAGGAGGCAGAGGGCAGGGCGGGGAAAGGAAGCTACCCTTGGGATAGCAGCCTTCTGGGGCACACGAGACTGAAAGGGGATTTTAAAAACTGGTCATTGTTCTTCTCACATCAAGAAAGTATAACATTCTCGGGACCAGCAGTTAGCATAATGGCTATGTCGCTGGACTCCCACGTAGTCGACCGTGGTTCGAGTCCTGGACCTGGTGGCTTAAAACTCAAGCCAGGCACATGTGCGTGTGTGCCCCAAATCTTGAGAGGAGAATGGAGGAGAAGGGATTGCTGTGTGGCCATCCCCGCTGGGGGGTGATTTCTTGCTTTCTGTCTCTCCATCTCCAATGAGCGCACACATCCTACAGCAAAAATCTCTCTTAAAAAAAAAGAAAAAGAAAGAAAGAAAGAAAGAAAGGAAGGAAGGAAGAGGAGAAGGCCATGAACCAGCAGATTGTCTAGTGGTTACATTGCTGGACTCTCACATAGTCGACTACAGTTCAAGTCCCAGATCCAGTGGCTTAAAACTCATGGTGGGCATGTGTGTATGTGTGTACCAAATCCCAAGAGGAGAATGGAGGAAAAGGGATTGCAGTGTGGCCAACCCCGCTGGGGGGTGATTTCTCACTTTCTGTCTCTGTCTCTCTGTTTCTCCAGCAAGCGCATGTGCCCTATAGCAAAAATCTCTCTCTCTAAAAAAAAAAAAAAAAAGAGAAGGCTAGTACACCCAAGTCTGAGCAAGGGGTGATGACGAGTATGGATAGAGTTCACAGGGTTTGCTGAGCGGAGTGTGAGGAGCGACAGGAAAAGGAGAGCCAGGGAGGTGCTGAGGTTACTGGCCCCAACCCTTGAAAGAATGCAGGTGTGCTCTCTGAGACGGGAAGGCCGTGGGAAAGCAGGTGTTCTGGGGGACCCTGGGCTAACTTAGAGGGGTCTAGCACGCAGTGGCTCACGGCACTGGCGCTCAGGGCCACAATGGGTCGCAGGTGCACAAGTGCTGGAGCCCTCAGGGTGCAGAAGCAGTGGAGCCGGGGCTAGGGAGATCGCCCAGCAGGAAAGACAGCTCCCAGAGAGAACGGGATGGCTGGACACCTTTGCAGGTGAGGGGGCCATGATGGTGCCTGAGAAGCAGGGGCAAGAAGGCGAGGGCACTGAAGCAGAGCAGCTTCCTGCAAACCATGTGCTGGACCACCAGGGAGGAGGGGGCTGAGATTCCGCCACAGCCTCCGCACCTAGAGGGCGTTGAGGATACTGGCAGGGGCAGGGCAGTGAGGTCTGGAAGCCCCTTCGGAGTGAATGTCAGAAGGGGAGAGGAAGAATCAGAGACAGCACGCAAAACCAGGAGCTTGGCTGCAGAGGGAACAGAGGTAAGGCATCTGGAGCCAAAGGAAGACATTTAAAAAATTATTATTAATATTTTTTGGAGAAGTTTTTGCTATAGAGTGTGTGCGTTCCCTAGAAAGACAGAGAGAAGAAGACACAGAAAGTGAGAAATCACCCCCGAGGGGGATGGCCACGCTGCAATTCCTTCTCCTCCATTCTCCTCTCGGGATCTTGGGCATGCACACACACGCATATGCACCCGGCGAGAGTTTAAGCCACCGGGTCCGGGACTCGAACAGCAGTCGACTACATGGCAGTCCAGCGACATAGCCATTACGCTAACTGCTGGTCCCTTTAATTATTTTGTTAAGACTGGGAAAAATACCTTTCCGTAGGCTGACAGGCATAGTACCGTGGAAAGGTGGAACTTGACGATGCAAGAAAGACTGCCCGGTCACCAGCCATGGCATATACCCTAATGTGGGTTCTGGTTGGATTAAAGGCCCAAGGATCTTTTGCAGGAGCAAGGCTGTGATGCTGTCGGCCTCCTGGGACTTCTACGACCACGCACACCCCAGGGGCTGCTCTTCCTGCAGACAGCCTCACTATAAAAGACGGAAATGAATCAAAGCACCCAAGAACTACTGTCTCTTCAGACTGGCCTCTTGCACTTTCTACTGTTGATTTTTGCGTTTGTGGGCTGTGGTGCATCCAGGGAATACCACCAGCTGCATCCTCTGATTGCCCTACAGCGGCAAAGCCTAGAGAAAGGTCCTCTGATTGCCCTACAGCTGCAAAGCCTAGAGAAAGGACCACTCCGGACTGAGATCTCGGGTTTGAGCAGGAATCCTACCTAGCAGTCGCTCCCAGCTTCCCTCGAGCAGAACTGGGCGACCAGCCCGTTTCCTTCCCACCTGCCACCTAGTGGTGCTCTGCAGAATCACACCCGCCTGCCGCCGTGTGGAAGCACAGGATCCTGTTACTCCCTCGGTTCTTATCTGATCTTCCTAGGGCATTAGCGCTGGAAGGCGCCTTGGAAACCTTCTAAGCCGATTTCTCAGTCTCCAGCTAAGGTCATGGAGTTCTAGAATAGAGGCGTAGAGGTAATGAGTAGGGGGAGCCAGGACAAGAGCCGAACGCGTTCTCTACTCACACCCAGAGTCGGTGTCTGCTGTGTGCTTAGTGGGTGCAGGGGCTCAGGCCATGCCTGTCCTGAGATGAAAGACCGCATTGCTATTCTCAGGAGGGTCGTGCAAAAAGCCTGTTACTTAAAGCGACTGCCCTGTGGCAGGAAAAGCCACAGCCAGCCTGCCTGCAGCAGGGAGGGCTTCCTTAAGAGATCTCAGGGCAAACTTCAGGACCAGCGGGTTCTCAGGCAGGTAGGTCAGGGCAGGCCTAGGTACAGGGGCTAACAACATAAGAACGACACACGTGTCACTAGCATGTAACTGGCATGTCATTCTCCACATGCAAAAACATGTTACCAACATGAGAGCGACACCAATGTCATTGGCATGTAGTTGACATGTCATTCCTGACATGTGAATAACAGGCTACTAGCATGCAAAAGACACGTGTGTTGTTAGCATGTTGACATGCGATGAACACACTACTGACCTGTGAAAGGTATGTGTGTCATAGGCATGTAGTTCTAGATTTTTTTTAGCATCGAGATTTCTTCAAAACTACTTTAATCTCGATGCTTACAAAATCTGGAATTTAATTAAAATGCTTAATTGCACAGTAGTCAATTGAGCTTAAATGGGCATGGCTAAGAGGTTCGTGGTCAAACAGCCTCTGAGTGTATTTCACAGAGGAAGGAGGAAGACCTGCTCTCTCGGGGGTACCTGAGTGATATCTCATAGCAGGTCTGATGCTAAAAAAGTATACTGGCAAATTTCTAGAATGTCATCCGATTTTCCATTATTTGGAAATGTGCAATGTATACCAAAAAGTTAGGAAAATCACCCACCAGCGGGGATGGCCACACTGCAATCCCTTCTCCATTCTCCTCTTGTCCCCAAGATCTTGGGCACACACATACGTGCACCCAGCGTGAGTTTAAGCCACTGGGTCTGGGACTTGAACCATGGTCAACTACATGGGAATCCAATGACATAGCCCTTACGTCAACTGCTGGTCCTTTTAATTATTTTAAGACTGAGAAAAAACAAACAAACAAACAAACAAACAAACAGGAAGAGCTAGCTCTGCCTAAAGAGATAGTGAAAACTTTATCTCAAAATATAATGTTAGGGGAACCAGCAGTTAGCGTAATGGCTATGTCGCTGGACTCCCACGTAGTCGACCGCAGTTCGTGTCCCGGACCCAGTGGCTTAAAACTCACTGTCTGTCTGGCGAGCGCACGCGCCCTACAGTGAAAATCTCTCCAAAAAAAAAAATATATATATATATAACGTTAGGGCAAAACTAGAGAGACAGTGAGACCAGTGTTTGCCAGGGGCTGTGGGGGAAGAGAAGGATGAATAGGTAAATCAGGGGTGAGACTCTTCAGTGTGATTCTAGAAAGAGGAAGGCATGTCCTAATATATTGGTCCAAATCCGAAGGATGTACACCACCAAAGGGAACCTTAATACAAACTATGCACCAAAGTTAATGACAGTGTACCAATACTGGTACATCAATAGAAACAAATGCACCACGCTAGTGAAAGTTGTTAAAAAAAGTGAAACTTGGTATGGAGTGAGAAAGGGGCACATATTTGGAACTCTGTGTACTGCCTGCTCAATTCTTTTGCAACCCAAAAACTGTACTAAATAAATAAAGTGTACTATTACCTTTTTAAAAAGAAGTACAGGAGATGAAGCCTACCAGAGTAGGCTGTTCTCATAGTGAAGCTCTGGTCGTAAACCCAGCCTCCAAGTTTGTCCCAAAATGGTGTTAGATAAAAATGAAATTGGAAACCTTGAAAGTATGACTAGACCTAAAACAACAATTTTTTGAAGTTTTACAGTTTCTACCTGTGGTTGAACCGTATTATTGTAGAAAAATAAAACAGAAGAGAGAAAAACCTTTCCTTTTTGTGTAGGTATTTAATCACTAGGTGTTCTCATTAAATTATATATATATAGGGACCAGCAGTTGGTGTAATGGCTATGTCATTGGACTGCCATGAAGTCGACCACGGTTTGAGTCCACAACCTGGTGGCTTAAATTCACCTTGGGCGCATGTGCGTGAGTGCCCAAGATCCCAAGAGGAGAGAAGGAGAAGGGGTTGTGGCATGGCCATCCCCCCCTGGGGGTGATTTCTTGCTTTCTGTCTCTCTGTTTCTGTCTGTCTTTCTGGCGAGTGCATGCGCCCTATGGCAAAAAAAACCTCTCCAAAAAAATAGATACATAAATTTGCTTGCTCATTGAGAACAATTAAGAAGGGAGAAAGGAGAAAATAAAATCATTTTAAATGTTCAAAAATATATAACATGAGGGACCAGCAGTTAGCGTAATGGACTGGACTCCCACGTAGTTGCTGGACTCCCACGTAGTCGACCACAGTTCGCGTCCCTGACTTGGTGGCTTAAAACTCACGCCGGGCATGTGTGCATGCGTGCCCAAGATCCCGAGAGGAGAATGGAGGAGAAGGGATTGTGGCGTGGCCTTCCCCCCTGGGGGGTAATTTCTCGCTTTCTGTCTCTATGTCTGTCTCTGTCTGTCGAGCGCACGCGCCCTATAGCAAAAGCAAAAAAAAAAAAAAAAAAAAGAAAGAAAGAAAGAAAGAAAGAAAGAAAGAAAAGAAAAAGAAAAAGAAATTGGGTGGAGTTACCGGTTTAAGGATATAATTGCAAGTGATTAACAGCAAAGGGTAAGATAGATGCAGGTAATTCATTGCCCCTGAAACTCCGATTTCAGTTGGGCTTTGGCTGCTGATGGAAGCAGGGGAGCCTTGGAGTTTGGGTTTGACCTTTTTGGGAGTAAGACCAACTTGCAGGGCCTACAGCTGAAAGTAACGTGATTGAGCAGTATGACACAGGAACAAGAGGGGAACGAAGCTGCAGGGCAAACTCGAGAGTTGTATTAGACTCAGACTAGACTTGAGCGGATTGTAATGGATTCAAGGAGGGAAGACTGAGAAACCTGAAGGAGGTCAAACAGCACGACTGGATGAATACTTCCATGTGAGAAGAGAGAGAATGAGTTTGAGGATGACTCCCAGGTACCATTCGTGGAAATAGGTGGAGAGCACTTGGGAGGTGCAGAGAAGAGTGTAGGGACCACACTGAATTCCATCTGGGGCATGTTAAAATTGCGTTTTCAGTGGGGCATCCAGGCAGAATAGTCCAATAAAGAAGAAATGGGATCTTTGGTTCTACAGGTTCAAATGGTCCATTTCTGACGCTGTTATCTGTCTACAGATGGCAGTGGAAATTGTCAAATGAGATCACCTAGCCGATGTCATGTATGCTGAGAATGAATGCTACTTAAGGATGGAACTCAGAGAAACACTAGCATCTTTGGGCAAGAAGAGGGAGATTTCCTCCAAGGGATCTTGAAAACAAAACAAAACAAAAGATATTGTGAAAGGAAAGAAATGTTATGTTCTGCTTAAGAATCTTACTGAGTTGGGATCACCAGATGGTGTAATGGTTACATCACTGGACTCCCATGCAGTGTACTGTGGTTCGAGTCCCAGACCTGGCCACTTAAAACTCACTCCTGGCACTTGTGCGTGCATGCCCAAAATCCCAGGAGGAGAATGGAAGAGAAGGGATTGTGGAGTGGCTATCCCCTGGGAGGTGATTTTTCACTTTCTGTTTCTCTGTCCTTCTCTGTCTCTGGAGAGTGCAAGTACCCAAAAGCAAAAAAAGTCTCCCTTAAAGAAAAAAAATGACTGAGTATTTTCTTTCCTTATTTTTAAAGTATTTTAAAATTGTTTTATTTAACTTTATTTATTTTAATTTGACCAGAGAGGAACAGAGAGAGAGAGAAAGTGAGAAAGCAAACTGCCAGGTCCAGGACTCGAACCATAGTTGGCCATGTGGGAGTCCAGCACCCCTAACCACCACGCCACTTGCTGACCCAAGTATTTTAAAAAGTTATAAAAGAAAATGAAATCATGTGCCATTTATCTTCTAACCATGAAATATTAAAAATGTAGCTGAGTTAAATCCATCCAATGATAACAAAGTGCCAAGTAACCATTCATTTAACAATCATATTCAGCTTCATGGCAGCAGAGTCTACGAGGAGGAATCCTGCTGGCATCTCTCGGTGTGAGTTACCACACCAGGACGGCTTATCCATGTGCAAACTCCTAAAGGAACAAGTAAAGCAATAGAATGTGC
>NW_006198705.1:1001280-1002536 GCF_000334495.1 Tupaia belangeri chinensis
TTTAGATGTGATGACCTGATACTTATCAGCTGTGAGCGCAAGCTTTAACCTCTCGGAGGTCCGATAGAGAGACGGCCAATTCTGGAAATTAAGTCTGTCAGCTGTAACTTTTTTTTTTATCATTTAGTTACTGTTCTTGCTTTCTGTCTCTCTGTCTCTCTCTTTCTTGCAAGCGCATGTGCCCTAGAGCAAAAACCTCTCCAAAAAAAATAAAAAAAAGGATTGAGTTCATTAGTCATTAAGGACATAGAAACTAAAACTACCCGTTAGAATGGCTAAAATGAAAAAAGACTAAGGGGATTGAATGAGTATTGGACATGTTTGCTAGCTTGATTTTTAATGGTACTTACACGATCTTTTTTTCTTTTTCAAAGAGAGATTTTTTTTTTTTGCCCTAGGGCACATGCACTTGCTTGAGAGAGAGACAGAAAGTAAGAAATTACCTTCTGGGGGGATGGCCACGACACAGTCCCTTCTCCTTCATTCTCCTCTTGGGATTTTGGGCACACACGCAGACATGCCCTATGTTTAAAGCCACCGGGTCCGAGACTCGAAACATGGTCGGCCATGTGGGAGTCCAGCGATGTAACCCTTATACCGTCTACTGGTTCAACTACTTAACAATCTTGTTTCAAAACTTAAATTTGTATACTTTGAATATGTATAGTTACTATATGTTAATTACCAATTTTAATGATGCTGTTAAAATGGTGACTTAGAAAATGAACTGTTCTATTGAATCATGGGTAATTAATGAAAAGAACAAAAGTATAAAAAAAATACTTATACTTACCTGCTTAAATTTCAATTTAATCAGCTTAGGCATATCAGAGATTTAAAAAGCAGACCTCTTAGAGTTCTATGTGTTAGTTATGACTAACTCTGATATAATGGGTCCTGTTTGTTTTGACCACACTCTCTCATAACTCATTTCAGGCCTTCTTTCCTCAATTCTGTAGGTGTCCCAAAGTGATTGAAACAGAAGGGTCCTTCAGCAGGCAGGACAATGCCCCATATTCATTCTCATGTCTCCCTTTCCATGTCTCTGAGAGATAGCTATTCTGACTTCTATTTTACAGACCAGGAAACTGAGTCTCAGAGAGATTAAAGGGTTAGTGTAAGGCCCATTCTTGTATGGAGCTGTGGCTCAGAGGGTCTGAGTACTACAGAGCACCTACCCGGGTTCCTGCCCACTTAGTCAACAGTGGAGCAGGTTGCTTTTTCTTTTTTCTTTTTTTTTTTTGGGGGGGGGGAGA
>NW_006198705.1:1002578-1003160 GCF_000334495.1 Tupaia belangeri chinensis
GAGGCAGAGAGACAGAAAGCAAGAAATCACCCCCCCCCCAGGGGGGATGGCCATGCCACAATCCTTTCTCCTTCATTCTTCTCTTGGGATCTTGGGCACTCACGCACACGCACCTGGCGTGAGTTTAAGCCACCGGGGCCGGGACTAGAACCGTGGGAGTCCAGTGACATAGCCATTACGCTAACTGCTGGTCCCAGCAGATTGCTTTTTAAAAAGCTTTCTCCTAGTACCGCTGCAATTTATTTAATTTTAAAAAAAGAATTATTTATTGGAACCAGCAGATGGCGTGATGGTTACATCGCTGGACTTCCATGTAGTTAACCAAGGTTCAAGTACTGGATTGGGAGCTTAAAATTTACACCAGGCCGCACGCTTTCGCGCGCGTGTGTGTGTGTGTGTGTGTGTGTGTGTGTGCCTAAAACCCCCAGAGCAGCATGGAGGAGAAAGGATTGTGGCATTGCTATACCTGTGAAAGGGGGGGGGATGATTTCTTGCTTTCTGTCTCTCTGGCGAGTGCATGTGCCCTATAGCAAAAATTTCTTCCCCCCCCCAAAAGATTTATCCTTTTAATTTTATTTGTTG
>NW_006198705.1:1003941-1008604 GCF_000334495.1 Tupaia belangeri chinensis
TGGGTGGGCGCCACGCCGCACCTGCGCAACCTCGCCGTGGCCATGTGCAGCCGCTTCGTGAGTGCGCGGCCTCGGGCTGCGGGCGGGCCTGGGCGCGCCGAGGGGCCTGGGGCGCCCTCCCGAGCCGCTCTGCAGAGCACCAGGTGTAGCCTGGGCCTTTGGAGCTCTACCTGCGGGGAGACCGCGACCCTCCCGGAGGTGGTGGGTGCAGCCGGGCATGCACGTGGGCCCCCAGCCGCCCCGACCCCGCTCTGTGTCCTCTGTCTGGATCCCTCCTCTTCGGTCCCCGGGTTGGAATTCTCGGGGCCCTCTGGTTTCCCTCGGGCCCGAGGAGATGCTGTCTGTGTCCCAATTTTCCTGCTGCCCGGATTTTGACCGCCCCGACGATCAGACAGCTTCTTCCTTAGCCCGGCTCCCAGTGGGACGTCCTCTCGGTGTGCAGGACCGGACTCTGGGTTCCTCTTTCTTCCACCTCCCTGTAGGCCCTGCTCGCAGGCTTGCACCCGGGGATCCAGCCCTCACCTCGCCACCCTGGCCCTCGCCGTCATCTCCCCCTGCCTTCCCCTTGGCTGTCTGGGTTAGTTTTGTAGGAGCGCTGGAACTAAGAGCCACACATCGGGTGGCTAAAACAGCGCAGAGCCTATGCTGTCACGAGTGGGAACATGTGATAGAGAAACCCCCTGCCTCTGGCCCACCTCCTGGATGGTCGCAGGCGATCCTTGGCTTATGCCCGCATTCATGCAGTCTCACCTGCATCATCTCATGGCTGGCTGCTCCCTGAGTGTCTGTCCCTGCATCTTATCTCTTAGGACATTGTAGCAGGCATTGAGGACACACTCTACCCCAGTAAGACCTCACCATTTTTTTTTTTAAGAGAGATTTTTTTTCAAGAATTATTTAATTTTATTTATTACGATTTGTCTTTAGTTTGATCAGAGATAGAAAGAGAGAGAATGGGAAAGTGAGAAAGCGAGCCGCCCGGTCTGGGACTTGAATCATGATCAGCTATGTGGGAGTCCAGCGCCTTTTACCACCATGCCACCTGCCAGCCCCTTTAGAGAGATTTTTGCTGTAGGGCACGTTTTTTTGCCAGAGAGACAGAAATCGAGAAATCACTCCCAGGGGAGTTGACCACGCCATAGTCCCTTCTCCCGTCTCCTCTTGGGACCTTGGGCATGCACTCATGTGCCTGGCATAAGCTAAGCCGCCAGGTCCAGGACTCAAACCACAGTGGACTACATGGGAGTCCAGGGACATAACCGTCCTGCCATCTGCTGGTCCCAAATGCTGTCATTCTTGTCTTGGGTTTTTTGACCTGTCTTTTGTAAGCCTGAACAAATTGGTCTTGTGTGGTGGTGACTTTACACCCCAGGAGACAAGGCGCAGTCCCTGAGGTCCAGCACCTAGTGGACGAGTGTCCAGGTCACTGTCTCCTTCTGGATGGGCACGGGGCGGGGATGGGGACACCAGACTCCAGAACTTTCCTCTTTCTAAATACCCTTGCCCTTCCCAAGACTCCCAGACTTCTGGACCTAGGCTGTTTCTCCTAGAAGTTGCGATTTTGATAGAAGTAATTTTGCCCATAGTGCAAGTTAGTGGCTTTTTTCCTTTTAAGCTAGGCCTTACACACACACACACAAACACACACACAAAACCAGTGGGTGGCATAGTGGTTAAGGCCCTGGATTCCTATGTAGTTGACCATGGTTCCAGTCCTGGACCTGATGGCTTGAAACTCATGCCAGGCATGTGTGTGTGTGTGTGTGTGTGTGTGTGCGCGTGCCCAAAATCCCGAGAGAGGAATGGCTCTCATGTGGCCATCCTTCCTTGGGGGGGCGACTGCTCACTTTCTGTCTCTCTGTCTCTGTCTCTCTAGTGGTGCAATGTGCCCTATAGCAAAATTCTCTCTCTCAAAAAAAAAATGTATGTATGTATGTTTTTTTTTAAGACCTACTTATTTAATTTTTAATTTTAATTTTTTCTTTTTTCTTGTTTTAATTTTTAGTTTTGCTGCAGGGCATGTGTGCCCACGAGAGAGAGACACAGAGAGAGAGAGAGGGAAAATGAGAAAGTTGGCAGGTCTGGGATGTGAACTATGGTTGACCATGTGAGAGTTTAGTGCCTTAACCACCATACCACTTGTCCCTAAAAAAACATATTTTAAAGTCTATTTCTTTCTTCCATGAGAGACAGAGAGCGGGAGAGAGACAGAGATAGCACCCCCAATAGGATCTCCATGCTGTGAGCCAACCCTAGCCCTAGCCAGCCCTGGATTAGAGGCACGTGCATGCCGATGTACTGAGGGAGGTCTCCAGACATGAACCCGGCACCTCGTCTTGTCGGTCAGCTGTGCAGATGTCATGTTTTTTCCCCGGGGGGGATGGCCACACCATAGTCCCTTCTCTTCCATTCTCCTCTCAGGATTTTGGGTGCGCACACACATGTGCATGGCATGATTTTCAAGCTGCTGGGTTTGTGACTTGAACCACAGTCAGCCATGTGGGAGTCAGCACCTTAACCACGATGCCACCAGCTGGCCCCCTGAGCTAGGCCTTATGGGGAGAGAGATTACCTCTAAAGTAATTGGGAGTAAGGGTCCCTCCAGATTTCAGAAGGGCCCTGTTTATTTCTTTCACGGCTGGTTTTTTTTTTTGGAGAGGTTTTTGCTATTAGGTGTGTGCGCTCGCCAGAAAGACAGAGACAGACAGAGAGACAGAAAGCGAGAAATCACCCCCCAGGGGGATGTCCACGCCACAATCCCTTCTCCTCCATTCTCCTCTCGGGATCTTGGACATGCACGCACAAGCACCCGGTGTGAGTTTAAGCCACCAGGTCCGGGACTCAAACCGTGGTCGACTACATGGGAGTTCAGCGACATAGCCATTAGGCTAACTGCTGGTCCCTCTCACTGCTGCTTTTATTGCTTCTTATCTGAAAGGAGATTGGGCACGTGTTTTCAGAAGTTTCTATTTTCTCTGTTTGGATGCTGGTGGCTGGTGGCCTTTCTCAAGGTCACAGGGCACTTACTGACCTTGCAGAGCCCAGATGGGCCCTCTAGGGACGGAGCTGTGATGCAGTTGACAGCTGCTGGGGGCAGCAGGCCAGGGGCATGGGGCGCCCGGACTCTGCAGTTTGCTCTCTGACCTTACTGACCTCGTCGGCTTTGCTCATGGTTATAGGGGAGCATGCGTTGGCGTTTTGACACAAAGCCACCCTTTACACGAAGCCTGCCCTGGAACGGGTTGACGACTGTGGCTCATGCCGCAGGTGACGTTGCTTGCCTGTCCCAGCTCTGGTGTTCTCGTGTGGTCTGTCGGCAGTCGCCGCTCGCTGTCCCGGTGTCTGCCCTCTCAGACCTGCCGCCACCACCTGGTGGAGTCTTGGAAGCCGGGCACTCTGGCTGCCCGCTGCCAGGCCGAGAAACCACCCAGCGCCCTGTGCTTCTCTTTTAGGACCCCATCCCTGTGTCCACCTCCCTCCTCGGAGACACTTCCGACACGACGTCCACCGGCCTTGCCCAGCGCCTAGGTACGTACCCACAGCCGGGGCTGCAAGGCCAGGGGCCTGGCTGCTTTCTGGGCCGCTGAGGCCGGCCTCCCCAGGGGAGGGCTCTTAGGCTGAGGCTGATCACGACTGCTGCGTGGCAGCAGGGCTTGGGACTTGAACCGCCGTCAGCCATGTGGGAGTCATCAGTACCTTAACCACGATGCCACCAGCTGGTCCCCTGAGCTATGCCTTATGGGGAGAGAGATTACCTCTAAAGTACTTGGGAGTAAGAGTCCCTCCCAGTCCAGGAGACCCCCTTCGCACGTGGGTCTCCTGTAAGGGTGCCGTGGGCTCCCCTGTCACCGCTGTTTCAGGGCCAGCATGTCCCTCAGGGACTCCCATGTTGAGTTCGCTTCATCTTTGAGTCGACGAGCCAGTTCAGTCTCCTCTCTTAAGTGCCTCACCTCCTGTTGGGAGGAGAGTGAGTGGTGCCCTGCGTGCCCCATGGGCAGTGGCTTGGGTAGCCTTTAGGAGCAGGTGTCACTACTGTGAAGGAGGGACCAGGATTTTTTTTCCTCTCTTATTCTCTCTCTTTTCTTTTTTAAAAGGCTTTTGCCATAGGGTACGTGTGCTTGCTAGAGAGAGACAGAGAAACATCCCCTAGTGGGGATGGCCACATTGTAATTCCTTTTCCTCCATTCTCCTGGAATTTTGGGTACATATGCACATGCACCTGGAGTGTCTTTCAAGCCACCAGGTCCGAGACTTGAACTGTGGTTGTCTATGTGGGAGTCCAGCACCTTAACCACCACACCACCACGCCATCTGCTGGCCCCCAGAATAGTCATCCTTTAATTAGATTTTTCTATGAATTTTTTTTTTTTTTTTTGGAGAGGTTTTTGCTATGGGGTGCATGTGCTCGTGAGACAGACAGTCTCGGGATCTTGGGTGCACACTCACATGCACACTCACATGCACACTCACATGCACCCAGCATGAGTTTAAGCCACTGGGTCTGGGACTCGAACCGTGGTTGACTACATGGGAGTCCAGCGGCATAGCCATTATGCCAACTGCTGGTCCCTCTATGAACTTTTTGAGGTCCCTTTGTATTTGTCGATTTAAAAGAAAAAGAAAAATTATTTAATTTTATTTGTTATTATTATTTTTTAATTTG
>NW_006198705.1:1008641-1009712 GCF_000334495.1 Tupaia belangeri chinensis
TACCATATTGATGTCAGAGAGATTTCTGTAAACCTATGCATGCTTGATATGCTTATATATATTTTTTATTTTTATTTTGTTTGTTTGTTTGGGTTTTTTTGAGAAAATTTTGCTGTAGGCTTTGTGCTTGCTGGAAAGATGGAGAGAGAGAAAGTTTGAAATCGTCCCCTTCTCCCAGGGCAGGGGATGGCTATGCTGCAATCTCTTCTCCATTCTTCTCTTGGGATTTTGCCCCCCCACACACACACACACGTGCCAGACATGAGTTTTAAGCTGCTGGATCCAGGACTTGAACCGCGGTTGACTATGTGGGAGTCCAGCAATGTAACCATTACGCCATCTGCTGGTCCCCATATATATATATATATATATATTTAAATTGCCAGAGGGCATGTATATTTCCCAGGGAGGGAGAACACACCTGCCAGTGGGGTGTGGGCACATCGCGATTCCTTTTCTTCCTTTTCTCCACCCTGTTAGGATTTGGGGCATGCACGCATATACTCCTGCTGTAATTTTTGAGTAACTGGGACTGGGATTCGAACTTGTGGTGTCTGAGTTCCCTTAACCACTAGGCCGTGGGGTTGGCCTCAAAGTTACGGAGACAGAAAGCAGGCAGGATGGAGGATGGTGGAGCTTGTCTGGCATGCTGTGAGTGAGTTTTAAGGAGTAAGGCAGAGCAGGCTCAGGAATAGCCAGCACAGGGAGCCTGATATCAACTCATAAGCAAAAAAAAAAAGAGGCGCTCTCAATAACTCAGGAAGTCAGCAGCCTGTTGTGGCTCTGGCATGTCTGAAGGGGTTGGCCACAGCGCTCCGATCAGGAGGGGCCGTCTCCTGGAGTCTCATGTTGTCCCAGGGTCTGGCCCCTCCGGGTGGGAAGGCGTCCCTGATACATTGTCATGGGGAGGTGTCCCAAACAGTGTCTGTTTTTTTCTTATTTGGAGAGGTTTTTGCTATAGGCCGCGTGCGCTCACCAGGAAGAGAGAGAGAGACAGAGAGACAGAAAGCGAGAAATCAACCCCCAGGGGGATGGCCACGCCGCAATCCCTTCTCCTCCATTCTCCTCTCG
>NW_006198705.1:1010176-1023566 GCF_000334495.1 Tupaia belangeri chinensis
TGCCGCTGCTCTTTAAACAGAGCCGAGGGTGACGGAGGGGCCGCTCTGTCCAAACGTGTTCCTTTTAAAATATTAAAGCAGCTCTGTTGAGGTTCAGTTCACATGCCCTAGTTCACCCAGCTGTGTGTGTCAAGGTGCAGGCTGGGCACCTGCTTCTGCACTTCTGTGCATTCTCCATAGTTGTGTCACGGTCCTGTAAAGAAGGCAGTTGATTGGAACCAGCAGTTAGCGTAATGGCTATGTCTCTGGACTCCCATGTAGTCGACTGCGGTTTGAGTCCTGGACCTGGTGGCTTAAATTCATGCTGGGCGCGTGTGCGTGCGTGCCCAAGATCCCGAGAGGAGAATGGAGGAGAAGGGATTGTGGTGTGGCCATTCCCCTCTGGGGGGGGGGGTGATTTCTCACTTTCTGTCTTTATGTCTCTCTCTGTCTTTCTGGCAAGCACACATGACTTATAGTAAAAACCTCTCAAAAAAAAAAAAAAGAGAGAGCAGTTGATTAAATAATCCCCCTTAGCCTTAAAAAGCTGGAGAAACAGCCTTCAGTGCCCTGAGGTCCACCTACTGCCTTTGTCTCTGATGGTGTGGTCGTGTGGGGTGGGACAGGGTGACAGGGTCGGCGAGCCTCCACGGAGGGTGAGTGGGAGCACCTGCCCCAGGCTCACACTGGTGCAGGCTGCGTTGATCTGGTTAGGTTTCCTGGCCCCTTGTCAGACTCTGGGCTTGTGACTCTGGTTTTGCAGTGGGACCAGTGCACCTTGACCTCTTAGGGTTCTGTACGTACTCCGTAAAACCGTACTTGGGTACGCTTCTGTACTCCGCGTGTGTGTGTAATGTATGCAAACCCGTGGGCATGCCGGCTTGCTTCTGGGAGTGGTAGAATTGGAGGGGTACTGATAGAAATTGGTACCGATGGAGAACTTTAATATTTATTTTAAACACTTGAATATTATCTATGTTTTTTACCAGTGAAAATAAATAAGCCCTCTGTGTAGAGCAGAGGCCCTCAGACATCAGTGCATGGGGGACTAGGGGGACGTGTTAGTGCAGATTGCTGGCCCAGCCCCGGGTTCTGACTGAGGTCTGCAGTGGGGCCTGAGCCGCTGCATCTGCCAGGTGCAGGAGCTGCTGCTGGTGCGGGCTCACTCCAGGACCCTTCCAGAAGCCAGGAGTGGGATGACTGGCCTGGAGTCTGTATTCCTAGCACCTGTCTGCAGAGACTTAAAAAACGAGAACTTCTTCTCTCCCTGGACCTGTTCCCTTCTCCAAGCCCCTCGAGCCGTGGGCAGGCGTGAGGAACAGCCACAGCTACGGCAACGATCGTTTTCTCTTTTTTTAGCCAGGAAGACCAACAAACAGGTGTTTGTCAGCTACAACCTTCAAAACACAGACGGTAACTTCACGTTACTTGTAGAGAACAGGATCAAGGAAGAGATGGAGGCTTTTCCGGAAAAGTTCTAGCCGAGTGGCAGAAATGAGCATTTGTAATTATGTACGATATACATTTCAATAAATGGAATGAATTTGATTTCGTATCAGGTCGTGTCCACTTTTTTTTTTTTTTTTTGGAGAGGTTTTTTTGCTATAGGGCGTGTGCGCTCGCCAGACAGAGAGAGAGACAGAGAGAGAGAAAGCGAGAAATCACCCCCCAAGGGGATGGTCACGCTGCAATCCCTTCTCCTCCATTCTCCTCTCGGGATCTTGGGTGCACACGCACACGCGCCCGGCATGAGTTTTAAGCCACTGGGTCCAGGACGCGAACCATGGTCGACTACACGGGAGTCCAGCGACATAGCCATTACGCTAACTGCTGGTCCCTCCACTTTTTTAAGGGAGATTTTTACTATAGGGCATGCGCTCTCACCAGAGGGAGAGAAAGTAAGACATCACCCTCCCCAGCCCCCCAGGGGGATGGCCATGCTGCAGTCCCTTCTCCACTCTCCTCTTGGGATTCTGGGCATGCACGCACATGTACGTGGCGCTCTGTCCTGCTTTGAATGGGGGCAGTCACAAGTTGAGGACCATTAACAAAAATCTTTTTTTTTTTTTTGCCATAAGGCATGTACCCCCTTGCTGGAGAGAGACAGAGAAATGGAGAGAGGGAAAGCGAGAAATCACCTTCCAGGGGAGATGACCATGCTGCAATCCCTTCTCCATCCTCCTCTTGGGATTTTGGGCACACACACACACACACACACACACCCTGCGTGATCTTCAAGCTCCAACTGGTTGGCCATGCAGGGGTCCAGCGCCTTCACCCCACGTCACCTGGCTCAGCAAAGAAGTTTCTAAGCTCTGGGATCCACTGGAGGCAGACTGCAGGGCCCTGTCACGTGTTTCATGCAGTGACAGAAGTCTTGCAGTGAGTCAGTGGTGGGCGGCTCAGGGTGGAAGACACAAAGGGGCTTCAGTGGATTCCCTCCCGGGTTCTAAATGCTTCCCTCCTTTTCCCACACTAAATTCCATGGCTTCAGCCAGCGTCGTCATCACTGGGAAAAAGTGCAGGGTTACCTCTCCGGAGTAGAACAGTTAAGTGACAAAAAATCAGGGCTACGGAGCGAAGAGTTTGGTATAAATACTTTATTAAAGAAATATTGTTTTCTTGTTAAAAAAAAAAAGTCTACATTAGAGAGTTTTGGGTTATCAGTCTTTCCTCACAGAATCACAGTGTAAGATATTCATTTCTTGACCTCTCCAGGAAACGTCAGGCCACGGATTAGCAGAACATTAAGTAAACAAGAGAAAAAAAAAATCCCTCTGCAATTTACCGAGGCTCCTCCTCCCCTTTCTCAGGTGGTCTGAGAATGGCACTAGGTCAACAGTCGATGTTGGATCTCTGCCTCCCACGGCCTCTGAAGACTTGGGACCCTTAAAGCAGAATGAGGGGCCACCCGCCCGCCCGTCGGGACGGAGCCGTGGGAAGCGCAAGTCTTAATACACAGGAGGGTTTTTATTCCTCCGTCCATGGTGGTGCGGTGCCCTTCGTTGGATACCATCAGGTGAGGTAGGGAAGACATTCCAGAGGAAAGCTGTTACTGGGGCAACATTTTTATTTCTGTACATGTACATACAAATTGTCCCCAAAGGTACAACAGATGCGACACCATGCAGACGCGAGCTGCCAACGACAGTTCAGAACTCAGTGTAAGCTTGTGCTATGGACGAGCGCCGCTAGAGGGCGCCCCGCCGACACGTACAGTAACACGGTTCCTACAGGAAAACCTCGGACGCGTGGGTTGCAGAAAGGACAGGGCGGGAAGGGTTCCCCACTAGACACGACACACCATACTGCTTGTCCAAAACACACACGGTACGTTACAGTGAGGTGGTGTCTTTCAGAACAGGAAGACAGCGTGGAAGCATGGGCCTCCATGACACATGCCCCGGCAGGCCGGGTGGCGTGGTGGGTGCAGGTGCAGGTCATGGCACGCCCAGGGCAGGGGGTGCCCGTTTGGCTCTAGGAAGCGGTGGCATTGGGGTGCAGTACTTCCCTGACGAGGCTCTCTGTGGCCGAGCCAACTGACCAGCCCTGTCCTCCCATTGCAGCTGATTATACTCGTAGAAAAGTAAAACATATACTTTTTCCTATTTGTCTCGGGCGCTAGGAATTAGGGGGTCGGAGAAGAGTTGTTACTGACTTCTGGACAAGAACAGGAAGAAGAAATGTCCAGCCCTGTCTCAGGGGCTCGCCTTTGTGCATAACTTTGCTGGAAAGGGGGTCACAGCGCCCCGACTGGCTAGGCCAGCAGGACACGGCGGGGGTGGGAGGGCCGAACTGAACCGGCAGGTGCCTGAGAGATGTCTCCCTTCTGACCACGATGAACAGGTCTGAGGGGAGTGAGCATGGCGGGCTGGTGTGGGGGAGCCGGTGGGGTGGCCTGGGTGGAGCCAGGTGGGCCCTGATGTGCCTCGGGCCTGTGTGTGCCCTCTTGCCTGACTTGGTACTAGATTTCGTGGGCCTGTGTCCACAGGGAAGCTCTTGTGCTTTGGCTACATTTCGTAAAGGCTTTCCTTAAGAGCTTCAGACACCCCTGGAGGGAGGCAGATCAGAATAGCAGCTTGTCCTGCTCTGAGGCTGCTCCGAGTGGGGAGCTGTGGGCCCCCATCGCTGGCCGGGCCACATTCCCTGTGGGCTGTAAGCGAGTCAGCCTCATCTGCAGCTGCTAGGCCAGTTCAGAGTGCCCCGGCCTCTGTGAGCCGCTCTCTTCACTGGTGGACCGGTCCTGGGTGCCAAGGGACTGTGCGTCTGCTGGGCCTGTGTTTTTCCCGTGGTCATGTCAGGTGGAGAGAGAGACCTCAGCAGAGAAGTTCCTAAGTGCTGTACCTTGACACCTGCTTCCTAGTGGGTTCTCGCAGCACGCCACAGCTCCGACAGCTTCTTAAAAGAGGTCCTGTGACCAGCCTGAGTTGGCTTACAGCTCGTCACTTAGCAAGTCCTTCTGGATTCGCAAAGCAGGTCCCCAGGTGTCCTTGTGCGGAGGGTCGTGAATACAGAGGTACGCACCTGTTCAGCCACAGGCCCGGGGACCTCACCGGCTCCTTCCCTCCGTCCCTGACTGCCTGATGGCCTGACTGCTGGAATGTCCTGCCCTGTACTCCGTGGGGTGTGCTGCCAGGTGACTCCGTACCCAGTCCTCTAGAAAAAGGTAGAAGGTATCTCACAAGTTTGGCACGCAGAGGCTGCACGGATCTGAAGAAAGGCCTTGGTGAATGTCAAGCCGACTGATGCGGCAACACGGAACAGATGTGACTTTCAAAAAGAGGCCGAGGAAGACAAGGTGAGCTGGCCGTGGACAGGTGGGGCGGGGAGAGGCTGGGCAGGCAGCTGCCCTTCCCCAGCTCTCGGCAGATTTGAGTGGGCTGTCGAGGTCCGAGGCATGGGCTGGGACAGCCCCTGGGAGTTTGTGTGGCTGGCAGGAGGCTGTGCACCCCCCTGGCGTTGCGTTTCCCAAGTCAGCAGGCTCCTATGGGTGTGCCAGTGCGGAGGAGAGGTGGGCAGAAACAGAGACAGACGGGGGGAGCTGGAAGGGGAGGCAGTCAGCTTCTTTGCTGGCCCTTTGAATTCTCGAACCATCCATCAAGTCCCATAGACCACGATCCCCTGGGAACACAGCCCATGGCGGATGCGCCCCGCAGAGGGGGGCTGCGGACAATGCTGCGGACAATCTAGCCAGGCTGTCCAGAAAAGCCAGTGCTGGTTGCTACCAAGTGGTGCCTCTCCTGCGCCAGGGAGGCTTCTCGGTGGCTCTGGGCGTCCTGCAAGTTTCCTCCAAAAACAAGAAGGAGCCTTCACGGGACCAGAGGAGGGGCAGACGAAACCGCGGGAGCCGGGGCAGGGTGGGCTGAGCTTTGGTGAGTTATTGCTTTCCTTGTCTTGCTGCCCTCAAGAGGCTGGAAGCCATTGGACTCACTGGGGAGGCATCTGCATTCTTTGCCCCAGGCCCACCTCGGTGCTGAGCCCTGGACGAGCTGAAGCAGCGGGTCCGGGACTGTAGGGGGCGCCCTGGCAGGTGCTCCGGCTCTGGCGTGACGTCAGTGAGTGACGGGCATGGCGGCTGGTGATCCCAGGGGTGCACTCAGGTGTGGGCAGGCGACAGGCCGTATTTGGGGGAGCAGCCCTTCGTTGTCCCGTTGTTTGCCATGGTCTGTAGTTCCGAGAGGAGCCCCGTTTTCACGCAGCTCTGGCCGGAAAGCGGCCGGTGAAAGGGAGCCGGATCTGGAAGCAGTCTTAACAGCCAGGGCCGTCCCAGCCCTCCTCACGCCCTGCTAGTGGCGGACATAAGGAAGCAAAGGTGACAGCAAGTGGCACCACCGCGGATCGCTTAAGATTTCTGGTGAAATGATGAAGCTTTTCCCCCAAGGAGCGTCCGGAGAAAAGTACGAAAGGCTGATCCCTAGGGAGAACGAGGCTGGTTTTAATGCTACCTGCGAGTGGCTTCCCCCTCACGCGTAGACCAGAAGCTCTTTCCTTACAAACACAAAGAAAAACAAACAAAAAAAAGCCTTTAAGAAACCGTTCCCAGACTCTAGTGAAGACCTAATGATCTTGGGGTACACGTCTGTCTAATCGCAGTCCAGCACGCCAGAAGAGCACCCCGTCTCCTTTGCAGCAGGTGGAGGCCTGGGATGGGCTCCAGCCGGGATGGAGGAGCCCCCCTGAACCCCGGGGCTGGCCACTCCTGGTCACTTACGGGCCTTCTCAGGGCGCCCCATCTCACTGCCCAAGGGGGCGGTTCCATTCCATGATCAGTGAGTGGGAATAAAGTGCTTCTCATAAAAATGACCAAATAAATACAAACATTTAATGGCAGAAAAGAACGTCTGTGCAGGGTGATGTCCAGAGTCTCTTCCCTCGCTCACACCCCTTGGACTTTTGGAAAGACAGGATGCCCGGCACCGGTTGGGAGTCTCAGGTCTGCGGTAGAGGCGCGGCCCGGACGCGGTGTCCACGTGGTGCGCGCGCCCCGGCGGCACGCTCGGCTTCTGGTCTATAAAGCGGGGTCCAGCTCCCACCCCTTGCACCCGGCGGGACCGCACGCAGCTCAGGCTACATAGCCTTCATGCCATTGGCCGTGGCGCCCTCGGGCAGCCCGCCGCCCGCCGCGGCCGCGTCGTGCAGGCCCGAGGAGTCCTTGAGCTCGCGCCCGAGTAGTCCTTGAGCTCGGCGTGGGTGAGCAGCAGCGGCTGCTCGCCCTTCTTGTGCGGCAGCAGCGGCCGCCGCGTGTAGTGCTCCCCGCTGGAGATGTTCTCGGGTAGGTTCTGGTCCCGGCTCTCGGGCAGCAGGAGGATGCAGATGATGCAGATGAGCGTGCAGCAGGCGAAGATGATGTGGTGCAGGAAGTAGCCTTTCTGGTTGTGCAGCTCAATGATGGGCGCCGTCAGCATGCCGAAGCCCGCGCTGGCCAGCACCAGCCCCAGTCCGCCGCACCTGCAGGAGGGGGCAGGCAGTCAGACGACCCAGCATCCCACGCTGGGGACTCCCAGCCCCGTCCACCTTGGCTGCTAGGTGGGCTGCTCCTCAGTTACTGTTTTTCCTCATCAACTAAAACAATACTTCTTTTTATTTTTTTTTGAGAGGTTTTCACTATAGGGCGCTGTGCGCTGGCCAGACAGACAGAGAGAGAGACAGAGAGACAGAAAGCGAGAAATCACCCCCCAGGGGGATGGCCACACCGCAATCCCTTCTCCTCCATTCTCCTCTCGGGATCTTGGGCACGTACGCACATGCGCCCGGCGTGAGTTTAAGCCACTGGGTCTGGGACACGAACCGCGGTCGACTATGTGGGAGTCCAGCGACATAGCCATTACGCTAACTGCTGGTCCCCACAAAACAATAGTTTTGAAGTTTATTTCTTCTGGGGGCAGCAGATGGTGTCATGGAAGGCACTGGTCTCCTACGTGGTCCACTGAGGTTCGAGTTCTGACCTGGCAGCTTCAACTCACACTGGGTGTGTGTGTGTGTGTGTGCATGCCTCAAATCCCGAGTAGAGAATGGAATGGAAGGGATTGCAGCGTGGCCATTTTCCTACAACCCGAGGGTGGGGAGGGTTGTGATTTCTCACGTTCTGTCTCTCCCTCTCTATCTCACTCGCTCTCTGACAAGTCCATGTGTCCTACAGCAAAACAAAACAAAAAAATGAAAACTCTCCAAAAAGAAAAAAGTTGATTTCTTCCATGAGAAAGAGAGAGGGGCATTCTCAATAGAATCTTGACACTGAGATTGCACTGACAGCCTCGGCCAGCGATCACAGCACAGGCCCGCACAATTAGAGTGTACAGGAGACCTCAGGACGGGAACCCAGGACCTCAGCATCAGGGAGCATTGCATCACCTCTGCCACTGTGGCTGGCCTCAGTTTTTTTTTTTTTTTTTTTAAATTATTGCAAAAGGAACCTTTATAGGCTGCATCTATAACCTACTGGTTAAGGGCATGGGAAACCCAACATAGCTGAAAGCAGTTCGATTCCCATCCCTGGTGGCTTGAAAAACAGGCCAGGGTTGTGTGTTCATGGGACCAGCATCCCAACAGAAATGAGAAGGGATTGTGGTGTGACCATGGCCCCATGGGGGATGTTTTCTCTTTATTGGAGAGTGCACGTGCCCTCGGGCAATAAACAAAACAAAGCAGCAACTTTAGAATACTACTGCTGATGGAAGGCCGGTGTTGCTTGCTGTAACTACTAAGAAAAAACAAAGAATTATCAAATTATGCTGTTCTCCCAAGGCTTATTCTTTTTTTTTTTTAATTCTTATTTAAAAATTTTTTGCTGGAGAGGATGTGCATTTACTGGGTGAGGAGGGAAGAAGAGAGAGAGAGAGGGAAAAGAGAGAGAAAGTGACAAAGCATCCCTCATGGGACACGGTCATATTACAATCCCCTCTCCTCCACCTCTCCCTTCTGGGATTTTGGGCACGCAAACACACGTGTCCAAAAGAGCCTTTTTCTCTCTCTCTCTTTTTTTTTTTTGGAGAGGTTTTTGCTATAGGGCACGTGCGCTCGCCAGACAGACAGAGAGAGACAGAGAGACAGAAAGCGAGAAATCACCCCCCAGGGGGGATGGCCATGCTGCAATCCCTTCTCCTCCATTCTCCTCTTGGGATCTTGGGTACACACGCACACGTGCCCGGTGTGTTTTAAGCCACTGGGTCCGGGACTTGAACCGCAGTCGACTACATGGGAGTCCAGTGACATAGCCATTATGCTAACTGCTGGTCCCAAAAAAGAGCCTTTCTCTTGATCATGATTGGAAGATTGGAACATCTGTCTATGTCTATCTATATAAATAAATATAGCTATAAAATATATATATATATACACAATGTGTGTGTTTATAAATCCCCACACACACACACTTTTGGCATAGGGCATGTGCACTCTGCAGAGAGAGACCTATGGAGACAGAGAGAGGGAAAGTGAGAAATCCCCCCCATGGGGGATGGCCATGCTACAATCCTTTCTCCTCTCAGGATTTTAGGCACACACACACATGTACCCGGCATGATTTTCAAGCCACCAGGTCTGGAACTTGAACCATGGTAGGCCATGTGGGAATCCAGTGCTTTAACCACCATGCCACTTGCTGGCCCCGGGATTGGACTCACACATGGCTGATCATGGTTCGAGTTCTATACCTGGCAGTTTGAAAATCATGCCAGGTGTGTGTGTGCACGTGTGCTCAAAATCCCATGAGGACAATGGAGGAGGTAGGATAGTGGCATGGCCATCCCCTATGGGGGCTGATTTCTCACTCCCTCCTCTCTCTGTCTCTCTCTGAGAACAGGAAAATAGAAACCACAGACTGGGAGAAGATGTTTGCAAAGCATCTCCCCAATAAAGGACTTGTTTGGAGACTCTCTAAAGAACTCTTACAACTCAGAAAGACAAATAACCCAGTTTGAAATATGAGCAAAAAATTTTGAGCGCAATTTCTCCAAAGACACGATACAAATGTCCAGTAAGAGACAAGAAGCAGTCATTAAAGCATGCAAACCCAAACAACGGGAGGAGACCACTTCATAGCTGCTGGAAGCGACTAATCAACAAGACAGACGAGGCGTGGGTGAGGACGTGAAGAAACAGTGGCCCCCATACACTGCTGATAGGGATACCAGATATACAATATTGCAGCCTCTCTAGAAAACAGGTTGGCAGTTTCTTGGAAAGCTAAAGTTTTAGGCTGGCCTTGTAGCCTAGTAGTTAAGAGAGCCAGATCCCACGTGACTGAACACAGTTCGAATCCTGGCCCTGGTGGGTTGAAAAGAGAACCAAGTGTATGGGTGTGTCTACCCCAAATCCTGATGGGATGGAGAAATAGAAAAGGGTCACAGCCTGACCACGCTCCATGGCTGGGAGGTGCTTTCTCCCTCTGTCTCTTTGGGAACATGTGCTTTCTGGCAATTAAAAAGCTTTGCATGAACCAGAAATTTCACTCCTATGAAATAATTGAAAACAATTGTCCATATAAAAAGTTACAAGTAGATGTTGCTTTATCATAGCCAAAACGTGAGAATTCTCTAAATGCCAATGGATAAGCAAGATGTGGCATATCATATACAAAGGAATGAAATACGGACTCACAGTCATAAAAATGAATGAAGGACTGGGACCAGCAGTTAGCGTAATGGCTATGTCGCTGGACTCCCACGTAGTCGACCGCGGTTCGTGTCCCGGACCCGGTGGCTTAAAACTCACGCCGGGCGCGTGTGCGTGTATGCCCAAGATCCCGAGAGGAGAATGGAGGAGAAGGGATTGCGGCATGGCCATCCCCCCTGGGGGGTGATTTCTCGCTTTCTGTCTCTCTGTCTCTCTGTCTTTCTGGTGAGCGCACACGTCCTATAGCGAAAACCTCTCCAGAAAAAAACATTATGCTGAGTCATCGTATGATGCCTTATATAAAATCTCAAAAAAGACCCTGAAACCTAGGACTGACAGATGGCATAATGGTTATGTCGTTGGACTTCCACATTGTCGACGGCAGTTTGAATCTCCAATCCACCTGCCTAAAACTCACGCTGTGCACTTGTGCATGCATGCGTGCTCAAGATCCCTAAGAGGAGAGTGGAGGAGAAGGGATTGCGGCATGGTCATTCCCCCAGGGGGGTGATTTCTCGCCTTCTCTCTCTGTTTCTCTGGCAAGCGCATGTGCAAAAATCTCTCTAAAAAAATCCAAAAAATCCCAAAGCTACAGTGATTGAATTTAACACCAATAACAATTAAACAAACAAAAAAACCCTCAAGGTCTAAGAGGACGAACCTTCTTCATGGGCCTGCGCCTCCAGGGCTTGGCGTGGAGACTCAAAGGCGGTGGAGATGTGGCCTTTCCTCTTCCTCCCAGGCCTCCCCGGGGAGCCCCCACATCCTGCCAATGCTGCCTTCTGAAGCTGCCTCGCACCCATCCACCCTTGCCCTTCCAGGGACCGCCCCTGCTCAATGAGTCATTGGGAATTAAACCCAGTTCAATCTCACTGCTGTGGACTTGCACACTCATCCCTCCAGGGTGGCTGTGGGTGTGGCTCGAGTCCTCTCCCCGGGGAAACCCCAGGCCCAGTCAGCATGTGATTCCGGCTGGGCAATCTGCAGCCCTTTCTTGGGCCCAGCCCACCCACCCTCCCTCTGGGTGCCCACACCATAATCTATCCAGGACACTTTGGTGACATCACAAAGACATGCCTACGTGGCATGTCTGTCTCTAGTGGTTGTCAGACGTTTCCCCCCCATGCACGTTTCATGATTCACTAAAGATCTTAATTAATCTAAAAACATTCAGTAGCAAGCACAGCTGATATATACATACTGATGAACACAAGTCTGACTTCAGGCATGAACCTCAGTGAGTAAGGTGAACATACTATAAAGCAGCACCTCGCTGGGGCTATAGTGCTTACTGTAGTCATTAAATAGGTTATTTACTATTTTTTTTGGAGACTTTTTGCTATAGGGCGTGTGCGCTCGCCAAAAAGACAGAGAGAGAGAGAGACAGAGATAGAAAGCGAGAAATCATCCCCCAGGGGGGATGGCCACACCGCAATCTCTTCTCCATTCTCCTCTGGGGATGTGCGTGTGGTGCTTTTCTCTAGGTTGTCACTAGAGGGCGGCATGAGCCCGTGTTTAAACGGCTGAGAGGCCTCATTACTAGTAAGAGAACAGAGGGAGGTTTTACGATCCGTTTTCTAGGTGTATGAACATAGTAACATCTACCGTATGTTTTCACTTTACTCGTAATGATATCTAAATAACTTTAAGGGTAGAAAGTTGGCTACATAGGTAGACTAATTGCTGGAAGTGGCAAACCTAAAGAGTTCTGAAATTGCCATAGGGGTTACATCGCTGGACTCCCACATGGCTGATAGGGGTTCGAGTCCCAGACCGCCTAGGTTGAAATTCATGCTGCGTGCATGTGCGTGCATGCCCGAGAGGAGGAGAATGGAGGAGAAGAGATTGTGGCATGGTCATCCCTCCGGGGGAATGATTTCTCACTTTTCCTCTCACTGTCTCTGTCTCTCTGTGTGCATGTGTCTCTCACCCATGTATGCACCCTATAGCAAATTTAAAAAGAGGAAAAGAAAAAGAAAAAAAAAAGCCTAGTTTTATATTAAGGAAAATGAAGGCCACAGGCCCAAAGCCTCCCATTCTGGCCCATCTTGGATGAACTGTGTGAAGTGGGGGGTGGTAGGGATGTCCGTCCCATCCTGGGGACACTGTGGAAACTGCTGAGTGTATCTGCCCTCCGAGGGCTAGAGCTCTCTCCTGGAACACCGGACACTCTCCCAGCCTGGTCAAGCAGCCCCCGGACTCATTCCCAGGCCATGGGGCATTGTCGCAAGCACGGGGCCAGAGATGACTTCCACTCTGGCGTCTCAGCAAGCTGGATTTCAGAAAGGGTTTGTGGAACTCCCACCCCCCAAGTAATCTCTCCAGGTTTGCATCAAAGAGGAAAGGGATACTGCATTTCCTGCAGGCCCGCTTGCTCGGCAGGCCCCGAACAATGAATCTTGGGGCCTGCCACAATGGAGTTAAGGGGCTCCTTCCCAAAGGAGAACACAGCATCAAAGGCTGTGGAGGGGCCAGCGGGAAACCCAGAAGGTCTAACAGTGACCTCGGCTCTCTTGAAAGGATCATTTTGCTACATCCTCTTCAGAAAGAAGGAAATTGAACTCGGGAAGAAAAGGCGCAGGGCCAACTGCTTCTCCCTAAGGGACTCTGAACCTGCAGGCAGGAAGTAAGCTCCTGGGACCAGCAGTTGGCATAATGGCTATGTCACTGGACTCCTATTTAGTCGACCGCAGTTCGAGTCCCAGACCCGGCGGCTTAAATTCACGCCGGGCGCGTGTGCGTGCGTGCCCAAGATCCTGAGAGGAGGATGGAGGAGAAGGGATTGTGGTGTGGCCATCCCCCCTGGGGGGTGATTTCTCGCTTTCTGTCTCTCTGTCTTTCTGGCGAGCGCACACACACTGTATCAAAAACCTCTCCAGAAAAATAAATAAATAAATAAATAAATAAATAAATAAAGCTCCCGGAGTGAATTACTTGGCATTTCATTGCTTTTTGCTTGGCTTTTTTTTTTTTTTTAAGAGAACAATACCATCAGGCTTGACTTGCAGAAACCCAAGAGAATGAATCAAAATGAGGTCGCGTGAAAGTCCCATTGTCAGCATGACAGCTGGAAACGTGGGAAGGAAGAAAGTCCGGGAACTGCCTGCCCATTCCCAAAGTCCTCCCTGCCCAGAGGGGCCAACACAGCCGCCCTCTGCACAACCACCAGCAGCTGCCAGGGCCTCTCCCCATTTTTCCAAAGGGTGTCATCACGCTGACGCCTGGGATTTCTCTCACAGCTGAGTAACCGCCCAGACTCCCAGTTGGTATTTTTATAAAGTATGTGTATCAGGAATGC
>NW_006198705.1:1023596-1023859 GCF_000334495.1 Tupaia belangeri chinensis
AAGGTACGGGGCCAGCAGGTGGCATGGTGGTTCAGGCACTGGACTCCCATACTGTTGACCACAGTTTAAGTCCCGGATTCAGTGGGACGAGCAGATGGCAAATGGTTACGTCACTGGACTTCCATGTAGTTGACTGTGGTTTGAGTCCCGGAACTGTCGGCTTAAAACTCAAGAGGGTGCCTGTGCATGGTGCCCAAAATACTGAGAGGAGGATGGAAGAGGATTGTGGTGTAGCCATGCCCCTGGGGGGGGGGGGGGTTTTT
>NW_006198705.1:1023952-1029641 GCF_000334495.1 Tupaia belangeri chinensis
AAGGAAATGCCCCCGGGCGCCCCCATTACGCACCTTATCACTGTGGGGGTGATCTCCGCGCAGAAGAACACGCTGAGGCTCCCCACTGCGTGGGAGGCGAACATGCCCACGATGGAAAATGCGATGGAGAATTTGTCCTTGACGCTGTCGCTCATCCCTGAGGGAGAATCCAAGAAGGGGGTGGTGAAGGGGGGCAGAGGCAGCTGGGAGCAAGCAAGGCCAGGCGTGCAGGGGCGGGGCGTGGGGAGGAGTGGCCCAGCCACTCGCAGGGGTTGCGTCACCCCCTGCCTAGCCTGCTGGTGTTCCCGCGGAAGACCCAGCAGCTGCAGGAGCCTGACGCCATCTGGGCAGAGGACTGCGTCTGGATCCTGTAAGTCCAGCGGGCGGAGCAAGCCTGGGCCATCGGAGTTCCGCAGCCCGAAGCCAGGCCTGCCAGGAAGGCACGCTGCCCCCCTGCTGCCCAGCCTCCTGGGTTTGCTCCCAGAGGGCTTTGCGCCATGGACAGCCTCGGCCGTTTTGGCCTCAGGTGTAACCCGTCCAGTACAGGGACAACGTGTCTCAGTGGTGCTGATTTAATCCAAACGGAAGAACTTATGGACCAGAGGGAACGTGCTTGACCACCCCCAGTGCCTTACAAACGGCGCCAGAGTGCAACCTTGCGCAGAGGCGGCGACATGGGCATGCTGTCAGGGGTGCCCAGCCAATCCTCCCACCAGCTTGAGGGAGGGCCAGCATTCCCCAGAGACACTGCAGCGTGGGCTGGGGTCAGGCCAGGCAGGAGGAACAGCAGCGCCGAGGTGCGGGGCAGAGGCCCTGCTGTCCCCTGCAGTCAGGGAGCAGCGAGGCAGCGTGAGTCACAGTGAGGACAGCAGCTCCCCTAGCAGCAGGGACAGTCAGGCCCCAAAGACTTCCCAGGGCTTGGATAGGGCCTGGGCGGCATCCGTAAGACAAAGGGAGGGCGCCCAGCCAGGGGCCTGTGCTGCGTCCTGGTGCGGGGAGGGGCGCGGGCATGCGTGCCAAGCTGCATGGATCGGGCGCAGGGACTGCTCTCTGAGGGCGAGAGGGAGCAGAGAATACAAATGTACGCTTATCGTGTCCAACCTACGGCCAACTTCAGCTGCAACTCTTGGAGGGGAAGGAGGGGAGGAGAGAGGAAAGGAAACCACAGGTCTGTGAGTTCTTTTGCAAAAACACTTGTTTGGGAACAATGAAGGATGAGGATGCAGGTGCATCTGGGGCTCACCTGAGTCTGGGTGCTGGCTGTACTTCCCGATCACTGCGCCCACGGAGGCCACAGCAGCCGCAGGGATGGCGAATGAGGAGGCGGGAAGAGAGGGAGAAGGCTGGTCAGGTAGGATTATTACAACACGCCCCACGTGCCCTGTTCTAAGCAAACTCCCTTCCACGTCTGGGCTGGTGCTGGCCGCCTGGCCAGCAGAACCCACCCTGGCTAGACAAAGACTTTTTTTTGTTGGGAAGACAGGGCTAAAACCCACTGGCCTCAGAAATTGAGGGACCAGCAGTTAGCATAATGGCTATGCCGCTGGACTCCCACGTAGTTGAACGCGGGTTGCGTCCTGGACCCGGTGGCTTAAAACTCATGCTGGGCGCATGTGCATGCATGCCCAAGATCCCGAGAGGAGAATGGAGAAGGGATTGCGGCGTGGCCATCGCCCCTGGGGGGTGATTTCTTGCTTTCTGTCTCTCTGTCTCTGTCTCTGTCTGGCAAGCACACGTGCCCTATAGCAAAAGCCTGTCCGAAAAAAAAAAGAAGTTGGGAACAAAACAGAACTCTTCAGAACAGAGACCCTAACAGATCCAAAGGGTGAATCTCCTTGATCTCCTTGAACATGAAGTTATTCAAGGACCACTCCTGGTTGGTGGTCAGGACACATCAAACAGAAGGGAGTTTGAAAAGTTCATGGAAACATAGAACTACTGGGTTGTCCACAAAGTCACCATGCATTTCTGCATAGAAAAAATACAGAAAAATATGTTATGACTTTTCAATGACCCAATAGTAGGAGTTTATTTTAGTGCAAAAAAAAGAAAGGAAATCCATGCATAATTTTTTTATAACACACATTTTCCATGACCTCCGTATGTAAGGGTGGACTCTGAGTTCTGAACCTCACAGTGATTTTCTGTTTGCCCAGAATTCTTATGGCTTCCTGCTCAGGGCCCAGAAGGGCCTCTGTGAGTGACACCAGGGCTGAGGCACCAGGTCACATCCCGTGTGAGCTGAGCAGAGGGTCCCTGAGGCATGGCTCTGTGTTTACACCAGGGCAATGGGAACGGAAGGAGACAGAGGTCACTCATTTATTTCATTATTAGTCACCACTGAAAATAAGACGGGTGCCCAGCAAGGTGTGGAACGCATAATCACCAGCCCAAGGCAGGAAACTCGCCCCAGTGGGAGACTAGGTATTCTATAATCTGGTCTGCACAGCAAGGCTGCCCCTGTCTGGAGGGCTGCCATTGCATCCAACTCCCACAACCCAGCTTAGATCACCTTGTAAAGGAGGGGAGCGCTGTGGCACTAACTTTCCCCATGCTGTCCCATGCCTGGCCCAGAGGACAGTGCCTGGCTGTGTGAAGGCAGCCTTGCAGTCTGGCCCGTCCAGGCAGATGCCGCGTGACTTCCCCACACATGAAGGTGCTGTTTGTTAGAGACAGGCAACACTGAGCTTGCCAGAGGGGCTTTGGTTAGCGGCTTGCCTTAGGCTAGCGTTCACATTTATGGGGACATTCTTTGGTCCCAAAGAGAAGCTGATGAACTCGGAATGTCTGCTAAAAGGCAGCGCCCCAGTGCAAGGGTGCCAGCACAGACTGGTTCGCCCTTAACCTCACAGGACAGAAGTCCTTTGTTCTTTGTTATGGATGACTCACAAAGAAATACTGCCCTTCCTGAAGTCCCGCCCACCAGGACCCACAATGGGGTCACGTGGGGAAGAGGGGAAGCCCAGCAGCCTTGGAGGTATCACAGAGCTGCTAATGAAAGTGCTGCCCTGGAACCAGCAGGTGGCGTCATGGTTATGTCACCGGACTCCCATGTAATTGACTGTGGTTCAAGTCCCGGACCTGGCATCTTGAAACTCAAGCCGGGTACATGTGTGCGCATACCAGAAATCCAGAAAGGAGAATGGAGGAGAAGGGATTGCAGCATGACCATCCCCCCACGGGGGGTGATTTCTTGCTTTCTATCTCTCTCTGTCTCTCTCGTGAGTGCATGCACCTATAGCAAAATCTCTCTCAAAAAAGAAAGGAAAGGGAACCAGCAGTTAGCATAATGGCTATGTCACTGGACTCCCACGTAGTCGACCGCGGTTCGTGTCCCGGACCCGGTGGCTTAAAACTCACGCCGGGTGTGTGTGCGTGCATGCCCAAGATCCCAAGAGGAGAATGGAGGAGAAGGGATTGCGGTGTGACCATCCCCTCTGGGGGGGTGATTTCTCGCTTTCTGTCTCTATGTCTCTCTCTGTCTATCTGGCGAGCGCACGCGCCCTATAGTGAAAACCTCTCCAAAAAAAAATATAAATAAATAAAAGGAAAGAAAGAAAAAAGAAAGTGCTGTCCCAGAGCCAGCAGGTGGCATGGCAATTAAGGCACTGGACTCCCACATGGCCAACTGTGGTTCAAGTCCCAGACCCAGTGGCTTAAAAATCATGCTAGGCCCATATGAATGTGTGCCCAAAATCCCAGGAGGAGAAAGGAGGAAAGGGGATTGCTGCATGGCCACCCTTCCCGGGGGGAGGAGGGTAATTTCTTCTTTTCCCTTTCTCTGTCAAAATTCTAACACTAAAAAATAAAATAAAGGAAGTGCTGTCTTTTCTAAAATGGTTTCTACAAGCCGTTGGTTTTAGAGAAGCCACTCACGTCTCCCTGTCTTCCACACGTGGTTTGGTGGTTCGCCAGCTCCCCCACCTGGGCGCCCACGGCCCACCCTCCCCCCGCACCCTGGCCACTCACGGTTGAGGAGCCCGAGCTGCAGCAGCGAGGCCAGGGCGGTGAGGATCATGAAGAGCAGCAGCCCTCCTCTGCGCCCGAGGAACCTGACCACCACGCACATGGCCAGGCAGGACGCCAGCGCGATGCCGGCCGTGGTGTAGTAGTCGGCGTAGAAGTTCTCCAGGAGCGGCACCTTCACCTCGTGGCCCATCATGCTCCTGGCAAAGCAGTGGTGGATCCCGTACCCCGTCAGCCTGTAGGGGACACACGGGGAGGGGTGGTAGGCAGTTGGGCCTGGCTGAGGGGCTGTGCCCTCCCCTGGACATTCATTGCCTCTGCCGGCCACCGGGAGACAGTGATACCACTCTGAGTGCCACGGAAAAGCACGCTGTTGTCACACACATGCCAGTGACGCTGGAGAACGCCACACAGAAGCTCGGGGCCAGGGTCTATGCAGCCCTGAGGCATTTTGCCCAAGCATGAACATTCTCGGGGACACAACAGCAAAGCGAAAGTGCCTTCCCTGGGCTGACTCACTCTCCTCTACGGCTAAGCCATGGGCACCATCATCGGACCGTCCCGCAGAGGGGCAGACGGGCCTCATGCACGCAGTTCTCAGCTGGCAACAGCCATGGGACATACAGCCTCCCTGGGTCTTGCCACTCCTTCGGGCACTCAGGGTTCTGGAAACATGGGGATTCACCCACCCCTCTTCCACTCAACACCTGCTGCAACTCCATCAATGTGGCCTGCAGACACCAGACCCTCGGCCTTCAGGAAACTGTCTCAGTTCTAACCTGTCCCAGTTTCCCTCCCACTGCCCCGGTCGGGCCTCTTTTCTGACCCTCCACACCCCCCCAGGAGCCTATAAACTGCTGGGGAATGTATCCCCGGTGTGGCAGACAGGTGTCCACCTGGCGAGCAGGAAGGAAGGGGGGGCTCAGGGCGCCCTATCCGGCTGTGGGTACCTCTGGGTGAGGATGTGGCCAGGTGTGACATGCCCTTGGTGCAGAAGAGCCCAGCCCTGTGCCTGCTAACATCCTCTCTCTCCTCCACCTGCCCCTCCAGGCTTCAGGAAACTCAAAGTGCTTTTATCCACCCTGGAGGACACCCAAGGTCAGCCGCGACAAAACCAGACAGAACCCTGCAGGAAGAGGCTGCTCCTTTGTCAAAGGGATGCATTTCCACATGGGAGGCCCCGACTCTCAATCAAGCAATGGATCTGAGGCAGCTGGTCTCCTGGGACCCCACGGGAATCTTCTTCCTGGCCTGCTGACTCTCAGGGCAATCTTTTACCTTAATGAAATGCTCTGGGAACCAGCAGTTAGCGTAATGGCTATGTCGCTGGACTCCCATGTAGTCAACCGTGGATCGAGTCCTGGACCCGGTGGCTTAAAACTCACGCCGGGTGCGTGTGCGTGTGTGCCCAAGATCCCGAGAGGAGAATGAAGGAGAAGGGATTGCGATGGGGCCATCCCCCCCGGGGGGTGATTTCTCGCTTTCTGTCTCTATGTCTCTCTCTGTCTGTCTGGCGAGCGCACGTGCCCTATGGCAAAAACCTCTCCAAAAAAAAAAAAAATTAGTACCGTGACCATGACAGTCCTTTTTTTTTTTTATTTTTAGGTGTTGGCCATAGGGCACATGCACTCACTGGAGAGAGACAGAGATGGTGAGAGGGAAAGTGAGAAATCCCCCCCCCCAGGGGGGGGGGCCACACTGCAATCCCTTCTCCATTCTCCCG
>NW_006198705.1:1031683-1041329 GCF_000334495.1 Tupaia belangeri chinensis
GGTAGGCAGTTGGGCCTGGCTGAGGGGCTGTGCCCTCCCCTGGACATTCATTGCCTCTGCCGGCCACCGGGAGACAGTGATACCACTCTGAGTGCCACGGAAAAGCACGCTGTTGTCACACACATGCCAGTGACGCTGGAGAACGCCACACAGAAGCTCGGGGCCAGGGTCTATGCAGCCCTGAGGCATTTTGCCCAAGCATGAACATTCTCGGGGACACAACAGCAAAGCGAAAGTGCCTTCCCTGGGCTGACTCACTCTCCTCTACGGCTAAGCCATGGGCACCATCATCGGACCGTCCCGCAGAGGGGCAGACGGGCCTCATGCACGCAGTTCTCAGCTGGCAACAGCCATGGGACATACAGCCTCCCTGGGTCTTGCCACTCCTTCGGGCACTCAGGGTTCTGGAAACATGGGGATTCACCCACCCCTCTTCCACTCAACACCTGCTGCAACTCCATCAATGTGGCCTGCAGACACCAGACCCTCGGCCTTCAGGAAACTGTCTCAGTTCTAACCTGTCCCAGTTTCCCTCCCACTGCCCCGGTCGGGCCTCTTTTCTGACCCTCCACACCCCCCCAGGAGCCTATAAACTGCTGGGGAATGTATCCCCGGTGTGGCAGACAGGTGTCCACCTGGCGAGCAGGAAGGAAGGGGGGGCTCAGGGCGCCCTATCCGGCTGTGGGTACCTCTGGGTGAGGATGTGGCCAGGTGTGACATGCCCTTGGTGCAGAAGAGCCCAGCCCTGTGCCTGCTAACATCCTCTCTCTCCTCCACCTGCCCCTCCAGGCTTCAGGAAACTCAAAGTGCTTTTATCCACCCTGGAGGACACCCAAGGTCAGCCGCGACAAAACCAGACAGAACCCTGCAGGAAGAGGCTGCTCCTTTGTCAAAGGGATGCATTTCCACATGGGAGGCCCCGACTCTCAATCAAGCAATGGATCTGAGGCAGCTGGTCTCCTGGGACCCCACGGGAATCTTCTTCCTGGCCTGCTGACTCTCAGGGCAATCTTTTACCTTAATGAAATGCTCTGGGAACCAGCAGTTAGCGTAATGGCTATGTCGCTGGACTCCCATGTAGTCAACCGTGGATCGAGTCCTGGACCCGGTGGCTTAAAACTCACGCCGGGTGCGTGTGCGTGTGTGCCCAAGATCCCGAGAGGAGAATGAAGGAGAAGGGATTGCGATGGGGCCATCCCCCCCGGGGGGTGATTTCTCGCTTTCTGTCTCTATGTCTCTCTCTGTCTGTCTGGCGAGCGCACGTGCCCTATGGCAAAAACCTCTCCAAAAAAAAAAAAAATTAGTACCGTGACCATGACAGTCCTTTTTTTTTTTTTTTTTTGGGTGTCGTGACCATGACAGTCCTTTTTTTTTTTTATTTTTAGGTGTTGGCCATAGGGCACATGCACTCACTGGAGAGAGACAGAGATGGTGAGAGGGAAAGTGAGAAATCCCCCCCCCCAGGGGGGGTGGCCACACTGCAATCCCTTCTCCATTCTCCTGGGATTTTGGGCATGCACACACACATGGTTGGTGTGATTTGAAACCACCAGTTCTGGTCCTTGAACTGTGGTCAACCATGCGAGAGTCCAGCACCTTAACCACCACACCACCTACCAGCCCCCATAATGGTCATTCTGAGAGACTGAAAGTGTAACAAGAATCATTAGAATGGGAACTTATTATTTATTTATTTATTTTTCCTAAAGAGAAGTCATTCCATTTTTTTTTCTTTTTTTGGAGAGGTTTTTGCTATAGGGCGCGTGCGCTCGCCAGACAGACAGAGAGAGACAGAGAGACAGAAAGCAAGAAATCACTCCCCAGGGGAGATGGCCACGCCACAATCCCTTCTCCCTCCATTCTCCTCTCGGGATCTTGGGCATGCACGCACATGCGCCCGGCATGAGTTTAAGCCACTGGGTCCGGGACACGAACCGCAGTTGACTACGTGGGAGTCCAGCGACATAGCCATTATGCTAACTGCTGGTCCCTGTCATTCCATTTTTAATAGGTCATTGGCCAAGCCAGCGTCGGCCTGAAATTGGACAGTGTGAGGCGGCCGTGCCTGCGAGCAGAGGGGCTGAGCCCTGACTGCTGCTTGGCTCTGGCTGGGCTCTGCCTGCCTGGGCCTCAGCTCTGCCCCTGCAGCACGAGCTGACGGTTGTATCTGTGCTTTCCAGTGCGGACAGATCCTCTGTATGCCTCCCAGATTATTCTGAAAATTATTCTGGAAATCAACACTGAGCCAGCACCGACTATAAGGAGCTGCTCTGATGGAAACAGTTATGGGGAGTGGCAGGTCCTGGGTCCTGACCCCGGGCCACTCTCTACCTGACTGTAACCCCAGGCCTTCTGTGAACAAGTAGAACCCTTGCATCTCCCCTAATGACCTCTGACCCTGAACAAGCGTCCTATATAGTCAGGGCAGGGCAGGATTACTGAGCTGTGAGTTGAGATCTTCTAGATGCACCCTAAGGCAGGGACAGGCTGCCCTGCAGGCGGTGTGGACAGCAGCAGGACAGGGGCCTCTCGGAGGACGTCTGGGCTCATGCTCTGGATTTTGGCTGCTCTGCGGCCACCTGCACTGCCCTGAGGACCAGGCTGAGCCGTAGGTCTGGGAGGGGCAGGGCCGCTGCAGACGGGGAGCACAGACACTCTGCACCCGGGTTGCCCTGCTGGCCTCAAGTACCCTCTCCGGAGACAGTGCCTGGAAATCCCACCCTCAAGTCTCCTTGCACTGCGCACCAGAAGCAGTCTGCTCACGTGCACCTCGGTTTCCCTGGATCTAAGAGGCATGGGGTGGGAAGCCCCGCTCACACGCTTACCATGGGCTGGGGTCAGCCAGGCCATCGTGACCCGCTCTCATGACATGGGCAAAGGGCATTGTTCTGAGGGGGTGTCTCTGTGTACCTTGGTTGGGCCACACAAATCCATTCTGCCATTGTACCCTGAGAAGTTAAGCCAGTAGTTGGGCTGGACTGGGACAACTGGTCAACCGGGTAGGTCACCCTTCCAGGGGTCCTTTGCACATAGCTGCCCCCAAGAGGCATGGGCAGCCTAAGGGCCCAGGCTTGGGTTCTAGTCCAGCCAGGGCAGGGGGCCTGTGCATCACCCCATCCATTCTCTTTCCCGTAATAGCTACATTGCTGGACTCCCATGTAGTCCCTTCCCAACTCGCCCCCTTGGACTCACGAGTTCACACAGAGGACTACGATGTTCTTCCACAGGTTCCGTGTCCCCACCACCTTCACAATGCACACCTTCTTGGGCCTCCGGGACAGCTCTTTCTCCAGCTCTGCAAGAAAGAGACCCTGTGAGCCCTGGGCAGGGGCAGACCCAGGACGGTGACCACAGATAGCCTCATGTCCCCAATTCCTGAACCATGGTGAAAGGCTTTTTTATTTTTTTTGGAGAGGTTTTTGCTATAGGGCGCATGTGCTCACCAGAAAGACAGAGAGAGACAGAAAGTGAGAAATCACACCCCAGCAGTGATGGCCACACCAGCTCCTCCATGCTCCTCTTGGGATCTTGGGCATGCATGCACACACGCCCGGTGTGAGTTTAAGCCACCGGGTCCGAGACTTGAACTGTGGCCGACTACATGGGAGTCCAGCGACAAAGCCATTACGCTAACAGCTGGTCCCGATAAAAAGACTTTTTTAAAAGAGAGATTTTTGCTACAGGGCTTGTGTGCTTTCCAGGGAGACAGAGACAGAGAGATAGAAAGGGAGAAATTGTCAACGGAGGGGAGAGTGTTGGGCTGTGTTGTGAAGTCCTTGGTTCTTTGGGTCCAGATCACTAAAATTAGAGATCTGTCCCTAGGCGCAAAATGAAACCGCAACCACAAATGAAGTAGGTAGGAAAGAAGATTTAATAGGAAAGGAAAGAAAGGAAGTACACCCAAAAAGGTTGTTGGGCGGGCAGATTGCCAGGTGGTAACCGTGCTTGGTACTAGTTAACCGTTATTTTAATTACTAGAGGTCATGAATATTCATTAGTGGGTGGCCCCTTACACTGCCTATGTCCTTCCTTTAAATTTGAACCCACAGGTTCTTTTCCTGCACCTGCCCCTTCCTCACAGGCAAAGAATGAGGAACTTGATCACCTAATCGCGCACGCCCAATGCGAGCCAGGTTGCCCCGATTAGACTGCCCAATTAGTCCATCGCCCTAATGGGAATCAGGGCATTGACCAAAACGCTTGCTTAGGTCTTTTTTTTTCTTTCTTTTTTTGGAGAGGTTTTTTCTATAGGGCGTGTGCGCTCGCCAGACAGACAGACAGAAAGTGAGAAATCACCCCCCCAGAGGGGATGGTCACGCCGCAATCTCTTCTCCTCCATTCTCCTCTCGGGATTTTGGGCACGCACGCACACGTGCCCGGCGTGAGTTTTAAGCCACCGGGTCTGGGACGCGAACCGTGGTCGACTACGTGGGAATCCAGCGACATAGCCATTACGCTGACTGCTGGTTCCCATGGTGCATGTTTAAGCGGTCACTGCCCACCATGCCCTCCCTGCCTGCAAGCTCTGGGAAAGGAGCTTGGTCTACACCTGACTCGCAGTAGGCACTTAGCAAATATCTGTCAGATGAAGGAACCCATCGTCAACTCAAGAATTTCCCATCATGAGAGGGACCAGCAGTTAGCGCAATGGCTATTGCGCTGGACTCCCATGTAGTCGACAGCGGTTCGTGTCCCAGACCTGGTGGCTTAAAACTCACGCCGGGCGCGTGTGCATGCGTGCCCAGGATCCCGAGGGGAGAATGAAGGAGAAGGAATTGCGGCATGGCCATCCCCCCTGGGGGGGTGATTTCTCGCTTTCTATATCTCTGTCTGTCTGGCGAGCGCACGTGCCCTATAGCAAAAACCTCTCCAAAAAAAAAAAAAACCAAAAAAACCCCCAAAAAAAACCAAAAAAAAGAATTTCCCATCATGGGAGAAAACGTGCCCACTCTCCCTCAGACAAGAGCCTGGAGATGATGTTCCTGGGGGATTTTAAAGCAACAATCGACGCCAACCAGGTCTTCAGGTTGGGGTGGGAAGTCAGAGCTTTAGAGGGGTTTACCGGTGGTTTTCCAAAGGAGATCCGTGGTCCACTCTTATGAGAATCTCCTCTGGCTTATCAAAAATGCAAGTCCTCAGGGCTTTTCAGAATCCACTAGACCAGAGGTCTGCACCCCACCTGCATCAGAATCTCCTCTGGCTTATCAGAAATGCAAGTTCTGGGGCCGGCAGGTGGTATAGTGGTTAAGACACTGGACTTCCACATAGAAGAATGCAGTTCGAGTCCCAGGCCTGGCCTGGAGGCTTGAAAATCATGCTGGGCATGCATGCGTGTGTGCATGCATGCGTGTGTCTGCACCCCAAATCCCAGGAGAATGGAGGAGAAGGGATTGCAGCGTGGCCATCCCCCCTGGTGGGTGATTTCTCACTTTCTGTCTCTATGTCTCTCTGTCTGTCTGGTGAGCGCACATGCCTTATAGCAAAAACCTCTCCAGAAAAAAAAAAAAAAAGAAGAAAAGAAAAGAAATCATCCCCTAGGGAGATGGTCATACCACAATCCCTTCTCCTCCATTCTCCTCTTGGGATCTTGGGCATGCACGCACACGTGCCTGGTGTGAATTGTTAAGCCATCGGGGCAGGGACGCGAACCGCAGTCGACTACATGGGAGTCCAGTGACATGGCCATTACGCTAACTGCTGGTCCCCCTAGGAGATGATTTCTCACTTTCTCTTTCACTGTCTCTCTTCGGCAAGCACATGCGCCTTATGTCAAAAACCTTTAAAAAAAATGTTAATTTCTCAGGGCTTATTCTGAATCCACTAGGCCAGAATCTTGGAGTGCCAGGAGTCTGGATTTTGAACAACCTCCTGGAGAGATTTATGGATCCCCAAGTTGGAAGTGCCAGTCAAGCTTGTGGTAGCATTCCTGACGCACACGAGCCCCATGGATCCTGACCTCTGTACAAAAATCCTTCCCTCTTGGGAACCAGCAGTTAGCGTAATGGCTATGTCGCTGGACTCCCACGTAGTCGACTGCGGTTCGTGTCCCGGACCCGGTGGCTTAAAACTCACGCCGGGCGCATGTGCGTGCGTGCCCAAGATCCCGGGAGGAGAATGGAGGAGAAGGGATTGCGGCGTGACCATCCCCCCTGGGGGGTGATTTCTCGCTTTCTGTCTCTATGTCTCTCTCTGTCTGTCTGGCGAGCGCACGCGCCCTATAGTGAAAAAAAAACCCTCTCAAAAAAAAAAAAAAATCCTTCCCTCTTCCCATTCTTCAGTTGCTTCGCAAACAGGTCAAGGCCAGAAACAGACAGGGGTGGCTCTCTGAAGGTCACCCTTGGGGAGTGAGAGATTGTGACGGCCCTCCGCACCTGGGACCAGGGCTCTGGCGACATTTCCCCTGGTCTGCAGGTGGGCAAGGCTCTGTACCTGACAGCCAGTATCCCCCTGAAGAGCAGAAGCACGCAGGCTCAGGCCTCGGTGTTTGCACTGGGGAGGCGGAGCGCCACCATGGGTTGAAGTTGATCATGAAAGAGACCAACACGGAGAAGGTGGAGGGTACTTCGATTCACACACATCCCTAGACTCCAGCTGTTACACCTGTCTGTATGGAGACCGAGTGGTCCTGGGATAACCAAACAGCAGCTGGCACAACAAAACCAGCCCAGGCACCAGGGCCCTGCCCCGCGGAGGCTCTGGGGCAGGCCTGTCCACCGGCACTCACCTGGCATCACACCCTTGATGTCGCTCTCGGGGCTCATGCAGTTCTTCTGTGTGAAGTGCAAGATCAGCTTCTTGGCAGCCTCAAACTGCTGGGTAGCCATCAGCCACCGGAGGGACTCGGGGAATATCCTGCAAAGACACAAGGGAATGGGACTGTCCCTCCTCCTGCAGGATACCAGGGGCGTGGCTTAGCTGGCTGCCCCGGGGCTTCTCGTAGGCAGGTCTTGTCCAGTCTTTCCTCCCAGATGTCCATCAACCCAGTCAGGGGAGATAAGACGGTGAGCTCTGAACTTCCTGAATCTTTTTTCAGGAAGTATAGAAATCTGAGACTTTAAAAATGAAGCAGGGGCGGACCAGCAGTTAGCGTAATGGCTATGTCGCTGGACTCCCATGTAGTGTCAGGAAGGATGGAGTAGGGGGTTGAGGGCAGGGAGGCCCCAGAAGGGAGGTGCACCCCAGGCCAGGATCCCCGAGCTCAGGGCTGTGAGCACTGGCGAAGAAGCAGCCAGGCAAGCACGTTCACAGTAGAACATGACATTCTCATGCCCTCCCAGTCTCAAACCCCATTCCTTGACCTATCCTAAGCTTCAGCCACAAAGAGAGGAGAGCTGTGGTGATTAGCTCAGGAAACAGGTTTTTTGTTTTTTTAAATTTTTTTGGAGAGGTTTTCACTATAGGGTGCGTGTGCTCGCCAGACAGACAGAGAGAGACAGAGAGACAGAAAGCGAGAAATCACCCCCTAGGGCGGATGGCCACGCCGCAATCCCTTCTCCTCCATTCTCCTCTCGGGATCTTGGGCATGCACGCACATGCGCCCGGCGTGAGTTTAAGCCACCGGGTCCAGGACTCGAACTGCGGTCGGCTATGTGGGAGTCTAGCAACACAGCCATTACGCCAACTGCTGGTCCCAGGAAACACAGTTTTGATTCTTGAACAGGAGGTGAGTGACAGCTCGGGATGAGCCCAGAGAAATACAAAATGACGTGGAGTTGAGTGACATTGTTTGTCTTTAAGATGAAGCCCTGCAGGGTGTGCACGAGGCAGACATTTCTGCTGTTGGAGCCTCTGTCCAGGCACCAGACTGCACTGGGACAGGGCTGCATGTTTCAGGGAGGGCTGCACAGCGTCTGCCCTCCGGGAGGAAAGCCTCTCCTCTCCCCAGGTTCCAAACCACAGGCAGAGCCCAGAGTCCACCCAGCAGGCCTCCCAGATAGCCTCACTGCCTTCCAAGATGCCGCCTGCTCCGGAAGGGCCAGCCCCTCTCTGGCTTGCCTCAGTTAAAGCCCAGAGTTTAGACAACTAAATACTGACAACTGAACACCCCTAGGAGAGGCAATGATGACTAAATTATTTTCTAGAGAATCTTTGAGAATTGCCAAGCTTGTACAAAAGGTTCCAAGGGAGGCCAGCAGGTGGCATGGTGGATAAGGTGGCTGAATCCCATATAGCTACCTGCAAGTTCAAATCCTGGACCTGGAGATTTGAAAATCACATCTGGCATGTGTGTATACATGTGTGCCCAAAATCCTGAGAGGAGGATGAAGGAAAAGGGATTGTGGCATGGCCATCCCTCCCGTGGGGAGGGATTTCTCACTTTGTGTCTCTCTCTTTGGCAAGTGCATGTGCCTTATAGCAAAAAAGTATATTAAGAAAAAAAAGGAAAGATTTCAAGGATAACACCATTTGTCAAGGCATGGTGTGACTTTAGGATTTAAGAAATGGACGTGGGGGACCAGCAGGTGGTATAGCAGTTACGTCATAGGACTCCCACATGGTTGACCATGGTTTTAGTCCCAGATCCAGTGACTTCAAAATCGTGCTGGGCGTGTGTGCCCAAGATCCCAGGAAGAAAACAGAGAAGAGATAGCGGCAAGGCTACCCCCCCTGGGGGGTGATTTCTCACTTTCCCTCTCACTGTGTCTGTCTGTCTCTCTCTCTCCAGCGAGTGCATGTACTCTAAAGCAAAAAAAGCTCTTAAAAAGGGGGGGAGGGGAGGAGGGACCAGCAGGTGGCGTGGTGGTTAAGGTGCTGGACACTCCCACATGGCTGACCACCGTTCAAGTCCTGGACCTGGTGACCTGGTGGCTTGCTTTCTCACTTTTTCTCTCTCTCTCGTCTCCCTCTGGTCAAATTAAAAAAATGAATAAAGGAAGGGAACCAGCAGTTAGCATAATGGCTATGTCACTGGACTCCCACGTAGTCGACCGTGGTTCATGTCCTGGACCCGGTGGCTTAAAACTCCGGGCGCGTGTGCGTGCGTGCCCAAGATCCCGAGAGGAGAATGGAGGAGAAGGGATTGCGGCATGACAATCCCCCCAGGGGGTGATTTCTCGCTTTCTGTCTCTCTGTCTCTCTCTGTCTGTCTGGCGAGCGCACGCGCCCTATAGCGAAAAATCTCTCCAAAAAAAAAAAAAAGAATGAATGAATAAATAAAGTAAAATAAAAAATAATTCTATAAATAAATAAGTAAATAAAAAAGGGGGGAGGATGCAGAACTCTTTTGGAGCTTTTACTGGGTCACCAAGTTATTTTTTCCTCATATGTACAAACTGCAAATTGACCTCAGACAGACTCCTCCCTGACCTCACGTGCTGCAGAAGGAGACCCCTACACGCAGATTAGCATCCACAGCGCATGAGCGACTGGGCAGAAGCCTGTGTGATACAGAACATGGTCGGGGCAATCTTAGCTCCAGGAACTGGTGCAGGGGGCGGGGGGTTGCTCTGCAGAGGTGTGGCTCTGTGGGGCTGAATCTGAGCAGGTGCAGGTCAGGCCAGTGTGTCAGAGAGGGCCCAGAGGTTGGAAATGGCTGGAACACTACATCGTGTCAGGGAGCTGCACCACATGTGCAGAGGTGAGGAGAGGAGAGAGGCAGCCTCAAGTAGTGGCCACTCTGGGCATTATGGAATCTTTTTTTTTTTTT
>NW_006198705.1:1041449-1062830 GCF_000334495.1 Tupaia belangeri chinensis
AATCCTCTCCCCTTCATCCTCCTCATGGGATCTCAGGCATGCACAGACATGCACACCTGGTGTGAGTTTCAAGTTGCCAGGTCCGGGACTTGAACCGGGGTGGACTATGTAGGAGTCTAGCAATGTAATCGTTACACCACCTGCTGGTCCCGGCATTACGGAATCGAACGAGCAGCAGTCATTGGACCAGAGTGAGCTGAAATCAACAAACCACGCTCTCCCAGGAGACTTGGCCACAAGTCTCGGCAGACGGCCACGAGCCACGTCACTGTGTCCAATGGCAGACAGCATCACAAACCACCTTCCCTGCGCCTGGCCTGAGGATCCCAGACACCTCCCCACTAGCTTTCCGATGTGCTTAATTCCGCCAAGTTCAGTATGCGGGGTCTACTGTTACCCCATTCATCAGATGGGCAAACTTAGACGAGGCGAGTGTACACACTGCTGAGAATCACAGCTGTCAACAGCAGGCTGTAATGTAAACCCCGACAGGCAGACCAAGGAGCACACACCCTTGCCCTGGATGGCTGGGACACAGCAGCAAACCCACACTGCCTAGGATGACACCCAGAGGACTGAAGTTTGGGAAGCCCTGCTCTGGCGGTGCACCCTCGCTCCCAAGGTCACAAGCCCGAAGGCGCGTGTGTGGACCACTTAAGTTTTATGACGCTCTCGCTATATTTAAATTTGCTGCAAAGTCATAAAGAACTCAGTGGGCTGTCGGCCTGTGAGGAAGCCCGGAGATGGTGGTTTTAGTCTGGATAATGTGCAGTGTGGCCACATTCTGGTACTTAATGAAATCGCTCCTGACAAATACATAATGTAATAAGGCCATGCAAATTAAAATGCCAGCTAACGGCCCAGGGCCTAGGAGAAAAATAGCTGAACCTCAGAAAAATCGATGGCTTTCAACCCAAAATAAAGATGCACAAGACCCAGCCCTCGTGGTGCAGCGGTAACGCAAATGCCCTGCAAGATTGGAAGGTACACGGCCGACCGTGGGTTCGGATCCCCAGGTCAGCTTGAGAAGGTGCCAATGTGTGTGCAGTCCCTGAGGTACTGGGGGGCTGGAGGGTGTGACAGATGAAGTGCGTCCCCCCTCCGCTGCCTCCTCCTTCTTTCTTTTTCTTAGGTACGTGCTTTCTACCATAATGAAATAAAACAAAGCAAAACAGAAAGAAGCACAGTTGGCAGCTAGACCCCACTTCTGCTGCGTGCATCCTCTCATGCGGATGGCTAAAATGTAACCCCGGGATGACTTCAGTAACCATAAAAGGTGATGGGGTGTAAAAGCCACAGTGGTGTCCCCGGCAGCTGGCTTTACCCTGGCTGGCAGATATGGTGCGGCCAGGCTGGCTGTGCTCAGTGTTGCTTTTTCAAATCTTTGTGGCTGTCTGTTGTCATGACACGTCTATGAGGCAAGAGGGGAGGTGCATGCCGGGGAGGTCCCAGGTACGGAGAAGGAAGTCGGATAACAGATCGAACAGCTTCATAGGAGTCGGACAGGACCCACAGGAGGGGGACAGGACCCATGGGTGCGGGACAGCACCCACAGGAGTGGGGCAGAAGTCCTTAACTCTGTACTGTGTGGCAGTGCGATTGCACTTCCATCTTATAGATGGGGAAGCTTAGGCACGGATAGTTCAAGTCCACGGTCCGGGAGTGTTTGCACCCCGATGGTCTAAGTCGGAGATTTTCTGGCTGGGGAGACCTACACGAACTTGACCTTCATACCTGACAAGCGATCTTAGACTCTAAGCTGGGAGGTTCATTGATCACCCAGGGCTTCCGCAAGAAGGATGTGGGCAGAACTAAAAGTCCTCATGTGTCCAGCTCACATCCTGAACCCCATGTGGGAAGCGAGGTGCAGAGCCTGGACAAAAGACTGCAGGATGCACAGTGGGAGGGTCTTTCTCCTTTGGCATCCAGAGAGCTGCTCAAGATGCGAGCACAAAGGTCACATCAAGGTTATGCATGAAGGAATGGGAAGAGGTGCCGGTGGACTGTGTATGGCTGATGTTCCCCGGGGTAGAGAGAGGTCCTGGCTCCCAGAGACAGCTGCTTTCAGAGCTCATAGAGCTCATTTCAGGGTTCCCAGGTGCCCTGAGGCTTGGGCGAGGCAGAGGCACGAGGATTTACCCTCTAGCTGTGCAGGATGCTGGCCACTCTGGGGATAGCAGGCACTTGCTGACGGATCGTGAGCACGGGGCAGACAGCACATGGGAGCGTGGCACCACCACTGCAGAGCCCCTTCGCTCACTAACAAGCCGAGATCGGGCACAAGGTCACCCTTGGTGGCACACTCAGGCTGCTGTCCTTGCTGGGCTCGGGTCTCCAGCTCAACTGGGCTCTTCCACCCAGCACGTCCCAGTAGGGCTCTCTGGGTCTCTGGGCTCTTTCCTCCTGGTGGTGACATGGCTAAGGGACCTCTCACTCCACAGCAAATGATGCTTGAACCTAAGCCCTTTTCAGATATGTGTTCGGGATGTTAGAAGGTCCACAATCCCCTATTCACAACTCCAGGACCCGTTATTGCCTTCTTGTTGAACCTGACAATCATACCCCACTGGCCTGACCTTGGTGGGTAGGCCTGAGCTGGGTGTGTACCTGGTTAGCCTAGTCTTGGCCCTCCTCATGGAACCCTACAGACGTTTTCCTGCAGAAAATAACATCCCACTCTTCTGTGCAATGACACGGTGCAGCCGTGGACCCTGACGGGTACTCAGTGCTATTGGGGTTCTCAGATAAGCCACGTGGAGCTGTGTGTGGACGACACAGTGGCCTGTGGTGCTGGGCACTGTTGTGCAGAGGTGTGTGTTTGTGTGTGTGTAGGCATGTCCAGGGTGGCTCGCCTCATGTCATTGTCCCAACAACAGTTGGAGGTGGGTTGATCGTTGGTGAGTTTGGTTAAGGAAACTAGGGTGGAAGAATGTGTCTCTGGGGACCAGCAGTTAGCGTAATGGCTATGTCGCTGAACTCCATGTGCCTCCTAAGACACTTTCCCATCATTGTCCTCTTTCCTGGAGTGGAGAGGTGATGTCTCAATCCACCCGATTCACATTTCCTGGATCTGTTCTATCTAAAACCCATGCCATGGTTAACTGAGTCACTAATTCAAACTCGACACGGTGATCCTCCCATAATACTAGGAGATTGATAATTTTTGCCTAATGTTGAAAAGTCAAAATAGGGAACAGCAGATGGCGTAATGGGTTATGTTGCTGGACTCCCATGTAGTCAACTGCGGTTCAAGTCCTGGGCCCGGCAGCTTAAAACTCATGTCAGGCGTGTGTGTGTGCATGCCCAAGATCCCAAGAGGAGAATAGAGAAGGGATTGCAGCATGGCCATCCTCTTGTTGTGTGTGTGGGATGTGTGTGGCCTCTTGCTTCCTGTCTCTGTCTCTCCGGCAGTGCATGCGCCCTATAGCAAAAATGTCTCTTAAAAAAAAAAAGAATAAAAGTAAAAATAAATGATTTATCTATTCAGTGGGAGAATGTGAATAGAGAAGGATGCACGGAGGCTGCCTTCTTGCGGAGCCATGGAACACCCACTCTGACCAAAGGCCCATCTGGCAATGCTCTGGACAAGAAGCAAGTCTGCTCTCTTTAATTTACTGCCCTAAAACATGTACTCATAAAGTAAACACACGGCAGTGCTTTATGGCATGCGTTTTACCCTCACCTCGTTTCTGTATTTTCTGAACTGTTTGGTTTCGGGGCGATGCCTGTGTAGACAGGTACACCTTCCCATCCTTGACTCCCCACAATATCATTCATGGAATAAATGATCCTGGCTGCGACTCACGTACCAGGGAGGGGCCGGCATGGAAATAAACCACACAGGGCATCTGGGCCCCAGAAGCCATCTTGTCAAGAAGAAAAACATCTAAAGTAATACTTGCTGTGGGGACCAGCAGTTAGCTTAATGGCTATGTTGCTGGAGAGCAGAACTGAGGAGGAAGGAGAATTGTGGCAGACCTTGCGGGGATGATCTGTCCCTGGGAGTGGATGTGAAAAAGGTTGGAGATTGTACCAAGGGTGCTTCTGATTTAAAGACGTTTCTCCAGGGGAGCAGCAGTTAGCATAATGGCTATGTCACTGGACTCCCATGTAGTTGACTGCGGTTTGAGTTCCGGACCTGGTGGCTTAAACTCATGCCGGGCATGTGTGCGTGCGTGCCCAGGATCCTGAGAGGAGAATGGAGGAGAAGGGATTGTGACATGGCCATCCCCCCTGGGGGGTGATTACTCACTTTCTCTCTCTCTCTCTCTCTCTCTCTCTCTCTCTTTCTGCATGCACCTTATAGCAGAAACCTCTCCAACAAAAAAGAGACTCTCGAGAAAGGTTAAAAAGCATTGAAATGTTTCATAATGGCTTTCCTCTTGAAACTTAAAAAAATTAAAATCCCATTTGGCATTGCATTTTTTTTTTCTTTCAATTCAGAGGTTTCTGCACTGCCAGCTCACCAGCCAGCGTGTTCTTTATGACGGCAGGCTCTGATTTCCTACGTTTCAAGCTTTAGCTTTCATGCGGGGGACTGACTCGACTTACTCTCCAATGATAGGCAGTGTGGCTCGCTTCTCCCATACGTTAGGTGGGTGACCATGCTGACTGCTGACAGCTCTTTTCTCCTGTCGGAATGAAACTCCAACCGCAGCGAGCACGGTTCATAACTCACCCTCCTCACACAGCCTCAATGTGTCTGCTGTTCTTTCTCCACGGGATTCATGCAAAACACATGCTAAGAGAGTCCAACATGGGATTCTTTTTTTTGGGAGAGATTTTTGCTATAGGGCTCATGCGCTTGCCAGACAGATAGAGAGAGACAGAGAGACAGAAAGCAAGAAATCACTCCCCAAGGAGGATGGCCATGCTGCAATCCCTTCTCCTCCACTCTCCTCTTGGGATCTTGGACATGCATGCACACGCACCCGGTGTGAGTTTAAGCCGCCGGATCTGGGACTTGAACCGTGGTTGACTACATGGGAGTTCAGCGACATAGCCATTACGCTAACTGCTCGTCCCTTATTTGATTTATTTTTTTAAAAATCCTGTATTTCTTTATTGAAGGCGCAGAGGAAGATGAGAGCAGGGCCCTCCTAGTCTGGGAGCTGCCCATGTTACACGTCCCAGGCAGCTTGTCCCAGGCGACTCCACTTGCTGGGCCAGAACCATCATGTGTCCCATCTTCCCTGTCACCAGAAAGCACCTGTCCTCACCACACCCTCGGCACATCCCTTCTGGTCTCTGCTAAGGTCAGGACACGGCACCAGTCTCCACCCCTCCTGTGTCCCCACACTCCACAAAGCTCTGGTCTCTCCCATCTCACGGATGGACCCCAGCCCCAGCCGCCACTTCCTCTCCTACCCTCACATGCCAGCTCACAGCCACCGCCAAGTTCCACCAGGGCCACCTCCCAAACAGCTCTTAAGTCAGATACCTGCAGGTGACATCCCTCCTGTCCCCTGCTTTAGGCATCATGACACCTCACACGACCCGCAGAGGAGACGTTCATTGCCTCTGCTCAAGTTCACTGATCCTTGTCCCATTTCCACGCAGTATTCAGGCAGCTCCACTCGGGGCACAAACCTTAGCTTGCCATTTCCCTGCTGGAAACACTCCAGTGCATTCTGAGGGTCTAGAATAAGCCCATGGTGCTCAGGGCTAGGCCCCACCCACGTTTCTGAGTGACCTTCTGTCCTTTCCTCTTGCCCACCATATTGGCTATAATGGTCTTCTTCTTCACCTTCCAGAATCAGCTCAGTGAAGGCCAGCTTTCGCCCTGGCCGGTCTTGTTTCCTGGAACACGTCTGTATCCCAGAGTCTGTGGTTCTTCTTTCCGATCATCTAGGTCTTAGCACGGATGTCGCCTTCTCAGCATGGCCTCTCCTGACCACCCTGTGCATCGCTCTCTACCCCACCACTTTATTTATTTATATAATGCCGACTATCCGGAAGCATCTTCCTCGCTTGTTTATGGGTTTATGTCTATGGACTCTCCTCCACTCCCACCTGCTCTCTACAATGCATTATTATTATTATTATTTTTGTAGAGAGGTTTTTGCTATAGGATGGTGCCCTTACCAGAGAGACAGAGAAATAGAGAGACAGAAAGTGAGACATCACTCCCCAGAGGGGATGGCTATGCTGCAATCCCTTCTCCTCCATTCTCCTCTTGGGATCTTGTGCACGCACGCATACGCGCCTGGTGTGGGTTTTAAGCTGCCAGGCCTGGGACCTGAACCATAGCAGACTACATGGGAGTCCAGTGATGTAAGCATCAGCCATCTGCTGGTGCCTCACTACAGTGTATTTTTCATGTGAAGAAGGGTACTTGGTATTTAGAACAGCACTGGCATGGGTAGTGCTAGCTACTTGCTAAATAGTAGCTGAAGCACTGTTTTTCAGATCGTTCTATTTGCTGTAGTTTGTGAGATGCCAATTCCCCACTCTGAAATCTGCGGCCCTGCCAATGGTTTTTCCATGGATTTGTGAATTTTGCCTGGGAACTCATCTTTGGTGAGAATTTTCTTCCATCTGAGCCTTGAGGGCCTCCATGAGAAGCTCTGCGTTTGACCCCGAGGGATCCGATGAGCTTCGCTAGTTCTTACACTGACTTTTCAGCCTTAGCATGATGGGGATTTGGAACGCTGAGCCATGCATGGGGCAGACGTCAAGGCTCCTACTGCTTCAGGGTGAATCTTTTCCTGCTCCCAGTCCTAGGCAGTTGGCCAGCTTTCCCTGTGGTGGGCAATGATTTTTTTCTAGTCTTGTTGGTGACAGTTGTGAGCCTGGCTTGATTATAGGAGCTCAATTCTCATTGCACATGGGGCTTGACAGCTCAGCTCTAGGCTCTGGGGCAGGTGTTCAAATCCTGGCTTCCTCGGCTTCCTTCGGGTTCAGGGGCCCCTGAGGTGAAAGTCTCTCCTTGGTCTGGTCCCTGGAGCTCAGCACTGTGTCTTTTTTTTTGTGATGCTATATTTTATCCAGCATTCGTGTATGCAATTAGTCCAACATCTGGACCAAAAGATCCCTTCCAGCCAGTCTCCACTCCTTTGTTGTCTCTGCCATTAAGCCAAGAACCTCCCTTTGGGGATGAGGCCTCTTGCAGCTTGCTTTGCAGCCCTTGTTAATGCACACACTCTCATGCATTTCTGCAAGCATGCTGCTGGGGCCCCCTGGGTGCACACGATAAATACGTGCTCATTAAAGGCAAGCCAATGACTTTCACTATTTTGCCACCAACAGCTGGTCGAGCTGGCTGGTACTGCCACTTGTCCCCTCTCCCCAGCAGGCTACTTCACCCTGTCACACACGGAGCCCACTGCAGCAGATGGGAGCAAGGGTGGTAATTAGGAAGATGATAAAAAAGGGCCGGCATCGCGATGGCTTTTAAAAGCCGGTAATTCGGGTGGAGCCTCTCAGGGCTGCAGGGAAAGATGGAATACATGCCCCGCCCCCATTTACACCCAGGCAACTGTCCATATGCACGCATAAGAGGATGTAAATAATAATAATGTTGATGAGAGTTGGTCCCAGGCCAGACACGTGCTAAGCACCTTCCCGAATAATGATATAAAATATAACAATAATGATGATTATCAGGGTTGTTAACATGCATATGGGACTATGGGACAGATACCATTCTAAGCGTTTTTTTTTTTTCCCTTTCATTTTATAAGCCCATGGTGCTCAGGGCTAGGCCCCACCCACGTTTCTGAGTGACCTTCTGTCCTTTCCTCTTGCCCACCATATTGGCTATAATGGTCTTCTTCTTCACCTTCCAGAATCAGCTCAGTGAAGGCCAGCTTTCGCCCTGGCCGGTCTTGTTTCCTGGAACACGTCTGTATCCCAGAGTCTGTGGTTCTTCTTTCCGATCATCTAGGTCTTAGCACGGATGTCGCCTTCTCAGCATGGCCTCTCCTGACCACCCTGTGCATCGCTCTCTACCCCACCACTTTATTTATTTATATAATGCCGACTATCCGGAAGCATCTTCCTCGCTTGTTTATGGGTTTATGTCTATGGACTCTCCTCCACTCCCACCTGCTCTCTACAATGCATTATTATTATTATTATTTTTGTAGAGAGGTTTTTGCTATAGGATGGTGCCCTTACCAGAGAGACAGAGAAATAGAGAGACAGAAAGTGAGACATCACTCCCCAGAGGGGATGGCTATGCTGCAATCCCTTCTCCTCCATTCTCCTCTTGGGATCTTGTGCACGCACGCATACGCGCCTGGTGTGGGTTTTAAGCTGCCAGGCCTGGGACCTGAACCATAGCAGACTACATGGGAGTCCAGTGATGTAAGCATCAGCCATCTGCTGGTGCCTCACTACAGTGTATTTTTCATGTGAAGAAGGGTACTTGGTATTTAGAACAGCACTGGCATGGGTAGTGCTAGCTACTTGCTAAATAGTAGCTGAAGCACTGTTTTTCAGATCGTTCTATTTGCTGTAGTTTGTGAGATGCCAATTCCCCACTCTGAAATCTGCGGCCCTGCCAATGGTTTTTCCATGGATTTGTGAATTTTGCCTGGGAACTCATCTTTGGTGAGAATTTTCTTCCATCTGAGCCTTGAGGGCCTCCATGAGAAGCTCTGCGTTTGACCCCGAGGGATCCGATGAGCTTCGCTAGTTCTTACACTGACTTTTCAGCCTTAGCATGATGGGGATTTGGAACGCTGAGCCATGCATGGGGCAGACGTCAAGGCTCCTACTGCTTCAGGGTGAATCTTTTCCTGCTCCCAGTCCTAGGCAGTTGGCCAGCTTTCCCTGTGGTGGGCAATGATTTTTTTCTAGTCTTGTTGGTGACAGTTGTGAGCCTGGCTTGATTATAGGAGCTCAATTCTCATTGCACATGGGGCTTGACAGCTCAGCTCTAGGCTCTGGGGCAGGTGTTCAAATCCTGGCTTCCTCGGCTTCCTTCGGGTTCAGGGGCCCCTGAGGTGAAAGTCTCTCCTTGGTCTGGTCCCTGGAGCTCAGCACTGTGTCTTTTTTTTTGTGATGCTATATTTTATCCAGCATTCGTGTATGCAATTAGTCCAACATCTGGACCAAAAGATCCCTTCCAGCCAGTCTCCACTCCTTTGTTGTCTCTGCCATTAAGCCAAGAACCTCCCTTTGGGGATGAGGCCTCTTGCAGCTTGCTTTGCAGCCCTTGTTAATGCACACACTCTCATGCATTTCTGCAAGCATGCTGCTGGGGCCCCCTGGGTGCACACGATAAATACGTGCTCATTAAAGGCAAGCCAATGACTTTCACTATTTTGCCACCAACAGCTGGTCGAGCTGGCTGGTACTGCCACTTGTCCCCTCTCCCCAGCAGGCTACTTCACCCTGTCACACACGGAGCCCACTGCAGCAGATGGGAGCAAGGGTGGTAATTAGGAAGATGATAAAAAAGGGCCGGCATCGCGATGGCTTTTAAAAGCCGGTAATTCGGGTGGAGCCTCTCAGGGCTGCAGGGAAAGATGGAATACATGCCCCGCCCCCATTTACACCCAGGCAACTGTCCATATGCACGCATAAGAGGATGTAAATAATAATAATGTTGATGAGAGTTGGTCCCAGGCCAGACACGTGCTAAGCACCTTCCCGAATAATGATATAAAATATAACAATAATGATGATTATCAGGGTTGTTAACATGCATATGGGACTATGGGACAGATACCATTCTAAGCGTTTTTTTTTTTTCCCTTTCATTTTTTGGAGAGGTTTTTTCTACAGGGCGTGTGCACTCGCCAGAAAGACAGAGAGACAGAGAGACAGAAAGTGAGAAATTACCCCCCGGGGGGATGGCCACGCTGCAATCCCTTCTCCATTCTCCTCTTGGAATCTTGGGCATGCATGCACACGTGCCCAGCATGAGTTTAAGCCGCTGGGTCCAGGACTCGAACTGCGGTCGACTACGTGGGAGTCCAGCGACATAGCCATTACGCTAACTGCTGGTCCCCTAAGCGCTTCTCATACACTAATTCATTGGCTTCTCTCAACCCTATTTCTTGACCATTACAACTAGAGCAGATGAACCTGAGGTTAAGTGACTTGCCCAAGGTCAGGCAGCTACCAAGCGGCAGAATTCAAGGCCCTGCCCTTGAACCTCCCTGCCCAACAGTCCCTCTGTGTATGCTATCTCAGTCTGCAAAATAACCCGCATTTTACAGAAAGGAGGGGTAGAAGTTCAGTAGGTATGAAGCACGTGGCTCCGAGCTGCACACTCGGACTCCCGGCCAGCTCTACCTGGATGGCCGTGCTGGAGCTGCAGGGCCTCGGGGCAACCACCCGTGTACACAGACGTGCACGCGTGTGCTCAAGTCTCCTGGATGCTTTTCCCAAAGCTATACAATTTTGTTTTTAAACGTTATGTATTGCGAAGCATTTCTTCCTTACGTTTGATAACGTATTTAAGGAAATGAACATCTTACCCGTTGCTAATGTTTTAAATGAATACATTAAGAAAAAGATGAGGGACCAGCAGTTGGCATAATGGCTATGTCGCTGGACTCCCATGTAGTCGACCGTGGTTTGAGTCCTGGACCAGGTGGCTTAAAACTCACGCTGAGCACATGTGCGCGCATGTCCAAGATCCTCTCCCAGCCCTCCCCGGCCTTCCCTCCTGAGGACTGGCAGGCAGCATGGATACCACTGGATGGGGAGGACGTAGGTAGGGAGACAAGATGGAAGCCCAGGGGAGGTGGGGGCAGCCTGGTGTGGCGGGGGAAAAAAAACGCCAGCCATGCTCCGCGGTTCTGTCCTCCCTGTACGACTGGACCGTTTACCATTTGCCAAGTACTTGCAACCCGAGCTTGGCCCAGAATCCAGCAAGCAGTTTTAGATAAACCAATGCCCTTAGATTCTAAGTGAGGCCCCATCACAAATGTTGCAAGGAAAGGGATGAGAAGGGCTTCCTAAGAATATAAAGGGAGGATGGGGCTGGCAGGTGGTGTAGTGGTTAAGGGCGCTGGACTCCCACCTGGCTGACTGGGGTTCACATCCTGGACCTGGCAGCTTGCTTTCTCACTTTCTCTCTCTCTCTCTCTCTCCCTCCCTCTCTGGTCAAATTAAAATAAATAAATAAATAAATAAATGTAAATATATATATTTTTTTTAAAAAAGAAAAGATAAAGGGAGGAAAGCCGCCACTCTGTTCTACGCCAAGGAAACCATCTCTCTCTGTCTCTTGAGACCCTCCTAGAGGCTGAATGATGTCCTGGAACACACCCTGCCCAGCAGTCTAGTGGGGGGGGTGGATGTCTGCCTTTGCCTTCGGGCGAGGGCTGGAGGAGGCTCAGGGAGGCATCTGGTTTGGGCAGCTGTGGCTGATGGGCGGCCTCCCTGGCAGGTGGTCATTTTCTGTCTGTTTTTGTTGGCTCACTGCGGCTCTGCGGTTCTCATAACACAGTAAGCAAGAGCTGGACCCCCAGGGCAAATGCACCTGCACCCTCGCTCACCAGCACTCCTCTGCAGGGGGTCTACTGCAGGGTGGGAGGGGGACAGTCCTAGGAGTGGTGGCTGCTTTCCACCACTGTTTTCCTCCCTGGCAGCTTAGAATAAAGGAAGCCTGACAAATAGCCCTCCTGGCTCCCAGGGAGCGCTTAAAGCAGGAATAATCGCGTGCACCAGAAATCTGGTCTTCATTAGTGACCAAGTAATAGCAACGGGGTGGCCGGGATCAGCGAAATGACAGTGTGCCGCATTCGTGGGCCGAGGGACAGTCCCAGCACGGAGGGGGGCCAGAGGGAAGGGAAAGGAAGAGCTCATTATAATGAGCTCAAAACAATCCTTTCCCCCAACATCTCTCTGCCCATAGAGCAGTGGATTTCAATTCTGCTGGCCACTAGGGAGTTTTGGAAAACTCTGGCCACCCAGGTCCTATGCTCAGACCAGAGTATTTTGTTGTTTTTTTTTTTTCGCCCTAACGTGAAAAACTTAAAGATATACATGGTCCTAAAAATGCATATGAGACTCATTTTAAGCAGGGAGATGCGGAACGTTTTTTTTTTTTTATTTGCCAGAAGGTGCGGAGAAAGAGAAAAAGACAGAGAGGGGTCAGCAGGTGGCATGGTGGTTAAGGCACTAGACTCCCACATGGCCAACCATGGTTTGAGACCCAGACCTGACAGCTTGCTTTCTCACTTTCTCTCTCGCTCTCCCTCTGGTGAGCGCATGTACTCTATGGCAAATTAAAAATAAAATAAAATAAATCATTTGAAAAAGTGCTCATCGGGGATGGCCACACAGCAATTCCTTCTCCTCCACTTCTCCCTCCTGTTGGGATTTTGCACATGCATGGGTGTGTTTTTTCAAGCTGCCGTGTTCAGGATTTGAACCTTGTCTTTGGCCTTGTGGGATCCAGTCCACATACCCACCAGGCCATAAGCTCACCCAAGGGGAAAATATTTTTTGGTACAGGACCAGATAGTAAATATGAATAGGTGGGTGCTTGTATTTGCTGCAGGGGTCGGAGGTCAGGCGAACGTCTCACGGGTCATCGGAGAAAGATGGCGGTGGAGTCGCCAGGAGGACATTATGAAGGAGCCCGGAAAGCTGACAGACTGTGAGAAGACATGCCCTCTCTTGCTGCGGGTTTTCACCACCAATAACAGTCGCTATTAACGAGTGGAGGAGTTCTCCCTCAGAAACGAACCATCCAGCCCGCTACAGATCTATATCGAATGGATGCAACCTTGAAGGAACTGACTACTTTAACAAAAGAAGTTGACCCAGAAGCTAGAAAGAAGGGCACACACTTCAAGTTTGCAATTGTGCCCGATTTGGAGGGATAACCGTTATGTCCAAATAATCTCCTCTTTGGAACTTTGGTGACTGTGGGGTCATGGACTATCAGTCCCCTTTCTGCTGAGCATGGTACTGTCTTTCTCCTGAACTCCATAGCCAGGTCTTTGAAGGTCGATAAAAACAATTGCAAAAGGACTTTGTGTCTGACAGATGAGAAACGAATACTTATTAGCCATAAATGGAGTTGTAGTCAAAACTAGAGCCTATGTTCTCTGGCACTATTATAGTCTCATTTTGAAGTTTATAAACAGTATGGCAGGGTGTCAGCCTAATTACCTTTAGTTTATTACAGTAGAACATTTCAAACGTATAGTTGAAATGGGAAAAAAACCCCGTGTACTACAAGTGAACCTCGAAGTACAATTTCACTTGTTTAGCTTGTAACAAATAAAAGCAGCCATTTACAATCTGAAAAAAAAAAAAATAATGATAGGGTCTTCAAAAAGTTCATGGAAAATGTCCATTATGAAAAAGCTATGGATTTCACTTTTTTTAAAAAAAATTTGTACCGAAATGAACTGGACTTTGATTCCGTTTTTCTGTGACCCTTGTGAAGTCGCCTCATATTACTGGCTTTGTGAGACCCGATGTGATGTGTGTGGTGCACCGGCTCAACTCTGCCAGGGTCACAGGAAGACAGACCATTCGGATGTCAGACACGTGAGCAGGCCTGTCTTCTTAGAAAACGTTATTTGCCAAAACAAATGAGGATTTGGCTCCTGGGATGAAGTTCGACCCCCTTGCCCGGAGGACATGGGCAGCTTTTTTTCTTTTTTTTCCTTTCCTTTTCTTTCTTTCTTTCTTTCTTTCTTTCTTTCTTTCTTTCTTTCTTTCTTTCTTTCTTTCTTTCTTTCTTTCTTTCTTTCTTTCTTTCTTTCTTTCTTTCTTTTTCTTTCTTTTTCTTTTTTTTTTTTAGGTTTCTTCCATAGCCTGCATGTGCTTGTCAGATAGACAGAGAGGCAGTGAGAAGAAAGTGAGAAAATCACCCTCCCCAGGTGGGGATGGCCCCCAGTGAAATCTCTTGTCCTCCACACACCTCCTGGGATTTTGAGCACGCATGCATGCGCACAAACCCAGTGTGAGTCTCATGCCAGATCCGGGACTTGAACTGCAGTTGGTCGTGTGGAAGTACAGCACCTCAACTACCATGCCGCCCGCTGGCCCTGATTGGAAGCTTTTCTAAGTCACCCATTATCTTTTCCATGTCTCCCCCTCCCAGCTCACAGAGCCCCTCTCCCCTGGCAAGTTCTTAAAGACCTCCGTGAACGTAACCCGTGGGAGGGGCCGCGCAAGTAGGTGCGAGCAGCTGGTGGAGGGACCCGGACTCCTTCTACCTTCCGTCACCTCCTGAGTCTGCTTGAACATTTCTCAAGATAAAAAAGCTAAAAAAGAAAAACTAACTAAAAAAGGGAGAGGGGGAAAATCCTTCCCAGAAGAAAACGCTAATGGAAACCCGTAGGGAGGTGGGCTGGGCCTCGAGGAGGCACGCACAGGGGCGCGAGGCGCGCAGATACTCACGACCAGTACAGCAGCATGAGCAGGAAGGGGCAGATGATGAGGGCCTGCAGTGCCTGCCAGTCCCGGCACAGCGCCGCCAGCCCGGGCATGAGGAACTGCCCCGCCATGGCCACGAAACTCGCCACCATCGTGATCATGAACCGTTTTCCGGGGGGGCACAGCTCGATCCCTGGAACACAGAACCAACAAGAGAGACGTGAGTGCCCTGCCCGACAGCCCTGCCCGGGGAGCTCTTTACAGATGGGTAAACTGAGGCCCCAACTGAGAAAACAACCAGATGGTTCCTGAAGGCTGCAGAGCACGTCAGACTCGGTTGTTCACAGGCTGAGCTCAGAGGCTGGGGCGTGCTGCTCCCGACGGGACAGAGCGCCCACCCGCACTGCCCAGCTTCCTGTGTGCACCCGATGTGACCATGCCTGCTGCCCAGTGGACTCCCTCACTCACCATCCTCTCTCTGATGCTGTACCTGGAGAGGCGGTCAACCTCCAGGCTGGACACCAGGCATGCCCAAGTGCTCACTCCCACCCACGTACAGCCATCCCTTCTGGGCCCAACTCCAGTGCCCCCTGGGAACTAGGGGGGCCAAGCAGCCTACTCACACCATGAGAACGAGGGAGACTGTGCTGGTGGCAGCTTATCTACCGATCTACTTATTTATTTATTTACTTTTTGGGGGAGAGATTTTTGCTGTAGGGCACACATGTTCGCTGGAGAGATAGAGACAGAAAGCGAGAAATCACCCCCCAGGGGCAATGGCCATGCCACAATCCCTTCTCCTCCATTCTCCTCTCAGGATTTTGGGCACACACGCACACGCGCCCGGTATGAGTTTTAAGCTACTGGGTCCAGGGCTCGAACCTCAATCGACTATATGGGAGTCCAGTGACATAACCATTATGTCATCTGCTGGTTCCGGCAGTGTATCTCTTTAAACAAACAAAAGCAAATGATCACTTGTGCTTGGATCTACAGCGATGACCTAACCGGAAAGCTCCTTCCCCTCCCTGGAGCCTGCTCATGGTAGCAGGGTGTGTTTTTGCACTCCTCCCACTGGACCTATTAGGTGGGGCTTCTTCTGGCCAGGAGTATGTCTGAACCTTCTTCACAGTTCCAAAGAAAAAAAACCAGTGTCATCTTCAACCAATGGCCATGAAAGGAGGAAGAACATCGTCTCTCCTACTTGAACTCTCAAGACTCTATTCTCTTTCTCTTTCTCTTTTTTTTTTTTTTGGAGAGGTTTTTGCTATAGAGCATGTGTGCTCACCAGAAAGACAGACAGAAAGAAAGAAATCATCCCCCATGGAGGATGGCTATGCTGCAATCCTTCTCCTCCATTCTCCTCTTGGAATCTTGGGCACACATACACACACACCCGGCATGAGTTTAAGCCACCGAGTCCGGGACTTGAACTGCGGTCAACTACATGGGAGTCCAGCGACATAGCCATTATGCCAACGGCTGGTCCCAAGACTATTCTCTTACTTTGATCGTGAGTGAAAATGAGGGCTGCAAAGCTTTGATCTGTAGCCCCTGGATGACAACCAGTGCAGGCCTACTGAGCAAAGTCATATAATGAAGATCCTTCATACTAGAAAAAGCAGCAGGGTTTTATATATCGTTTTCCCCTCTGAAGCACGTGCATTTATCTGCTATTCTTCTTCTACAATATACAGCATTCCCTCAAGTTTTCTTGCTTGCTTGCTTTTCTTTTCTGTAAGTGGAGTGAACACGATTAAAAGCAGCAGCAGCAGAAGACAGAGTCCCGGGAGAGAATGACTGCTTTTCACGGCTTTGTGTCCGGAGACTGCTCAGATGGTGGCTTTGTAGACAGTGGTCACAGCTCACCTGCTGCTTGTCTCGAGACCGCAGCTGGTGCAGGAGGTCAAAAGGCAATAAGACGGGGAAGCAGATAGAGAGAACAGATACATTACACCGAGCTACATGGATACCATCAGCCCCAACAAGGCTGGGGCACAATGCCAGCTGATACCTACACCAGCTCTTCCGTGGAAAAAAAAAATAATAATGCCATCACACTTTCCATTTCTGCTTGCCACAAACAGACCATCATTGCAGCCATCAAGCAAGCGAGAAGCCCGGCCTCACTGCATACCGCTTAGAAAGAGCTTTTCAGCGCTTAATTAGGAGGACACGATTAAACAGCCCACTCCTGGCCATCTGCTATAATGCCGTTCCTTTGACTCCCACAGGGCAGGGCCACTTAAAAGAGCACTTCTTAGCAGGGGCCAGGCCCTATCAGGATCTGCCATGTCTGCTCTTAAGAATAATAAAGCGGGGTCTTTTTTGGAAGAGACTAACCGTTGTAGGCTCTGATTTTGACTGACTAAGCAAAAGTGGTAGACTGGCTGCCATGGAAACCAGAAATCTACATTAGCCACGGTAAATTCAGAGTTCGGAGGCTGTGCACAGCGAGGATCAGGTAAGACAATTTAGCACTTGGCCACCAAAAGAACCTTTCAACCAAGTCGGAGAGATAACGTCAAAACATGATGGCTTGGGACCAGCAGTTAGCATAATGGCTATGTCGTTGGACTCCCATGTAGTCAACTGCGGTTCGAGTCCCGGACCCAGTGGCTTAAAACTCACACTGGGCCTGTGTGCGTGCGTGCCCAAGATCCCGAGAGGAGAATGGAGGAGAAGGGATTGTGGTGTGGCCATACCCCCTGGGGGATGATTTCTCGCTTTCTGTCTCTCTGTCTCTCTCTGTCTCTCTGGCGAGTGCATGCGCCCTATGGTAAAAACCTCTCCTAAATAAATAAATAAATAAATAAATAAAACCAAAAGTACAAAAAAAAACCATGATGGCTTCATGTTGGGGAGCTTTCCTCTTCATTATCCCTCTTTAATGTAGTGACGCAATAAGTATGAACATATCTGCACAACTGTGATTCTTTTTTTAAATGGTTATTTTTTGGAGGACTAGCAGATGGCATTGGACACTCCCACATGGCTGTCCATGGTTTGAGTCCTGGATCTGGTGGCTTGCTTTTTCCCTTTCCCTCTTCCCTCACTGTATCTCTCCCTGGTCAAATTAAAATAGATGAATGAATGAATAAAATTAAATAAATAATTCCTTTTTTTTTTTTTTTTTGGGGGGTTTTTGCTATAGGGGGGGTTGGCTCGCCAGACAGATAGAGACAGAAAGCGAGAAATCACCCCCCAGGGGGGATGGTCACGCTGCAATCCCTTCTCCTCCATTCTCCTCTCGGGATCTTGGGCACGCATGCACACGCGCCCTGCGTGAGTTTAAGCCGCTGGGTCTGGGGCTTGAACAGCGGTCGACTATGTGGGAGTCCAGCGACATAGCCATTATGCAAACTGCTGGCCCAAATAATTATTTTAAATACTGTCATTTATTTATTTAGAGAGTCAGAGAGTGAGAGGCATTCATAAATGAGTCTTCAGACCACGATCCACCCCCAGCTCGGCTAGCCAGGATCGTGAGCATGGGCATGCACTCGGCGTGTACAGGTAGGTCCTGAGACTTGAACCCAAGGCTCTCTCATATGGCTTCAGCCTTGGGGAATATTGAGCTACCATTGTGGCTCTGTAACTACGATTCTTTTACTACAGCCCCCACTCGGGACATCTAATCCCACCTACTATTTATGCTTATGTGAAATCAAGAAAAGATCAGAAAGTGGTTTCCTAGACCAGGGTCTAGGTGTGCAGATGATGGAGGAAAATGGCCCCTCGAGAGGACCACTGAGCCCACAGGAGGACTCACAGGCTCGCTCCCTTTGTGGCAACGAGTCGCTGTGGCCACTACGTCTACCTGGAGTGTCTGTCGATTAGGCAATGATTAAATCAGCATCATTTTTCTTTTTCTTCTTCTTCTTTTTTTTTTTTTTTTTTAAGAGTTTTCTGCTACAGGGCAGGTGCGCTCGCCAGAAAGAGAGAGACAGAGAGACAGAAAGCGAGAAATCACCCCCCAGGGGGGATGGCCACGCCGCAATCCCTTCTCCTCCATTCTCCTTTTGGGATCTTGGGCACGCACGCACACACGCCCGGCGTGAGTTTTAAGCCACCGGGTCTGGGACATGAACTGCGGTCGACTACAGGAGAGTCCAATGACAGCCATTATGCTAACTGCTGGTCCTGAGCATCATTTTTCTTCTGAAGGTGCTCTTACTCCTCTCCTGTAAAAGGGCTAAGCGGTCCCCTAATTCCCGGCTACTTGCACCTGCCGAGCCCCCAAACACTGAGTTTACCGTGGCCAATGCAGATTTCTGGATTCCATAGCGGTCACTCCACTGCCTGCACTTCGTAAATGAAGCCCAGACCTATCTGTTATTCTTTCCTGTGGACCATGGGGAGGGTGTCAAACACGCAGCATCTCGGGTCCCACCCAGCCTGCAGAATCGGCCTCTGTCTCTCTTTTTTTTTTATATAGATTTTTGCTGTAAGGTGCATGTACTTCCCAGAAAGACAGACAGAGACAGAGACAGAAAGCAAAAAATCACCCCCCAGGGGGTATGGCCACACTGCAATCCCTTCTCCTCCATTCTCCTCTCGGGATCATGGGCACGCATGCACACGCGCCTGGCGTGAGTTTAAGCCACCGGGTCCAGGATACGAATTGTGGTCGACTACGTGGGAGTTCAGCGACATAGCCATTACGCTAACTGCTGGTCCCCCCAACCTCTGTCTCTTTTAAAAATATTTTTTTTTCTTTTTTTATTTCATGACACGGATAGAAATAGAAAGAGAGGAAGGGCAGGCACCACCAACAGGGCCTTATGCTGCGATTTGCATCCCCAGCCTTTCCACCGAGCCAGGGCCTGGGGTGTGCACCTGGGAGGTACCGGTTTGACTGGGGAACTGAACCGCGACCTTCCGAAGGGATCCGGCATCGCATGAGCAGCCATGACCACGGCACTATGGAGCCACCTAGCACCTGCACCTTAACGACACCCTCAGAGGACTCCCTGAGAAGCACTGGCTTACTGCGTGTTCCCCAAACGGAAGCATGTCATGTGTCCCCGACGCACATGGCTGGGTGCTGAAAAGATGGGACCATTTTCTGACCTCCCCACTCCCTCTGCCTTTGCTCAGAGTCCTAGCAGAGACGTGAGATGTCTGGCTGTTTAGCATTTCTGTTGGTGCAATGCGAAACACGGGGACTTGACAGAAGACACAGGTGGGACCATTTGCAGAGAGCTAGCTTTTTTTTTTTTGTTTTGTTTTGCATGGACTCACCAGAAATTCTTTCCAAACTGCCCGAATCCAAGTACACTCTGAAGGTGGCTATAAAGATTTTTTTTTTTTAAAGCAGTGATCAAGGAACCACAGGCACTTTAGGGTTGCCATTCATCACGTGTTCCTTCAGGGTGGCGAGAAATTGGTTTTTCTGAAGTGGGAGAGGAAAGTCTAGTCAGAACATTACAACCTTAAGTCCTGGCAGAGGACAGGAGGGAGTGGGGCCCTCAGAGGGGTGTTTCCACCTAGTCTGCAAGAGGGGGCAGCTGGTACAGTGGATCACACACCTTCGGGAAGGTTCTGGCCACTTGGCCAGGGCCACTGGCCTTGGTCTTCAGAGGCAGGGAGTGGTCCCTGCGCTAGCTGTCCCTCAGGGCCTGGTGACTGCAGTGACTACCCACCATAGACAGGTACCCATAGCCCTTGTAGTCCCTGTTGAAGACCCCTACCTTGAGCTGAGTCTTGGTTTTTTTTTTTGTTTTGTTTCTGTTTTTGTTTTTTTGTTTGAGAGGTTTTTGCTATAGGGCGCATGTGCTCACCAGAAAGAGAGAGACAAAGAGACAGAAACCGAGAAATCACCCCCCTGCCCCAGTGGGGATGGCCACACCGCAATCCCTTCTCCTCCATTCTTCTCTCAGGATCTTGGTCACGCACGCACATGTGCCTGGCGTGAGTTCAAGCCACCGGGTCCAGGACTCGAACCACGGTTGACTACATGGGAGTCCAGCGACATAGCCATTACGCTAACTGCTGGCCCCTGTGCCTCGGTTTTATAAGATATTTTGTGAAACAGGCTGTAACGCAGGCTGTGGTAAGTAGTAAATGGTATAGAGGGCCTGAACGGTGAAGTGCAATGAGTTAGAATTTACAAGGAACACTGTGATGTATTATTACTCTGTATAATGATAGGATTATTGCACTCTCGCCTCGTTTCGCCAAAGGAGACATATCTGGTCCCTTCCCCAGCAGGCTGGCCCTCAAACATCCCCATTATTGAAATGACTGTCCCCCGGCACCTTAATGGAGAAGGCTTCCCAGCTGCTCCTGGAACCTAACTATCCTTGTGGGTGAGCAGACACTGCGGAGGGTGGTGGGGATGAAGTGTATGTAATTAAGACTGAGAGGGGACATCTGGGCAGTAGTGCACAGGGACCATGGCCATGGCCTTGAGGTCACAGGTGCCGCAGCAGCTGAGGCTCCGTGCGGGGGCGTGTTAGGAGGTGGGGTGAAGGACTGCAATGGTAGGAAGATTTGCTTTTTTTTTTTTTTGGAGAGGTTTTTTGCTATAGAGCGCGTGTGCTCGCCAGACAGACAGAGAGAGACAGAGAGACAGAAAGCGAGAAATCACCTCCCAGAGGGGATGGCCACGCCACAACCCCTTCTCCTCCATTCTCCTCTCGGGATCTTGGGCACGCACGCACACATGCCCAGTGTGAGTTTAAACCACTGGGTCTGGGACTCGAACCGCAGTCGACTACGTGGGAGTCCAGCGACATAGCCATTACGGTCCCAAGATTTGCTTTTCAGAAGTTTCAGACCTCCTAGTGGAAAACAAAGTGGTGCTGCTCAGAGCAGTCACTTTGGGACAGAGGGCGAGGAGGGCCCAAGAGAACTAGGCGTCTCAGCCTGGCGTCATCATGGGCTGCAGAGTTGCAGGGTGTGAGGGTCGGTTTGATGTGTCAGCACAGTGAGGCTAGTCCCAGCCTTCAAAGCCTAACCCAGGTGTTTCTGTGGAGCCCGTGGACAGATGTGATCAAAGTCCAGGCAGTTGAAGTTTAACCAGGGGAGATGGTCCTTGATGATCTGGGTCGGCCTGACCTGCTCCTACTGAAAGACCTT
>NW_006198705.1:1062843-1071887 GCF_000334495.1 Tupaia belangeri chinensis
TTCTCTTACTGAAAGACCTTAAACCCAGAGCTGGGCCTTCCTTGAAGAAGAAAAAAATCCACCTGGGGACAGAAACTATACCCCACACCCTGATTCCAGCCTTCCCTTCCTGCTGGCCTGCCCTACGGATTTCAGATTTGCCCACCCAGGCCCTACAAGTGCACGAGTCAATTCCTAGTAGAATATCTCTCCCTTTCTCTTTTAAAAAGTTCTTCTTTACTCTTCAGAGATAGAGAGATGAGAGAGAGAGAGAGAGAGAGAGAGAGAGAAGAGGAGAGGAGAGCCCTCCCCATGGGGGTCTTTACCCTGTGATCCATCCCCAGGCCCAGCCAGCCCTAGTCATGGGCACATGTATGCTCACCATACTCAGGAGGCCTCTGGCTGTGAACTGGAAACCTCCCCATGTGGGTCAGCCATGCAGAGTGTGTGTGTGTGTGTGTGAGTGTGTGTGTGTGTTTTAAGAGGTTTTTGCTACAGGGCGTGTGCACTCACCAGAAAGACAGGGAGAGACAGACAGATAGAAAGCGAGAAATCACCCCCCAGGAGGGATGGCCACACCACAATCCCTTCTCCTCCATTCTCCTCTCGGGATCTTGGGCATGCATGCACAGGCAGCCAGTGTGAGTTTAAGCCACCAGGTCCAGGACTCAAACTGCAGTCGACTACATGGGAGTCCAGCGACATAGCCATTATGCTAACTGCTGGTCCCAACTGTGCAGTGTTTTACTCCCATGTCATTATTCGGTTCCAGAAAGAGCTTTTCACATTTATCTTCTATGGGTTCTTCTTCTCTGGGGACTCTGACACAGTGGTCAGGCCATCTTGGGCATAGCACTGCATCCCATGGGGCCCCGGCAGGACTGTCTCAGAAGTGCCAGGTCACCCTTCTTACAGTGTCCAGTGAGGGCTGACAGATACCTCCTCATCCCATCACAGCCCTGCTTCTCGTCCCAGACCAGCCTGGACCAGCGTCCTCAGGCTCATAGGCCATTGCCCAGCTCAAGAGGGCATCTAAGTCAAAACCCATGAAGGCTGCGTATGTCACCCTGCTCTGTTAATGTACGGCGCCCTGAGATGGGTCTCCTGCATTAGATGCAAAGTATCACTGAGAACAGGCAAGGACAGGGAGCCGGCATCCTTTGGCAGATGGCGAGCCAGGTATGGTCGACTACAATGGGAGTCCAGCGACATAGCCATTACGCCAACTGCTGGTCCCACACCCGGCGTGAGTTTTAAGCTGCTGGATTCGGGACTTGAACTGTGGTAGACTACGTGGGAGTCCAGTGATGTAACCATTTGCCATCTGCTGGTCCCCCAAATCACAATTTTAAAATTTCCTTGCTTAGACAACTTATTTTTTCTTTTATGTTCACGGAAGGCAGTCCGCTGTGGGTATTTGTACTCCTAGGACCAGCGGGTTATCCCTGGCTCTCCAGCTCATGTTCCCTAGGAAATGTCTCTATTGCTGGAGAAGAGCCCTGCTCTGTGCGCAAGGGGACTTCAAATCATTCATGGAAAGTGGAATTAACAGATGAGTTTATTTTGCTGCAAAAACATTTCGAAATCTTTGCATACTTTCTTCGTAATTTCCCAAACTTCTTGAGGGCCCTGCGTATTGAAATACACAGCATTGTCCAGGGAAGAAGCCCTAAGGAAAACACAGAGCCCCACGCTGGTGCCGGCTAGACGGCTTCCACGTCGAAGGTTTTTATTTTGCCTTCCAGAAGCACTAGGTATAAAACACCATTTTCGTAGTCTACTCCCACCTTCCGCATTCTCTTCTGCCCCCCTAAACACACACTGTTCACCAGACTCAGTAATTCTACATTTTAATTAAAAACCCTTTTGGAACCAGTCTTAAATAAAAAACAAACATGTCGCATCTTCACCTAATAATGTAAATGAATAAAGCACACACAAGTGTCATGTCTCAAATACATTTAAAAACCTGGTGCTTATGTCGCTGGACTCCTCCTACATAGTAGACTGCGGTTCGAGTTCCAGACCCAGTGGCTTAAACTCATTGGATGTGTGTGTGTGTGCGCGCATGCCCAAGATCCCAAGAGGAGAATGGAGGAGAAGGGATTGAGGTGAGACCACCCCCTCCGGGGGGTGACTTCTTGCTTTCTGTTTGTGTCTCTTGGTCTCTCCAGTGAGTGCGCATCCCCTATAGCAAGTCTCTCTCAAAAAAGAAAAAAAAAAATCCTCTTCTGCTGCTTCTAGGCTGTATGAGTTCACTCTCCCTCTTTGGGTTTCTGTGTATAAAGTAGGTAATAATTGTACCTACTGCATATGGTAGTCATGAGAAAACACACCTATAAAGTCATTAGAATAGCATCTGGCATGCAGAGGGGAAGCCCTAGAAGGCTTCCTATTTGTCACTGTTCTTATAGGTCCTAGGCCTCCTGGTGAGGGCTGGGCAGGCTGATGTCCTTGGCTCTACCAAGTCAAGGCCTTCCGTAGGGGACCTGCACTGTCCTGTGATGTAGGTAACACTCGGTCAAGACCGACTCCGACAATTAAGTGTACAAACCTCACAAGATACAATGGTTATTTTTTAATTTTTAAAAATAATTATTTATTTAATTTGATTTATTACGATCATTTAATTTGCTAATGGGCATGTGTGCTCACCAGAGAGAGACAGAGAGCAAGAGCGAGAGATGGAGGGCAAGTGAGAAAGTAAGCTTCCAGACCCGGGACTTGAACCGTGGTCAGTCATGTGGGAATCTAACACCTCAACCACCACGCCATCTGCTGACCCAGAATTTTTTTTTTTTAAAAAAGAATTATTTTATTTAGCTTTATTTATTTATTCATTTTAATTTGACCAGAGACAGAAAGTGAGAAAGCAAGCCATCGGGTCTGGGACTTGAACCATACTTGGTCATGTGGGAGTTTAGCACCTCAACTACCATGTTACTTGCTGACCCAGAATTGTTATTTTTAATAGCCTCTCCTATTCAGGAAAGCTGAGTGGACTACTTGGAAAGAAGCATGCCTGTAGGTAGGCCTTTGCCCCTGGAGACTATGAGGGGACCTGGGAATGGTAAGAGGCCAACAGCTCCTCACTCCTGCCACTCTCGCCTCCTTTTCCAGGGCTTTCTCCCATCAGGAGGCTGGAAGAAAGAGCCCCCTCTTTCCCCTTGTTTACACACAGTCTTGATTTCAGCAGAGCAGCACCGAGCTGTGACTCGAGGAGCACCAGGACCCCAAGGAGGGGCACCCCACACTCCTCCATTGGTCCAACAAGGATGGAGGACCAATTCTTATGGGCCATTCTACTTCAGAAGCCACCTCTGAGAGGAGCTGGGCCCTGAGACTTTCCCAGCGGAGCTGCCAAGACCACTTTGGTCAGGCCCAGGACCCCTCTCCTAGCAGGCAAATGTCCACACCTCTCTGCAGAGGGCGGGCGGACGGGCTCCAGGGAAGACGGCATATCACGACTGTTCACACACCAAAATGAAACAGGATTCCTGGGACAGGCTGGTGGGATGAGAAATCCATCCAAACAAGGGCCAGTCCTCAGGGGTGCAAGGGTCTTCTCCTGACAGCAAAAATACAATGTCAGGAGGGCTACTGGATCTGGGGCTCAGAGACCCCTGCACAGCCAGCCCAGGAACACAAGCGATTCTGACAGTTTCCAAACCCACTGAACTTACGATCCAACAGCTACTCTCCCCTCTTTCCGTCCTCTGCTCTGTGATCAAACTCTGCAGGTTCGATGCCCGTATCCGCCAGGAAGAACACGCCGGGGAAGGAGGGGAAGGAGGCCCTGCTTTCTGGATGAAGACTGGGGAACCGGCCGCCACATGCCTGGCTCTGGTTCAGCCTCAGGTTTCTGGTGCCCACCTGGAGACCACCAGAGACTCCTCCTCCAGGAGCCCCATCTTCCAGGACACTTCCCTGGTTCCCTTCCAGCAAGGCAGAGAACTTCCGGGAGCTTGTGCTTGCTCGCCTGCCCCGCTGTCCCTGACAGCGCGAACCTCTCCTCTCTATCAACTTCCCTTCACTCTTGCCACTCGCCGAGCTGGGCCTGGGGACAAATGCACCCCTCGATAATTACTGCTGCGGGCAAAGACCCAGGGCTCTTAGACCCACAGACCTGGGGACCGTAACTGTGCAATTCCTCATTTTAGCAAGAGGACAAAATTGGCCAGGCATGGAGACCCGCGGAGCATTCTCGGGTACAATCGTGAAAGGTTGCTAATTCCCTAATAGGCTCAATTTTTTCTTCCCCATGGAAGGCTTCCTTTTCCCTCTTAATTTAGGAACTATCGACTCAAAGGAATGGGCAAGAGGATTGGAGAGAGTGAGTTCTCTCCATTTAGAGAAAGAGAAGAGAAAACACAGGGTATTTTAAGTCTTTCCCACAAATCACATTCCAGTGCCTGCTGTCACCCATGGACAAATGCTGAGATGCGAAAGTGCTGAATTAATTCCCAGCTAAGTACCTATGATACGTCCAGTGCCAGGCTAAGTAAGGGCTCCCACTTGCTGCAGGCAATTTTCGTCCATTACACTTATTTAATCTGCACAACTCTGTGATACAGAGTTCTGTTTTGTTTTTTAAGAGTTTTTGTTTGTTTGTTTGTTTGTTTTTTGCTACAGGGCACGTGTGCTTGCCAGACAGAAAGCGAGAAATCCCCCAGCGGGGATGGCCATGCCGCGATCCCTTCTCCTCCATTCTCCTCTCGGGATCTTGGGCACGCATGCACATGCGCCCGGTGTGAGTTTTAAGCCACTGGGTCCAGGGAACTAAGCCCTGATCTTCTTTATGGCTTCCAGCACTGCAACTGTCGTATTCCAGCTGCACCCCCATGGCTGGGCCAATAGTTTCTTCTGTCGTTGAGTCACTTTTCCCGTGTCTCTATTTCTTAGATTTCTGCAAAGGAATCAATTATTGTCCTCACAGAAGAGATCGGTCAGTGAGTGTGTAGAAGTAAGCCTAGCGTCTACCATGAGAACACATCGAATTCCACATCATGGTCTGTATATTTAAATGCTGATTAAAAAAAAAAAGAAAAAAAAAACACCATAAAACCCAATATGAGCCACAGGGCTCTGTTTCCTTTTCAGATAACGAATTATTTCTACTGCTTTGCGTCTCTTGTTCAAAAGTAACATTTCAATGACTCAAAGGGAGAAAAGGGATTTCAATGCTTGCTCATGTTTCCGCTCAGCAATTTCTTCTGTTTAAAAACAATGACTGATGTTCAGCAGCAAATGCTTAAGAATTTAATGACAGTTTTAGTTTCCCAGTATTTAGTAAGAGCAAAAGAAAAAAAAAATTTAAGGAGCAGAAAACCTTTACATATCAGAACGGACTCACATCCACTGGAATTCCTGCGTTTCAGGCTTGCCAGGCATTTTCAAGTTAAGTAAAGGAACAGAAAAGGGGACTGAGGAGTTGGAGAGTGAAGAATATAGTTTAGAAGTTGCGGGACCAGCAGTTAGCGTAATGGCTATGTCGCTGGACTCTCATGTAGTCAACTGCAGTTCAAATCCCAGACCTAGTGGCTTAAACTCACACTGAGCGTGTGTGCGTGTGTGCCCAAGATCCCGAGAGGAGAATGGAGGAGAAGGGATTGCGGTGTGGCCATCCCCCCAGGAGGTGATTTCTCACTTTCTGTCTCTCTGTCTCTGTCTTTCTGGCGAGCACACGCGCCCTATACAACCCCCCCCAAAAAAAAAAATAAAAAAAGAAATCGCTATATCACTATCTGAGTTTTCTAGCAACTATGGGTTGTCGGGATCATCATGAAGCATTTTTTCATGGAAAAACAGAAAAATAAGTCATGACATTGCCAATGACCTAATAGTTTCCAAGTAACAATTCTCAGTTCCTCTAGTGCTAACTAGTTATTTTATGGATTAAAATTATACTCAGTGTCTGACTGTATGCATAATTAGATTGTACAAATAGAAATCTTACAGGCCTTCGGATAGGAAACCCCCAAGGTGTGTGGCCAAACAGAATAGCCCTAAATTACTTTTAGCTTTGCCCCATACGATTAGTGCTCAGTTCACCAGCTGTCAGAGGGCTGGGACCATTATCTAACTTTGATTTCTCATCAATAGCATCATCGTCATTGTTGTTCATTTATGAGCTAGGGAAGCCATCAGGAAATTCGGGCAGGGCTTAATGATAAATAAAATAAGGGTAAATAGAATAAATCTCCACATGAGTTCATAGTATCAAGACTAACATCTATGAGACCAGCAGTTGGTGTAATGGCTATGTCGCTGGACTCCCACGTAGTTGACCGTGGTTCAAGTCTGGGACCTGGTGGCTTAAACTCACACCGGGCGCGTGTGTGCGTGTGCCCAAGATCCCGAGAGGAGAATGGAGGAGAAAGGATTGCGGCATGGCCATCCCCCCGGGGGGGGGGTGATTTCGCACTTTCTGTCTCTCTGTCTTTCTGGCGAGCGCACACGCCCTATAACAACAACAAATCGCCAAAAAAAAAAAAAAAAGAAAAGAAACTGGGGTAAAGTCCAGCAATCTGTGTTAAGGAGCTGGGCAGTGATTCCAGTTCAGGTTCCAGCGTCAGAACCCTGAAGGACACTTGTCAAATATATCATTTAACCCTCCCAGTGACCCAGTGAGGTAGGCGCTATTTCATCATCCCATTTTCAAGATGACCAAACACAGACATCTGGGCTCCACCTGCAGAGATTCTCAACTCAGACTGTCTGGGCCAGGCACCCGGAATCTGCATTTCCAAGTTCTCGCGATACGGACACTCTACATGCCACAGGTTGAGTTCACACACCCGAACCTTGAGATCTCATTGTTCATTTCCCCTTGTCACAGGAGCATATTAAAAATTTATATTTTAAAAATAATATGAAACAAAGCTACTTTGAGCGATTATAATAGCTATTGGTCTACCAATAGGTGTAACTAGATTTTTTTTTTTTTTTAATTTCCTTCATGAGTGAGAGAAATGGAGAAGGATAAAGGGATAAAGAGACAGCTCCCTAACTGGTTCCCAACACCATGATCCCATGATCCCCTCAGCCAGCCTGGGTCACGGGCATGCGTGCATGCACGCCTGGTGTGGGCAGGGCCACCTCAGGACCTTCCTACATGAGCCCAGTGGTGTAATGCTAAAAAAACCCCCTTTGTTTTTTTTTTTTTTTTTTTTTTTTTTTTTTTTTTTTTTTTTTTTTTCCATCGCCACACCTGTGTTATTTATTTTTTTCATTTAGAATATAGTTCTTGATGGGACCAGCAGTTAGCATAACAGCTATATCGCTAGACTCTCATGTAGTCAACCAAGGTTCGAGTCCCGGACCCGGTGGCTTAAACTCACGCAAGGTGTGAATGCATGCATGCTCAAGATCCTGAGAGGAGATTGGAGAAGGGATTGAGGCATGGCCATCCCCCCTGGGGGGTGATTTCTCCCTTTCTGTCTCTCTATCTCTCTCTGTCTGTCTGGCGAGCACACGTTCCCTATAGCAAAAAACTCTCTCAAAAAAAAAAAAAAAAAGTAAATAGTTCTTGATGGGACCAGCAGTTGGCGTAACGGCTATATTGCTAGACTCCCATGTAGTCGACCACGGTTTGAGTCCCGGACCCAGTGGCTTAAATTCACGCTGGGTGTGTATGCGTGCATGCCCAAGATCCCGAGAGGAGAATGGAGGAGAAGGGATTGTGGCGTGGCCATCCCCTCTGGGGGGTGATTTCTCACTTTCTGTCTCTCTGTTTCTCTCTGTCTTTCTGGTGTGTGCGCACGCTCTATAGCAAAACAAACAAACAAACAAACAAAAAACAACAAACAAACAAAAAGCCAAACAAAACCTCTGCAAAATAAAAAAAAAAAAAGAAAAGAAAATAGTTTTTCCACTATCCTAAAGGCAGATTCAGACAAAAAAGATGTGGCGTAGCTAAGAAATTTTAAAATTCTCAGCTTATTTGAAATGAAAGGAAACTCAGAACATACCCACCCCGGCTGTGGGGTCGCATGGCAGGCAGGTAAGGAATGTGACAGTGACTTGCTGGGGAGGGAGCTTGTGGCAAGTCATCCAGTGCTTGCTCAGCTTAAAGGCCTTTAAATTCAATGAGGAAATGGAACCCTGTCTAGGTCACACAAAACATGACCAGGGTCAGGGTCTGATTGCACAATGCCAGTCTGCGGCCACTGATCCTCAACCAACCTGCTCGTTTTATTCAAGGGAAAAAGAAGGTCACGGAGTTAGTTGGTAGTTAAAAGCAAAACATGATTTCTTAGCCTGGGGCTCTCTAGGCCTCGCCATGTTGTATTTGGAGAATACGAGTCACGTGGATTGCTTTTGGCCTGTTTTCACAGAAGATGACAACGAGACAAAAATCAAACCTGATGTCCATATGGTAGTTCCAATGAACTCCCTTCTCCTTCACCAAATAGGAAACCCCTCTGTGCTATAGCCAACTTAATGGCAGTTAAACCCAGGGTCAGATCAGGTAAGCGACTGCAAAGGGTTTCCAAGAGACAGGTTCATGGGGGGATGACCTGGGCAGGGGTGAACAACAGACGGTTTTCTCCCCCACTCAAGCAACAGGGTGTGTTCTCCACAGTGGTGGGAAGCTGTGAGGCAGTCTAAGATCGTTGACAGCCTGTTCCACGCAGTGTCTGTCTTTGAATTTCTCATGCATGGGGACAAGAATTTGTTCATGGCCAGGTTCTGGGGTGGAAATTTGGAGACAACGTCCCTGCCCCTGAGTCTCAGCCTTCTCCACAATGGATTCCTCTGGCCCCCTGTGCACAACTATGGAATGAGGCCTGAGAGAGTCAGACTCTTGAGTCCCATGTAACAGGTCACCCTGTGGTCATCATGCCAGTGCTGTAGTGTGTGTGGCGTGGGCTCAGTACATGGATGTTCAGGAACACATTTTTTTTTTCCATCGCCACACCTGTGTTATTTATTTTTTTCATTTAGAATATAGTTCTTGATGGGACCAGCAGTTAGCATAACAGCTATATCGCTAGACTCTCATGTAGTCAACCAAGGTTCGAGTCCCGGACCCGGTGGCTTAAACTCACGCAAGGTGTGAATGC